>NW_015167061.1:1711860-1764245 GCF_001447785.1 Gekko japonicus
TGATTCTCCCCAAGAGCTCTTGAAGGTTAGAAGTGAGAGTGGAAGCCCGTGTGGGGGGGGGGGGCTGCAGCCAAGTCTCTGGCAAAGTTTTCCCTCTGGCTGCCTCCGACTGCCTGGCAAAGCCCACGGGAACTCTGCTCAAGAACATCAGGAAAGCCTGCCAGAGTTGGACTCAAGGTCACCAAAACCGGGATGCCAACAGCACAATGAGAGAGCTCGCCTTGCCCCATGTTCGTTCCCAGCCACTGGGACCCTGAGGTAGACTGCTCCTGCATCAGTGGGCGCCATTGAGCTGTCATTGCCAATAGCTTTTTATTGATCTCTCCATTAGTTTCTCCAGCTCTTCCTTAAAACCCTCTGAAGTAGCAGACATCGTTCACCACTTCCTGTGGCAGGGAGTTCCATAAGACTTGTAAGCTGCATTGTATGAAAAAGCACCTTCCCTTTGGTCTGTTCTGACCCCTTTTTCCATCCATTTGCCTTGAATGACCTGAGCTTCTGATCTCACTCTTCACCAAGGCTCCTTCTACGCTGTGGAGTCTTGTGAGCAAAAATTCTACTTCGGTCTTGGCATGAAAGTTGTGAGCGAGCGATTTGGCTACTGCATAAATTAGTGTGCTGTGGAGCCCTCCTTCTTGAACTGAGACAAAAATGTGGGAGCTGGAGGCTATTATTAGGCTATTGTATTATATTGTTTTATGATGTTTTTATCTGTTTTAACTTTGGCACTCAAATACAAATACAATACCTTTATTGGCATAAAAACTTTGGCACTCGTGCCTCGCTGTTAGCCGCCCTGAGCCTTCAGGGAGGGCGGGATATAAATCCAAAAATAAAATTAAAAAATAAATAAAAAACTCTGAGCCAGCTCACACTAATTCAGCTTAGAGGGAACACTGTTCTTCACCTTCAAAGGACACTTCTTATTGCATCTCTGGATGAGTCACTGCTCCGGCCTTCCCTCTGCTTTTCTCTGCTGGGCAGGTAGAAATCCTGCCATGTCTCTGTGCTGGGCACAGTAAGTCCCGTCCAATGCAAAGAGGTAGCAAGAGGCTGCCTATTGTGTCTCTACATCAGTCACTGCTCTGGGATTTCTCATTCCAGTCAGAAGAAGAAGAAGAGACTGGATTTACACCCCTTGCCCTTCACTACCCAAAGGAGTCTCAGAGCGGCTTACAAACTCCTTTGCCTTCCCCTCCCCACAACAGGCACCCTGTGAGGTAGGTGGGGCTGAGAGAGCTCTTGACAGAAAGGGCTCTTTTTCAAGGACAGCTCTGACAGAGCTTGTGACTGACCCAAGGTCACATCAGCAGCTGCAAGTGGAGGAGTGGGGAATCAAACCCAGTTCTCCCAGATTAGAGTCTGCACACTTAACCACGACACCAAACTGGCACATCATGAACAGTACAGTGGGCTGTGTTTCACAGATGAGTCATTTCTACTCTTCATACTTTCTAAAAATAAACCAGGTTAGGTTTAAAAACCAAGTGTGATTCCTATTTTAATACCTGGGGGTGAGGGGAGTCTGCCGTACACCTTGGTCCAACCCAGTGGCATTTGCAAGCCAGACATCATCTTGACCCTTTACCCTCCCCATGGGGCTAGTGCTCAGTGGGGTGGTCTGGTGTCTGTAGGACTGAATTCTCCTCCATAGAAAGGCAGTTCCTCAAACAGACAACCAGAATGCTAGGGAGAAAGGAAAATGGGGATTTTTCTCCCTGTCACCCTAGCTTTCTGCATGCAGGGAGGTTTCTGTTCGCTCCCAAACCGGCAGTCCAAAGGGGCCCAAGCCCAGATCCCTGGTAGCCACCTCAGTGAGAAGCAGCACATCCTCGCTCACTCCTCACCCCCCACTTTCCCCCTGCAGCCACACTTTGGTGGAAACCTCCCTTTCTGCTGCAGCTTGGCTCCCGCTGCCTCTCCCCCCCCCCCCCGCCACACACACACCAGCAGGGCTGCGTGTGGTGAGCAAGATGGAGCAATGCGGCTTGTGTATCCTACTAAAAGATATTTAATAAATATGCAAATCGCTCGCCGTGTCTCCTCAGGCAGGTGAGGCGCATGTGAGAGGACGACGGTAGTTAAGCATTAAATCTGCTCTCTGGCAAGAGGCTGGTAGAGAGAGCGGAATAAAGTAGAGAGAATGAGGCTTGGGAAAAGCGGGAGAGGCAGGAGGGGGATCTGGCAGAAGGCCCCCCCCACCTGGGAAAGAAACAGTGGGGGGGCATGAGAAGGCAGTGACAAACTCCTGGGTTACACACACACACACCATTTTTTCCCTGCCCGCCGGGCCCCCCCCCCCCCCCGTTTCCCCTGCAAAGACTTTTCCAAGCCTGCTTTCTCTCTGCTTTGTTTGGCACAAAAATCCCAGGGTGTTTCATCCACACATTTTTTTTAAAAGACGGAAATTGCCCTGCTGGATCGCAACAAAGATCATCCATCCAGTCCAGAATTTATCTTCAGCATCTCATATTCAGAGGTATAGTGCCCCTGTATGTGGAAGCTCTACTCTCAGCCAGCATAGCACTGGTGGACAAACATGGAGGCCTCAAGTCTGGCTCAGAGCTCACAGGAGTCAAACTCTCTGAAAAATGGGGCTGGCAGCAGTGCTAATCTCTCCCGCAAAAGAGAACTTCTCACTGCCCCCCAAGACTCAGTTATGATTTCTCCCCCCGGGCTCCTCTGTGTGTGTTTTTTACGCTGCTCTGAAGCTGGGTTTCAGAGGAACATGGGCGTTTGTTTCAAGTAAGCGCCTGGCTGGCATGTTGTCCCTTAATTACAAATCTTTTCAAGAAAGGACTTGCTTTAGAGGAAAAAAAATTAAAAGTCCAGCTATAACAAGATCAAGTTAATCCGTTTAGCCGCTTTGTGCCTCTGGCAAGGGTCGATTTAAACGGGCTGGGTCAAACCTCCGGCAAAGGCAGGTTTTTGCCTGGCCGGTCTCCTGCCAACAGACGATGCCAGCTCCTTTACTGGGCACTAAAGAAAAGCGACAAAACCTTTCATCGGGCACTTTACCGTGCCCAGGTGTAATGAAAACACAGCAGGAGCAAGTTGTGTGGAGAGGATTAGTGCCTGAAAAGACCCACCAAAGCAGCTGAGAAAGACAGACGAGAACATGAAGAATAGTCAGGCAGAAACGGGAAGGAGAAGGCCACAGATAAAGAAGTGCTCTGAACCAGGAGAGAGGGAGAGAGGGAGAGAGAGAGATGGATTCCACTAATAGCTCGGAATAAGACGTGGGATGGCCCACATATCAGAAGCGGGAGTGTCAGACAGGATGCCTGTAGGACACGGCAGGTGGGAAGGAAATGATTCATTATCTCAGAAGGCAAACAGAAGGCGGCTCAAAGGCCAGGCAGTATTTGCTGTACTTCCCGTCCAGGATCATCCGTAGAACTCATCTCCTCAATGCGTCACAGCGGCCACTTTTTGAAGATGGATTTTTAAAAAAGATTTCATAAAGCTCCGGGGAGGACAGGCCTGTGAGACTGAAAAGGCAGGATGCCCCCGAAAGCACAGCTCTCTGCATATTCAGAGCCTCTAACTTCCAGGCGGAGAGCTAAGAAAAGAGAATGAAGATCGGTGCTGCTTCCCACTGAAGAGTTTCTCATTGTGTCGGGGAGGGCCGTTTCTACGTGCCCTTGCTTCCAACATAAGCACCACGGACAGCTCCCCGGTAGCAAACCCCTTGCAACTGGAGTTGTCCTCAAAGGCTGCCGCCTCGGTTACTTAAATGCTGAACGTGCACAGTTCCCTGAATACAGATTGCCACTGCTTACCTGCAGGCTTACAATCAAGAAGAGATGGGGAAGGGAAGGCAGACATAAAATATTGTAACTGCCACGGCGCTCTGTACGGAATCGTGGGGCTCTGGTGCTCCCTACCCCAATGAGGCTCTTGGTTTCCCAGCAACACCCTGAACATACCGGCTGCAGAGACGGAAGGTGACTGAACTGGACATCTGATCCAGCAGTTGGGGGGGGGGGCGCTACTACACACAGGTACAATTAACTTCTAGAATTTGCTGCCATGAGGGCCTTAACAATAGTCCATTAGCCTACCTAATCCTCATAGGAACTACTAGCCTGGATAGCAAACTAGAACCTCCACATGCAGAGGCAGTATACCTTTCACTACCAGTTGCTCAAGAGCCATGGCAGGAGAAGACTGTTGCCTTCGTGTCCTGAGAACCAGTTTGGTGTAGTGGTTAAGTGTGCAGACTCTAGTCTGGGAGAACCGGGTTTGATTCCCCACTCCTCCACTTGCAGCTGCTGGATGACCTTGGGGAAGACATAGTTCTGTCAGAGCTGTCCTTGAAAGAGCAGTCCTTGAAAGAGCTCTCTCAGCCCCACCTACCTCACAAGGTGTCTGTTGTGGGGAGGGGAAGGGAAAGGAGATTGGAAGCCGCTCTGAGACTCTGAGTGAAGGGCAAGGGGTATAAATCCAATCTCCTCTTCTCTTTTTTCAGAGCTGTTCTCTCAAGGGCAGTCCTCGAGAGAGCTCTCTCAGCCCCACCTACCTCACAGGATGTTTGTTGTGGGGAGGGGAAGGGAAAGGAGTTTGTAAACCACTTTGAGACTCCGAGTGAAGGGCGGGGTATAAATCCAATTTCTTTTTTGCCATGATCCGGCAGGATTCTTGCAGTCTTCGCACACACACACCTGGACTGACACAAGAGATGGAGGGCTGGCTCTCAGTCCAAGCCTCCCCAAAAGATGCTTGGAGCAGCAGCCCAATGAGGAGGGTAGGAGGGTGTGGATGCGCCATCAGGGGTCAGTTCCATCCCAGTCATCTACGGCACTGGAGAAGATGAGTATCTCATCCCAGGCTTGGCACCGCAGGTGTAGCCAGTGTAGGGGAGCAGGCAGAGTGGTGGACGGGGGACCCTGGGCTTCTACCATGGAAGCTCGCCGACTGACATTGGGCCCACCACAAATTCACACCCTGGCCTACCTCTCAGGGTTGTTGTTGTGAGAGAATGGAGGAAGGGAGAACGCTGCACTAAATCACTTTAAGTCCAAATGGGGAGAAAAGCAGAATAGAAATATATAATTTTAAAAGATTAAATATGCTGGCTCAGGTTCAGAAGGGGATTGGGTGCACCTGCCTGGGGCCTACAAGATATCTTGAGCCCTGCCTAAAGTCATGGAGAACAAAAACCGAAAAGGGGCCAGTTTGGTGTCGTGGCTAGGAGCGCGGACTCTAATCTGGGAGAACCAGGTTTGATTCCTCACTCCTCCACTTTCAGCTGCCGGATGACCTTGGGTCAGTCATAAGTTCTCTCAGAGCTGTTCTCTCAGGAGCAGTCCTCGAAAGAGTTCTCTCAGCCCCGCCTACCTCACAGGGTGTCTGTTGTGGGGAAGAGAAGGGAAAGGAGATTGTAAGCCACTCTGAGACTCCTTTGGGTAGTGAAGGGTGGGGTATAAATCCAATCTCCTCCTCCTCCTCCTCCTCTTCTTCTCACAGTGGGCCTCAAGCCAGGCATGTGGGCAATAATGTTCCTCGGTAGATCTCCGGGCCAAAATGGCTTCTAAATCCACACTATCTAAATAAATCCACCTTAGGCCGGCCATTTCATTCACACTCCAAGGAAGAAAACGCCTGTAAATCTACCTTGTGCCAGCGATTAGAAGCCCACGTCCTCTTCAACACGACATAAAATCCATTTTCCCCCCTCTTTTAAAAAACCGCCAGGAAAGAACCAACAATAGAATTTGCATGGCCTGTGAGTTACAGCGCGCTTTCCCCAAAGGCACCGCGCTTATCGCTCTCTGATAAAGTTTGTTTATTTATTTTTAAACATCCCTCGCTGCAACTGATACAGGAAAAGGAAGCCGTAATTAAATTTCAGGGCGCAGAGATGCTTGTGACTGCATGCATGCAAAAAGAGAGCAAAAAGAAAGTTGCTTTTTTTCCCCCTACAAAAAGAGTTGTGTACATATCTGTGAACGCCAGCCCCGGGAGCAGCGGGGCGATCCTTTGATGGAGAGAGTGTCTAACACGGAGGGTTCGAATCATTTGAAATGGAACGAAGGTAAGGAAAATATGACATTTTTGGGAAGCTCCCCGGCTCCATTACAAAGGCTGCTCCAGCCTTGAGGACTCAGCTGCCATCCCATTAGCAAAGGTTAAAATGTTCTGTCCCAATGAGTGCTTCGCACAGGGCTGTTTCATGGTTCTGCCCAGACGGGGCTGGCTGCCAAGACCTTTGGACTTGGATCTAAAGGCCCTCAGAAGCCCTTTCCAAATATCTAACCCCAGCTTGACCCACAAAAAGCTCACATCCCCTCCTGCCTCCCCTGCTGCACCCGAGGGAGCAATCAGAGAAGCCTGAAGGTACCAGAATCCATGTACACCCCAGTTCAGGAATCCTCAGCATCAATGTACCTCTTCAGAGCCCTGCTGGTGCCAAGGAACAAGCTGTGACCCAGGACAGGGCCGCTGTCGATATACACAGACGCATTCAAAGCCCAGTAAAAGCAGATAAAGCATCTTTTGAAAACTTAACAAGACTCGAAGCTCCAGGCAACCACATTCCCCTGCTCCCCCCCCCCCATGCACACACTAACTAATCTCAAACGCACGTTCAGGAGCACTTTCGAATTACACAGAAAGGCGCGGGGGGGGGGGGGGGCTGGAAAGAAAGTCACCCTTCCTGGAGGCTGTTTGAGAGAATGGCCCTGCCGGCTTGCAGTGGAACAGCCAGGTTCGAGTCCAGCAGCACCTGAGAGACCAACACAATTTGGGGGGTGGGGGTCCTAAGATTTCAAGAGTCGCAGCCCATGTTCCCTCTAAGCTGAGTCAGTGTGAGCTAACTCACAGTTTTTTAGCCTCTGGCTCACACATTTTTGTCTAGGCTCAGGAAGGATGGGGCTCCAGAGCAAACTGATTTATGCAGGAGCCAAATGGCTCGCTCACAACTTTAATGCCGGTAGCTCACAAAGCAGAATTTTTGCTCGCAAGACTCCACAGCTTAGAGGGAGCCTCAGCTCCCTTCCTCACATCGCATCTGGCAAAGGGAGGCTTTGACTTTCCAAAGCTCACGCCCTCCAAATCCGGTTGGTCTCTCAGGTGCTCTGGGACGTTACTCTGGCTGTACCTGGAGGATGCTGTGCCATGACTTGGAAACGCCAACGGAAAGCCCCCCACCCACCCTGAGTTCCTACTCCTGGTAATTCAGCCAGGGCAGGTTCTGGAGTGAGGCCCCTCCCAGGAGATCCTGGGAGCCAGGCGACTTGGGATGGGTGAGGCAGTGTGAACCATGGAGGGCCTGCAAAGTCAAAAACAGCCCTCTGAGTGGGAAACCCACTGGAATATCGGCCTGGTAAGCAAGAATTGGATGCTCTGAGCATCAGCACGGTTCCTTTCCGTTGGGACCCGAAAGAACCCCGAAAAAGGTACTTTCGGATTACTTGTGCTTGATTTCCTTCTCCCTGGGTTGATTCAGTCCCATGGGCTGGGTCGCTCACAGATCTGGTCTGGGAATGGCGGCAGCGCCCGCTGGTGCAAGAAAAAAGATTCTGTGCCAGTGGAAAATGTCAGTGTCACTGGAAGGGATCTGCAAGAGCCAACCCCATGAAGTCTTTGTTTTCACACTTTACTTCCTCACAACAAATTCTTTTTCCATTCAGTGTGAACATTAATTTTTGGGACCAGTGTTCCCTCCCAGCTGAGTGAGTGTGAGCTAGCTCACAGTTCTTTAGCCTCCAGTTCACACACTTTTGTCTTAGCTCAGGAAGGATGGCTCCAGAGTGTAGTATAGATGGTACTATAAAGATTTTCCCCCTTTTTTGATTATTCATATTTTTCTGGTTTTTATAAATTTATTCTTAATAAGATTTCATTGGGATGTAATGAAGGCCTGTTATATAGAAGGCGTCTTTTTCTAGGTCAGGGTATTTCCCCAGCTGAGGTTAGCAGACAAGACAATAGCATTCTTTTGATACAGAAGAAGGTAGAAGGTTCATGGTTCTGATTGTTTAGGTTATAACTTCATGGTGTCTGGGTCAAAAAGGATTTTTAACTCCTGTCAGAGAAAAACACCTTTGTTTGGGTGAGAGCAAGCCTTGGCCGATACGACTCAGGTCAGGTCAAGTAAATATGTGACACTATTGTATAGACACACCTTTCTTTATATTTGACCAATAAGGAGATTTTCATTTAAATGTTGTTTAATTTCTTGCAACCAATTATGCTTTCTGAATATTTTTTTCATGACGGTGGTATGATGATGTCATATTAAGTATTTAACTTCATGTATTTCCTGGTTGGGCTCAGAAAGCAGTCGATTTTGATGGGCTATCTGGCCTGTTTTCCGTGTCTGATTGCAATTAAACACAAGGTCTTCCTCCTCATTTTGACTTCAATCTCCTATTTTTGACTGGATATTAATTTGTATAACAAGAGCCAAATAATTCATGCAGCAGCCCAATCGCTCGCTCACAGCTTTGAGGCCAGCCGCTCACAAAGTAGAACGTTTGCTCACAGGACTCCACGGCTTAGAGGGGGCCTTGGTGACCACTGCATACAAAGGGCACCCAAGACACCAAGATCCTGGGAACTGCAGCACCAGGTGTGGGGGGAACTAAACTGCTCAGAATGACAACAGGACAGCCAGCAGACGAGGCAGCACAGAAAAGGACAACATTGGTGCAGCCCTGCAACTCCTGGGAGCGAAGCAAAACACACACCTCACACCCGTTCTGCAGGCACGCCATCCTCCAGGCACTGCAGGACCATCTCCTCCAGTGTGTCCTCGGGAGAGTGTTATGCTCTATGGACAGCAACCTGCTGGTCCTGCTGTTCTCGGCCCAACCTGGCAGAACTCTCTGCCGAACACCGCCAGGGGCCCTGCGGGATCTTATGCAATTCCGCAGGGGCTGTAAGGCAGAGATGTTCCGCCAGGCGTTTGGTTGAGGGCAGCGATGGTTTCCACCTAGGCTGGCCCCCTCTCCTTGCCTCCGCTGGCCCTCCAGGCTGCTCTTGCCTCCTCTTGCGCCCCCCCCCCGCCTGCGAGGTGGCCGGGTGGTCCAGAATGGGAATGGGAAGTAATTTGCAGTCCGCCACCTGAATTCTTTTAAATCTGTTAAATGAATGCTGCTATGTATTTTATGGTTTTATGTTTTTATCTGTTGTACATCACCCAGAGCCCTGCAATAGCAGGAATTGGGTGATTCAGAAATATAATAGCAGCAATAGAAGCAAGAGGAGGAGGCGGAGGAGGAGGAGGAGAACGAGAAGGAGTTGTTGCTGCTGTTATTACCAGGTTCAATTCAAGGTTCTGGCCATCACCTACAAAGCCCTGGGACTGAAACAGCTCAGGAGGTCAACAGTCTTGCAGTCTGCTGCAATGTTTGTGGTTCATATCACCTTCCCCCTTTACTGCAATGTCCTCCATACCCCCCTTTCTTCAGTAGGGTATGTCATTCCTTAGGTCAGTTTTCATTCACTCCCCCATTAGCATATTCATAGCCTGAGGGACTCCTACAAGATGATGACTCAGCCCTACCCCACCTTCCGGAGTAGATATAAATTACCTGCCTACCATTTTTCTTCTCATCTTGACACGGAGGGTACTCCATCTTTATGTGTTATACCTCTGAGGATGCCAGTCACAGTTACTGGTGAAACGTCAGGTTCTACAATGCCAAGACCACGGCCACACAGCCCGGAAAATCCACAGCAACTAATGAACTCCAGCTGTGAAATGCTTCAACAACATATTTTCATTCACGTGGTTTTCCAGTTCTGTAATCCAAGTCCTTCTGCATTGCTTATTGGTGGTATTTGCTGTCTGACTGAATTGCTTCTCATATTTTGTAAGTTGCCTTAAGTCTCAGTGGGGGGGGGGAGAAGGTAAAGGTTTCCCTTGCTCGAAAGCCAGTCGAATCTGACTCTAGGGGGCGGTGCTCATCTCCGTTTCCAAGCCGAAGAGCCAGCGCTGTCCAAAGACGTTTCCGTAGTCACGTGGCCGGCATGACTAAATGCCGAGGTGCACGGAACGCTGTTGCCTTGAAGAAGAAGATGGTGATAAAATGAAGAAGACAAAAGTTATCCAGAAAAAGAGAGCCAGCTTGGGGTAGTGGCTAAGAGCGGTGGATTCTGAGCTGGGGAACTGGGTTCGATTCCCCACGCCTCCACACGAAGCCTTCTGGATGACTTTGGGCCAGTCCCAGTTCCCTTGGAACTTTCTTCCCCCCCCCCCTCGACCTCACCAGTTGCCTGTTCTGGGGAGAGGAAGGCCGCGGTCACACGGACCTCTTACCATGCTAATTTTCCCGCAGTTCTTCTATCCGCGACATTTTATATCGCTTGAAGGTGGTCAGACGGTCCATCTGTCTTCCGCTTCACTCACGCGAAGTACAGATCACACAGCGTACTGTCCCCACAGCGGCGTGGTTTGTACGCTTGGGCGTACATACAAACTAAGAAGACCAAAATAAAAGCTAGCGCCTGTTTGCACATGCGCATAACTTAAACCGGAAACACAAAAAAGGGGGGTAGCGCGGTCACAGCGGATTGCTGTCTAGATGCCAAAACTGCGGATACAAAGCGCGAGATATCGGAAAACGCGGATAAAAAGAGCGGAAACCGCGGGACTGAGCCCGCTTCGGTGCGGGAGGCGGGTTTGCCAATATGAACAGGAAACTTTAATGCGCGAGGGATCAGCAGCGAAGCCCGCACTAAATGTCCGTGTGACCTGACCCGAAGGGAAGGAGACTTTGAGGCTCCTTTGAGGCCACTTTGAGGCTCCTCAGAGTAGAGAAAAGCAGGGTATAAGCAACAACTCTTCTTCTTCTACCTACCATTTAATTTAAATGTCCTGTTTCTCCTTGATATGGATGGATAAAAAAAAACTGCAGTAAAAAATGAAATGGAAATCTTGGTTGAGCCCCCAAAATCAAGCACACTCATCAGGTGGGAGACCGCAACAGCATCAGTGGCTGAAAACGCAAGAGAGGCGCAGGACAGGGAGGCCGGCCGCTGGAATCCCCTCACTAGCCGGGCCCAGTCCCCTCACTTGAAAGGTATGAAAAAATGTGCTATTAATTAAGAAAAAAACAACTGAGAGAGAAAGAGAACGAGGGGGAGAGCAAAGAGAGAGTCTGCCAAGGAAGGCAGCCACAGGATGGTCCCTTTGTGCTCACGGAGGCCTTGCCCTCGCAAAAGATCTCCCCAAGAGATCAAACGATAGGTGAGACAGGAAGGAAGACGTTGGGAACAGGTTAGAGAGGATGCGAGTGATGACTCAATTCAGCCGGTCCCTCGTCCCGCTGGGTGCCCTGACTTCTCTATTTATGGGGGTCTCCTGCTCCATTTTGCCGAACGCTTCCCTTTCAGCGGGCTCCCAGACTTCCAGTCGTTAGAGGTAGTTATCTCCACGCAATTTAATTAAAGTCTAGTGTTTAATGACACAATGTGCTGCTAATTATTTCTCGTTGCTTGTCGGGAAATTTCTTTTTCAGTTCTTTCCTCCTTTTTTGCAGCAAAGCGGGGGGGGGGGAAGAAACCTAATTATGTTGATCTTCAAATGAAAAGGAGAGGCGTATGAATGAGCCAGTGATTGGGGGGGGGCTGCAAGAAAAGGAGATATGGGGCAAGGGCAGATTTCGGCGCAGCCATTCACTGCAGGCAACATGGATCATTACTTCAAGGTCGGGAGCTGGCGGCATGTGGGCAATGGAGCTCACCGGTGGGGATGGAGTGTGAAGGCAGGACTCTGCATCCCGTTTCCTTGGGGAAGGGGGCTTGTAGGGAGGCTGATGTCCCAGAAGGATCTGCAGCATATCTGATCCTCATAGAGGAGAAACACCCACCTCTCTGAATATTACATTTGTATTTAAATACTTAGGTTACACTCTATCCACATCGCCCTCTGCAAATCTGTAGCCAGGAGAGAGGAAGAGCGCAGGGAATGATCCATCTGTCCCCCAAGCATCCAGTACTTCAGTACTTACAGATGCAAATGGTTCTGGCCAAAGGAAAGACAAAAGGCTTACCATCTCACACCTTGCTAGATTGTCCCACCTGGGGACAGAGACTGTAAAAGATGCTTCTTTCTCTTGATCAGGAAAAGTGAGAGTGACCCCAGGAGAGGATGGACTCTTTGGGGTGGGAGGGTTAGGCCCCAAGGGTGTTAGGCACTGGGATGCTTTTTGGAACAAGAGGGAGCTGTACAGGCGAGACGGTCTCCACTTGTCCCGAGAAGGAACCAGGCTGCCGGTGCTTAAAATCAAAAAGGTGGCAGAGCAGTTTTTAAACTGAATATTGGGGGAAAGCCGACAGGAGATGAAAAGTCTCTGGTTCGGGTTGGCTCATCTCAGAGAGATGAGGGGGTACCTGTTGCTTTTCTGCAGGGAGGTGGATTGAAATCATCCACGGAGACCATGGCTAGTGACATGGACTGCCTGATAAGGTCTCGAGATAGCAAGAGGAAGGTTGCAGGCTTAACTTGTATGGGAAATTACAGCTGTTTCTATAGAAATGCTAGAAGTGTCCGAGGTAAAATCGGGGAGTTGGAGTGCTTGGTGTTGGAGGGAAAAATAGACATTGTGGGTATTTCAGAAACTTGGTGGGATGAGGAAAATCAGTCGGATACAGTGATTCCCGGTTATATATTATATTGGAAGGATAGGGGGGAAGGGTTGGAGGTGGGGTGGCTCTGTATGTCAGAGAGGGTATAAAGTCCAGAAAGATTGAGAAGCTAAGAGAACTGGATTCGCTTCTGAAAATTCTATGGGTTGAAATAGGGGGGCCAAAAGGAAACTTAACACTGGGAGTTTGTTATTGCCCACCAGATCAAAAGACAGAGGAGGATTATAAAATGATGAATGAATTAAAGATAGCAGCTAGACAAAAACACTGTGTCATAATAGGTGATTTTAACTACCCACACATTGATTGGGTCAATATGTGTTCTAGTCGAGAAAAAGAGATTGAGTTTCTAGACACTCTAAATGACTGTGCTATGGAGCAGATGGTCACAGAACCTACCAGGGGAGAGGCGATCCTTGATTTGGTCCTAAGTAACACTCAAGACCTGGTGAGAGATGTAAAAGTGATTGCACCACTTGGAAACAGTGATCATAATGTTGTTGAGTTCAACATTTGTACAAATAGAGAATTGGCCAAAAAGACTCACACAACCATTTTTAACTTTAAAAGGGGTAATTTCTCTGATATGAGGGGACACGTGGGGAGGAAACTGAAAGGAAAAGTAGAAAGGGTCAAAACAATTGGGGAAGCTTGGGATCTATTTAAAACTACGATCCTAGAAGCTCAAAAAATATATATTCCGCAGGTTAGGAAAGGCACAAAAAGGTATAGGAAAAAGCCTGCATGGTTAACAAACAGAGTAATGGAGGCTGTAAAAAGTAAAAAGAATTCCTTTAAGCAGTGGAAAGCTAGTCACAGTGAGGCTGATAAAACGGAACACAGGCTATGGCAAATAAAATGCAAGTCTGAGGTCAGGCAGGCAAAAAGGGAATATGAGGAGCATATAGCAAAAAACGTAAAAACCAACAATAAAACTTTCTTCAAATACATTAGAAACAGGAAACCAGCCAGGGAGGCAGTGGGGCCCTTGGACGACCAAGGGGTAAAAGGAGTATTGAAGGATGATAGGGAAATGGCTGAGAAGCTAAATGCATTTTTTGCCTCCGTCTTCACTGTGGAAGATGAGAAGTGCTTGCCCACTCCAGAACCACTGATTTCAGGAGGGGTGTTGAAAGACCTGAGTCAGATTGAGGTGACGAGAGAGGAGGTCCTAAAACTGATAGACAACTTAAAAACTGAAAAATCACCAGGCCCAGATGGCATACATCCGAGAGTTCTGAAAGAACTCAAATGTGAACTTGTAGATCTCCTGACAAAGATATGTAATCTTTCCTTAAAATCTGCCTCCATTCCTGAGGATTGGAAGGTAGCTAATGTCACTCCCATCTTTAAAAAGGGTTCCAGAGGAGATCCGGGAAATTACAGGCCAGTCAGTCTGACGTCGATACCGGGTAAATTGGTGGAAACCATTATTAAGGAAAGAATTAGTAGGCACATAGATGAACAAAACCTATTGAGGCAGACTCAGCACGGTTTCTGTAAGGGAAGATCTTGTCTCACTAACCTGTTAGTGTTCTTTGAGGGGGTGAACAAACATGTGGACAAGGGGGATCCAATAGATATTATTTACCTTGACTTCCAGAAAGCTTTTGATAAAGTTCCTCATCAAAGGCTCCTAAGTAAGCTCAAAAATCATGGGATAGAAGGACAAGTCCTTTTATGGATCAAAAACTGGCTAGTTCATAGAAAACAGAGAGTGAGTGTAGGTGGGCGGGGGGGGGGGTCAACAGTGGGAGGGCTTCTAATGTCCTGGCCCCACTGGTGGACCTCCTGATGGCACTGGTATTTCTGGCCACTGTGTGACACAGAGTGTTGGACTGGATGGGCCTTTGGCCTGATCCAACATTGGCGTCTCTTATGTTCTTAGGGTTATAAATTCTCAGGACAAAAGGAAGCCATTCTCTTCCTTGCTCTCCCATTTCGTTGGGCTCAAGGCCAGGAAGGACTAAATCGTTGCCTATATTTACACCTTGCCCACGTTGATGAGTGACAATGAAGAGAAGTCCCAGACTCTGAGAACTATGGTAAAGAAAGATTTTAAATTCTGCAACTTCAACCCCTAGCCTTCAGCTACTACTTTACAATAATTACCAAGAGTACAGTAAGTAGTTGGTAATAATAATAAGTACCAAGGGTGAGAGGACTGTATGTTTTCACATTTTCTTTATATCCTTGCTCAGCCAGATGCTTGAATGGACCACGTGTACTCTTTTTATTTCTGTTTACTGAACTTGCTTATAGTTTGAACACTCTTAAGTCTGATCTCTGTAACCACATCACACCTATTTGGTCTTGCTATCCAAAGAGTTCACCTTCCCTTAACCACAATAGCTTGAACTTGCAAAGGTGTGATTGATCGTCCCCGTGCTAGCTAGTATGACTGAAGTGGGAGAAGTGGCAACTAGGCAGAGGTGCTAAATGGCAATGCAGATCCAGACTGCAGATGTGCAAATCTGTCTAGCAGGGGATACTCTCAGGTTGCTGGTGGTGACAGTTACTACCTAGTGGGAAGTCTGGTACCCCCTGGGTGTAAGGGAAAGAGGCACTAGCATGGGCTGCAGACATTGTACAAAGGCAGGGTTTTCTGACTTCCCTAGACCTGAAGGAACGGGAACTTCAAGTCCGTTCCTTCACAGAGTTAATTGTGCCTGTTGCAGAAACGTTTTACATATCTGAGTATATCATCCATTAAGCTGCCACCCAGCCCTTTAGTCTTCTTCACTTGGGACCCATGACAGGCGAACTCCCCTGGCTCGATCTGGAACAGGTCTTGGTGTCGTGGTTAAGTGCGTGGACTTTAATCTGGGAGAACCGAGTTTGATTCCACACTCCTCCACTTGCACCTGGCTGGACGGCCTTGGGCAAGCCATCACTCTGATAAGAGCTGTTCCTGAAAAAGAACAGTTCCTGTCAAGAGCTCTCTCAGCCCCACCTGCCTCACAGGGTGTCTGTTGTGGGAAGGGGAAGGGAAAGTTGAGTTTGTGAGCCGCTCTGAGACACCTTTGGGTAGTGAAGGGCGGGGAACACATCCCACTTCTTGTTCTTCTTCTTCTTCTTCTTCTTCTTCTTCTTCTTCTTCTCCTCCTCCTCCTCCTCCTCCTCCTCCACCCAGACCACTCACCAAAAGTTTTTAGAACAAGAGCTCATTTTGTTCCTCAGTTCCCAAACCAAGACCCCCTTCCTTAAGGCATTCCCAGCCGGGATGAGCCAGCATGCTCCAATTCTGTCTCTTTTGATAGTCACGCTCTCCAGTTCCCTGCTTCTGAGATTTGCTTTTTCTTGCGTGTGCATTGTGTACGAGTGGGCTGGATCCAGCAATTCATGGAAGCCGGAGTCAGAGATCTTTCCCTCCCTCCCCCTCCCCCCAGAATCTCTTTTCAGCCCAGGGTAGCTTGATTCTTGGGGTCGCAGGACCCTCCGAGAGTAACACCCATGTGGGTCAGAGAGGCTGTGCTGAGGAGAAGGTGAAATCACCCCCTCTTACCCTTTTCCGCATGGGTAGAGTATAACAATATTGGCTGCTATCTAAAGGGATTTGTTTGTGGAGGGGACTTTAAGGGAGGGGACTTCCTCAGCTCCCCCTCCCATGGCATCCCACTAAACCTCTCGTTTTGTTCCAAGCAGTCATCTGATAAGGGGCAGAGCAGGGGGCTGCAGTGGGAGGTGGAACCACCGGCAAAAAAACACACCAGAAAACACACCTGCCTTCTTCCGAAGGTGATGGTGCCTTTCCAGTTTTAGAACTGGGTAGTTGGATCCAAATGCTTTTAATCTGACTTAATGAGGCACAGCCAGCATTGGAGGGGGGGGGGTTGGTACAGTTTATGGCAGCAATTCAGGGTGAGGAAAGAAAATGGCATGAAAGTAAAGGGTAACAAAAAAAAAAACCAAAGTCAAAATGGAGGGTTAGGAGACAAAATAGTCTGGAATATGAATAGGTTGCCATTTTAAGCACTCTTTCTGGGGAGTAAAGCCCACTGAGCAACACGGGACTTACTTCTGAGTAGATCTGCTTAGGATTTCTCTGTTAGTTGCCTAAAATGGACTTGGTAGTGCACTGAAGACTCCGGAGAAAAATCCCCATCTGGCATTTTGACTGGCCGAAATCCAGTCTGCTTTCAGTCAATCTCCTTTGCTTCCAAGTGGCATTCTAAATTCTACCAGAAAATGATCAGTGTGCCAGCAAGCTAGAAACTCAGGCATGAACAGAGCTAGGAGCTGGGCTTTAAGACTCTAAAGACCATGATTCATTGCGACTGCCAGCAGAAGAAAATGCAAAGTAAACACCATTAAAATAGAACCATAAAAGAGTAGAAAGAAACCCTCCTAACCTCTGGATTCTGAAGCAGCCAGCAAACTTCCTGCTGAAATCCAACACGGGAAAGAAGATTAAATCACAGGGGAAAACACAATCTCAGCCTTCCTTCCTCCTTCATTCTACATTCCCCTAATGGGGATGAAAGTCACCTCGTTCAAGCAAATTAGCTCTCTACCACTTGACTGAGCAGGCTGGCTGGCAATAAGGAACACCCGGCAGGTAGCAAACTTGTTGCTTATCTCAGCACCTTGGAGACCAAGTTATCTGGAGGAAACATCGTTCCAGCAAAGTCCCCGGCAAGATGCCAAAGCAGAAAGTACCAGCAGAAGTTTGGGCTCATTTGGGCTCCTTCCCGAGGGCTGAAGAGCAGGCAACACTGTTACGCGTGGGGGTGGGGCAGCTCTGGTTCTGAACAGAAGGCAACGGGTTCGACCCCTCCTGTGAAAAGGAGCACCCAAGAATGACCTTCCCATGGGCTGGGAATGAGGCCACACATGGCACGCTCACGAGTGCAAAGGTGCACAGATGGGCCTGCACTGGAGCCAGAGTTAACCAGGAGGCAGGAGAGAAGCAGGTGAAGCGGAGGCCAGGACAGAGCAGGATACACTTAGCTGAAGAAGCCGTGTCTGGAAGAGGACCTCGTGGAGGAGGACCAAGTGGCACCTTGGAGACAAACCCACAGACAGAACTGTTGTGGCCCGTCCACCCAGCGGTTCGAAAGCGTGTAAAACGCAAGTAGATAAAATGGGTACTAGGCTAGGTGGCAGGGGGCACCCCTCCTCCTTACGAGGACATGTGGCAGGAGCGGCGGCGGCAATGGTGGCGGTGAAGGAGGAGTTGGCCCTGGCGACCCAGCGTGCGCGAGGCTGGATGGAGGCGGAGTCATGGCGCTCGGCGGCGTGGCAACGCAGCGTGGTGAAACCTGCGGGACGGAACCAGAGCTGCGGCTGGCGCGTTACCAAGCACCGGGTGAAGCCTACCGGAAGGAGCCGCGAATTAAGACCTGTTCTGGGCACCAGGAAGTGAAGCGCTGAAGAGCTGCCAGGGACTGAACAACAGCCGAGCCAAGCCAGGAACTGAACAACAACAAAAACTGAGCCCGTGGCCGGTGTGCTGGTAGGTTATCACCCCCCATACAAATAATGTGGCCCTAGCTAGGTATAAACAATTGTGTAAACTGGTCAGAGACCCTTCGGGGTCAGAGCGGTATAGAAGTCGAAAATTAAATTAAAAAAATAAAAAAAATTAAATTCTGGGGCCCTGGGTCAAGGCACATGGTTGGGGGGGGGGGCTTGCAGCCCCTCACCCACCCTTTCCACTTGCACAAAGCAAATAAGGTAAGGGTAAAGTTTTCCCTTGCTCGAAAGCCAGTCGAATCCAACTCTAGGGGGCAGTGCTCATCTCTGTTTCCAAGGCATAGAGCTAGCACTGTCTGAAGACATTTCTGTGGTCATGTGGCCAGCCAGCATGACTAGACGCCGAGGCACACGGAACGCTGCTACCTTCCCACCGAAGTGGTACCTATTTATCTACTTGCAACTTCTTGCTTTCAAACTGCTAGGTTGGCAGGAGCTGGGGCCTCTCAAAAGTGCATCCATATTTACTGGCCCGCCCACCCCTCCCCTCCCCTCCCCTCCTATGGCCTTGCACTTTGGGGTTGAGTAGAGCAAGTCATGGTGTTCACACCAACAACCACAATGAATCTTCCAAAGATGCAAAGCCTTTTTTTATTTCATAGTTTTCTAAATGGTAAATGGAGGAGGAGGAAGAGGACGAGGAGATTGGATTTATACCCCACCCTTCACTACCCAAAGGAGTATCAGAGCGGCTTACAAACTCCTTTCCCTTCCCCTCCCCACAACAGACACCCTGTGAGGGAGGTGGGGCTAAGAGAGCTCTTTTGAGGACTGCTCTTGAGAGAACAGCTCTGAGAGAACTTGTGGCTTGCCCAAGGTCACACCAGCAGCTGCATTCGGAGGAGTGGGGAATCAAACCCGGCTCTCCCAGATTAGAGTCCGCGCTCCTAACCACTTACACCAAACTGAAGAGCAAATGCCACATTACAAATGATGCTCCTGCACCTTAGCATGCCCACCATGCATGAGGTAGCACGTGCAAAATTGGACCAGCTGGGTCCTCTCTGCAGCCCAGGCTAGTGCCTGGCAGGGCAGACGGTTCCAGATGGGCCACTGGGCTACCTTGCCAGGATCTGCATGAAGGAGTCCTCCGGGCCCAGCTGCTGCAGACAGGACTGAGCCCCCCCCACCCCCCCAGCGGAAGGCCAGGGACATAGAACTGCTCTCAGGTGGCCCCAATCCAGACAGGGGTCACTCTCTCAATAGCTTGGTGCAACAGCAAAAGCTTGGGCCAGCTGCCCCACTGGACTTCCCTACATGGGCTCCGGGGCAATTACCCAACTTTGCATCCGTCACAGCAGTCAGGAATGCTGGGGCTGCAATGTGGTGTTTTGAACCTCCCAGACCCGCCACACGGCAACCTCTCCGAGCAAGGGCCACCAGCCAAGTAAAGACGGTCCTATTTAAATAGCCCCCCCCCGCACCACCTTTAAATGTGCGCAGAGCACGTCTGATGGAGAAACAGGAATGCAAATTGCCGCTGTCTGCTTTTAGTTATATTGAGGTCTTTTCTTTTTAAAGCCACGTTGTAATTTTAAGTATTTTTATTGAGAATTTATGTATTGATTTTAATGGACTGTAATGTTTTCATTGATTTTGTTGGATGTTTTAATCCGGCATGCCGCTTTGGGTATATTTTTAGCAGAAAAGAGGCTAAGAAGTCTCATGAATAAATCAATTCCCAAAAAGGAGCATCCAAACATGCAATAACTAACAGCGCCTCTCTCATCCTCGCCCCCATCGTCTCTGTAAAGCCAGGCCCGGTTCTATTTGTCTAATGTATTTTCATGCGGCCCTTTTCCCAAGGGGCTCAGGGCAAAGCAGGCAAAGTACGTGATTCTCCTCTTCCCCCACTTTAGCCTCACAACAACCCTATGTGGTAGGTCAGTCTGAGAGAAAACATCTGGCTCTGAACCATCCACTCCATTTCCTGGCGGACTGAGCCCAGCTCCCCTCAAGCCCACGGCAACATGCTCCCCAAAGCCCCCGGCATGAGGCCTTCGCCTGGCCTTAGTCAGCCCACCTTTTAAAGCTTGCAGTCCCCACAACAGACTTCCCACTTTCTGTCCACAGGGAACCCTTCGCAACAGATTTTCAAGGTCTGCCCAGTCAAAAGGAAAAACAGCCCTGCAGGATCAGACCAATGCTCTATCTTACCCAGCACACAGAAGGAGGAGGAGGAGGAGGAGGAGGAGGAGGAGGAGGAGGAGACTGAATTTATACCCCGCTTTCCACCAGTGTTCCCTCTAAGCTGAGTTAGTGTGAGCCAGCTCACAGTCTCTTAGCCTCCGGCTCACACATTTTTGTCTTAGCTCAGGAAGGAGGGCTCCAGAGCGCAAACTAATTGATGCAGTAGCCAAATCGCTCACCCACAACTTTGCCAGTAGCTCACCAAGTAGATTTTTTGCTCACAGGACTCCACAGCTTAGAAGGAGCATTGCTCTCCACTACCTGAAGGAGTCTCAGAGTGGCTTACAATCCCCTTTCCCTTCCCCCTCCCCACAACAGACACCCTGTGAGGCAGGTGGGGCTGAGAGAGCTCTTTTGAGGACTGCTCTTGAGAGAACAGCTCTGAGAGAACTATGGCTTGCCCAAGGTCATCCGGCAGCTGCAAGTGGAGGAAGCTCACAAGCACAACAGGAACAGCAAGGGCCTTCCTGTGCTCGCCTCTCCTGTCCCCCCCCACACACCCCCAGCACCTGGTATCCAGAGGCAGAAGACCTCCAAGCCTTTGGTCTCCATGGCTAACAGCCATCAACATCCTAATCCTCTGCCTGCCTCACCCCGTTTAAAGTCCTCCACACTGGCAGCTACAGCCCCATTATGTAGCAGGGAATTCCACAGGCTGAGGCAGAATGTGAACAAGGGCTTCCCTTTCTTCTGTCCTGAGCCTACTGCCCATCAACCTTATTGGCTATATCTGAGCTTCAGTAGTTGGGGAGAGCAGGAGAACCATTCTCTCCCCACACTTTCTCCACTACATGAATACCAGTCTTTACAACGCCACTCTTTGAGAGCCAGTTTGGTGTAGTGTTTAAGAGCGCGGACTCTAATCTAGGAGAACCGGGTTTGATTCCCCACTCCTCCACTTGCACCTGCTGGTGTGACCTCGGGTTGGGCATAAGTTCATTCAGAGCTGTTCTCTCAAGGGCAGTTCTCGAGAGAGCTCTCTCAGCCCCACCTACCTCACAGGCTTCTGTTGTGGGGAGGGGAAGGGAAAAGAGATTGTAAACTGCTCTGAGTGAAGGGCAGGGTATAAATCCAATCCAATCTCTTCCTCTTCTTCTTCTATTTCCAATGCTAAACCCCACCCCCACCCCATCACTTTGGCCTTTCCTTGGAGGGAAGGTGCCTCACTAACTTGTACTTCCTGAAAAGGTGGCAAAAGGGAAGCTGGGATTTGGGTGGAAGGTCAGTAGCCAGAAGGTCAGTAGTGCAGCAGGTCGAGACCCGAGGGCTGCATGACGGAGTGAGCTCCCATCTCTGGGCCCAGCTCCTGCCAAACTAGCAGTTCGAAAGCAAGTAGATAAATAGGTTCCGCTTTGGTGGGAAGGTAGCAGCGTTCCGTGCGCCTCGGCGTCTAGTCATGCCGGCCACATGACCACGGAAATGTCTTTGGACAGTGCTGGCTCTTCGGCTTGGAAACGGAGATGAGCACCGCATCCCTAGAGTCGGATTCGGCTGTCTTTTGAGCAAGGGAAACCTTTACCTTTACAGCCTTCTGCTTCTCCACAGAGCCACTCAGTGGCACTTGTGTAGAATTCAGCACTGGGATCAGGTGCCACCCATTTTCAATGGTCTGTTTTGAGCGCCAGGTCATTCCCAGGCACAAATCAAAGTGCCATTTTGGACCATCCAAGACCTCAACAGCTGCTCGGTGCAGAGATACCCAAAGGACCACCTTACAGTCAGAGAAGCGGGGGGGGGAGCCTGCAAGACCATCTAGGCTGACCCCCTCCCCCTTCCCAAAGCAGAAGACCCACAGATAACAGCTAGCCGGGCAGTCACCGCTTCAAGGCTTTCTCCTCCTTTGTCTTGCTGCTACTCCCAAAAGCATCCGTTCATTTAACGTGATTTCTTTTTACACCTTTATATGCAAACGGATGCAAAAATAATACTAAAGATAGCATAAATTTAACAGGGGGGAAATGGCACAGGGAAGCAGAAAACACCACAAAGGGTCCATCCGTGCCAGGGAGGAGCAGAATCAAAAGAGGGACTTTCAAGGCAGAGCGGGGGGGGGGGTGAAATTCAGCAGCATCCCTGAGTTTAACCTTCATCTGTGGGCTGCTTGCAAGTTCTGCTTATTTTAAAACGTTTCATGCATTTTAATTCTTATCTGCTGGCTGTGGGGTTTTTTTTTTAATGCTCTTAGAATTGTTTTGTTTCTAATGTAGGCGGTTTTCTTGGGATTGTTTTACATCGTCGTTTTATTCTGGAAACCACCTCGGGGATGTGCTTCATCAAATGGCATGGCGGGGGTATGTAGATGTTTGAAATAAATAAATAAATTGGGGAGGTTTTCTCTTTTAAAAAAAAAAAAGATTACATCTGCGAATCCCGCCCATTTCAGCAAGGAAGAGCCTCCAAAGTCCTCTTGCAGCCCACGACGGCTCTCGCCCGACGCCACGTATTTATCGTTTTGCAAATTTACAAGCTGGAATATTTTGCCGCATGGAAACTTTATTTGCTGCGAGTGAATGTAAACAGCAGGCAGAAGGCTCAGAGCCCCAAAGAGGAGCCTGGGATAAAAATACAGACAAAAACAGATTTCACTACCAATATGGTCCGCTTCGAAGGAACAATTTCCCTGAAATGCTTTGGCACGGCTCTTGTCAACTGAGCCACACGCTCTGTTCGGATGCAGAGCTGGCCGAGAAAAGAACAGCGTGCAGATGCTAGCGGATGGGACTCCGGGGTGGCTGCCGCCGCCGCCGCCCAGTCTTATCTAGGCATGTGTGGAAGCCGGCAGAGCAGACCCATTTTTCAGTTCTGCTCTCACAGCCCCAGGCAGCTGGTGCCTGTAGAAAAATTGCCCCGCTCAGATTTTGGCCTGCTCCATGGGCCTCCAGTCCTCCAAGGCCCTAGACTGACTCCTCCCCTCCCCCTGCAAAAGCATGTTTCAGTCACAATGCTTCATGGGTTTTGCAATGAGCCAGTTTGGTGTCGTGGTTAAGTATGCGGACTCTAATCTGGGAGAACCGGGTTTGATTCCCCACTCCTCCACTCGCACCTGGCTGACCTTGGGTCAGTCGCAAACTCTGGCACAGCTGTCCTTGGAAAAGTGCAGTTTGTGTCAGAGTTCTCTCAGCCCCACCCACCTCACAGGGTGTCTGTTGTGGGGAGAAGAAGGGAAAGGAGTTTGTAAGCAGCTCTGAGACTCCGAGTGAAGGGCGGGGTATAAATCCAATCTCTTCTTCTTCTTCTCCTCCTCTTAGGTAAAGGTAAAGGTTTCCCTTGCTTGAAAGCCAGTCAAATCCAACTCTAGCGTTGCGGTGCTCATCTCCGTTTCCAAGCCGAAGAGCCAGCGCTGTCCAAAGATGTTTCCGTGGTCATGTGGCTGGTATGACTAAACACCAAGGCGCACAGAACGCTGTTACCTTCCCACCGAAGTGGTACCTATTTATCTACTTGCAATTTCTTGCTTTCGAACTGCTAGGCTGGCAGGTTTGTGCTCTTACTTCTGCAGAAACAGTTTGTTGTTACTGAACATACATGTTTAACTCATGGGAATACACTAACAAATTAGCAGATTGTAGGGATCCAGACAATTTGGGCTGGAATCCTGCCCCAATATATTTAATGCCTACTCATGCAAATCTGCTGAGAAAAAGCAAAATGTTGTTTCTTTATATATCATATACCTAATTCCAAACCTAGCCATAGAGCATGGATTCTACTCCTTTGGGAGTAGAAGGAAAAACTCTGGTGGAGGACAGAGAAAAAGCAGACAGGCTTAATGACTTTTTTGCCTCTGTTTTCTCTCAGAAGAACTCAAGCCCATCTAGAGATGGTATAGGACATAACAGGACACCTGAGTGTCCACTTGACATTGACAGGGAGGTTGTGGAGAGGCACCTGGCTGCACTGGATGAATACGAATCCCCTGGGCCAGATGGTGTGCACCCAAGAGTGCTCAAAGAACTTCCTAAGGAACATGCAGAGCCTCTGTCCATCATCTTCAAGGCCTCCTGGAGGACTCAGGATGTGCCACAAGATTGGAGAAGAGTGACTGTTATCCCAATCTTTAAGAAAGAGAAGAAGGATGACCCGGGAAATTACAGGCCGGTCAGTCTGACTTCTGTTGCTGGGAAGATATTAGAGCAGATTTTAAAGGGATCAATCTGTAAGCATCTGAAGGACCACTTAGTGATCCAGGGAAGTCAGCATGGTTTTGTCCCCAACAGATCTTGTCAGACCAACCTGGTTTCCTTCTTTGATCGTGTGATGAGCTTACTGGATCGTGGGAACTCTGTTGATGTGATTTACTGGGATTTCAGTAAAGCTTTTGATAAGGTTCTCCGTGACATTCTGATGGGCAAACTGGAAGACTATGGACTGGACTATAGGACAGTTTGGTAGATAGGGAACTGGTTAGAGGACCGCACCCCAAGAGTGGTGGTCAATGGCGTTTCATCACATTGGAGGGAGGTGTCCAGCGGGGTGCCGCAGGGCTCAGTTTTGGGCCCGGTACTTTTCAAAATTTGTATCAATGATCTGGATGAAGGGGTAAGAAGGGCTACTCATTAAATTTGCTGATGATACCAAATTGGGAGGAGTAGCAAACACCCAAGGAGATAGAGTTAAAATTCAGCAAGACCTGAATACTCTGGAGAAGTGGGCAGTTGCAAACAGGATGCAATTCAACAAAGATAAATGCACAGTATTACATCTGGGCCACAACAATGTCAAGCACAAATACTGGATGGGGGATACGTTTCTGGGGAGTAGTGTATGCAAAAGAGATCTTGGTGTAAGAGTGGACTGTAAACTGAATATGAGCAGTCAGTGTGATATGGTGGCAAAAAAGGCAAATTCAGTTTTGGGTTGTATTAAAAGGGCCACAGCATCGAAACCGCAGGAGGCCATAGCCCCTCTGTAGACTGCCTTGGTCAGGCCACACCTGGAGTCCTGTGTACAGCTCAGGAAGCCTCACTTCAAAAAGGATGTGGACAAAATCGAGAGGGTGCAGAAGAGAGCGATGAGGATGATCAGGGATCTGGAGACCGAGCCCTGCGAGGAAAGGCTAAGGGCCTTGGGAGTGTTCGGTTTGGAGAAGAGGAGATTGAGGGGGGACATGATTGCTCTCTTTAAATGTTTGAAAGGCTGTCATTGGGAGGAGGGCAAGGAGCTGTTCCAGTTGGCTGCAAAGGATAGGCCCTGAAGCAACCGGTTTAAATTACATGCCGAAAGGTATCGGCTGGATATTAGGAAAGACTTTTCCAGGGTCAGAGTGATTCAAAGGTTGAGTCAGCTGCCTAGGAAGGTGGTGAGCTCTCCTTCACTGACAGCTTTCAAGAAGAGGCTGGACGAATACTTGTCAGAGATGCTCTGGGCTGGTCCTGCATTGGGCAGGGGGCTGGACTGGATGGTCTGTATGGCCCCTTCCAACTCTAGGATTCTATGATTAATAGATCCATAAAATGGAGCTAGGAACAGTTAGGGCAGATGTCTCTACAAACCTGAAGGGAGTCTGAATGGAGCTAGGAACAGCTAGAGAGCCAGCTTGGCATAGTGGTGAGGAGCACGGACTCTAATCTGGAAGAATGGGGTTTGATTCCCCACTCCTCCTCCACATGTGGCTGCTGGTGTGACCTTGGGTCAGTCACAAGTTCTCTCAGAGCTGTTCTCTCAAGGGCAGTTCTTGAGAGAGCTCTCTCAGCCCCACCCGCCTCACGGGGTGTCTGTTGTGGGGAGGGGGGAAGGAAAGGAGATCGTAAGCCGCTCTGAGACTCCAAGAAAAGGGTGGGGTATAACCAATCTCTTCTTCTTCTAGATTTCTCTACAGATATATCTGAAATCTTTTTTTAAAGCAGAAATTAATACTCCCCAAAGTAATAGAAGCAATGCCAGTAGCTTTAGGAAAATAATGCCCACTGAGTTTTTAGTGGCCATGCTGGAGGTTGTTAGGCAACCACAACCAAGGCTCCCTCTAAGCTGTGAAGTCCTGTGAGCAAAAATTCTACTTTGTGAGCTCCTGGCATTAAAGTGGTGAGCGAGCAATTGGGCTACTAGATAAATTACTTTGCTCTGGAGCCCCATCCATCCTGAGCTGAGACAAAGACCTGTGAGCCGGAGGCTAAAAACTGTGAGCTAGCTCACACTAACTCAGCTTAGAGGGAACAGCAATATTATTGAGCCATCTAAGCTGTGGTTTCTGTAAAGTGAGGGGAAGAGAGCAAGGGAAGGACTCCCTGGGGAAGGGATAGAGGCCCAACGGCAACCACTAAAGGCTCACATACAACTGGGCAACCTGTGACTGGCGTTGGCATTACTGGGCCCGGGTCTGGCCCCACACTACTGGGCCCGGACTGCGCAGCACAGCTAGGTCCAGCCTGGCCGTTGGCCTGGTGCTCTTGGGCCCATACAACTCAGCCTGACTTTCCCTGAAGAGAGGAAGCCAAAGGGAGGGAAGGAGGGAAAGGTGAACAAGAAGGGGGGGTCAAGGTAGGTTGGCTGGTGGGCAGGAAGGAAAGCAGGAAGAGAGGGGAGGCTCTGGGGCCTGCCAGGGAAGGGAAACAGGAACCGGTGGGGGAGGGGATACGAGGGGAAATGAGATCCTCCCTTGCAAGTCCTTACCCCACCACCACACACACACACACACACACACACACACACGTCTTTGGCCATCACGTTGTCATTATGTGATTAATGTTCCACTTTCCACTCTAGTTTTTGAAGAGTAGCTTCTACCGTGATTGCATTTTGACTCAGTTCAAGTTCGCATTGTGGATATAATCTTAGGGAGGCCGGAGTACCCATCAGTTCCCCCTAATATGTACTTTTACTTCTGCAGCTGCTGAACGTCAAGAATCCAATGGACCGATCGTGTCTCAGGGGGCCCAATCCACGATGCAGTCAACACTGATTGGAGGAGCAGCATTCTGAAATCCCACCGCTGAGACGGCGTGGTAATTGCAAAAATCGACAAAGATCAGGGATGAACCGACGCTCTCTATCCTGTTGGTTTGTCATTTGGGCAATGGTTTTGGTTCTCTGCTTTTCGCCGTTGTTTTGTAGATTTGTTTGTGCTGCGTATGAGCCTTGTAGGTTTTGAATCTGCACAATTCATGTTGCATCTATACCCACACAGGATGCGTTTTATACCTAACGCACATCACGGCAATTTATCGATGAACAAACGCCATTAAAAATGCATACGTTTTATGGGGAAATTCATCTGAAGAATGCAAAGGGGCTACAAAAATAAAGAATCACGGCACTGATTCAGACAAGGGAGATGCAAAATTGCGACACGGACTGTTGGGATGAAACAGCCGGGAGGAGAAATCCAAAACCAAACCTATTTCCATAGGCTAGAAAAGTTAACCCCAGGACAGCACCTGCCCTCACAGCCACACGGGATAGCCACCACTGGCCAGAAATAGATCGAAGCCGCAAATGGGCTCCTGACTTTGGCCAGAGGGCGGGGCATTCCGGGGAGCAGGAAGGAAAAGGAAGCCACCCCCCAGGCAGGCTGGGGAGGACGGAGAAGAACCCGCAACCTTGTAAATTATTTAGCGGGAGAAGAGCATGGCTCGAGAAGCACTTTGTGTTCCTTTGTGGATCTTTAATGAACCCTTAAACATGCTTTTAAAAATGGAAAGGGGAAATAAAAAGCCCTCATTAAGGGTTTTGGCAGGTTTGATTAGTGGCTTTAAAGACTTCTAAACAGCCACTTAATTGGTAAATCCTTTGGCAGCCAGAGGAGGGGGAAAAATTAGGAATGCAAAAAAAGAAGATGTGAGTTTGTGCAGGCAGCTCTCTGAAAGCCCTCTCCTCTCGCAGCCGGTTTCCTTCAAGCCAAGAAGCAGGTGGACAGAGCAGGGTCCCACCGACAAGGAGGATCCTTCCCCTTGGGGGGGAAAGGAAGGGGCTGTGGCTCGGGGGAGCAGCAGCTGCTTGGCAGGCGGAAGGTCCCGGGTTCGGTCCCCAGCAGCATCTCCGAAAGCACGCCAGGGACACGTTATTGTCACATTCTGTCCCAGTTGCTAAAAACCAGGTGTTTAAACCCAGATGCCCCCAGCCCATGGGAGAATTACCCTGGGAACCCGCCCGCCTCAATCAAACCCATCCAACATTTGGTGTTTCTTATTCATAGAATCATAGAATGTTAAGAGTTGGACGGGACCCTGGAGGTCATCTAGTCCAACCCCCTGCACTCTGCAGGAGCACAGCCGAAAGATGGTCATCTAGCCTCTGCTTGAAAATGTCCAGCGAAGGAGCATCCACCACCTCCCGAGGCAGTCTGATCCACTGCTCAACCACTCTGACAGTTAGGAAGTCTCTCCTGATAGTTAGCTGGTAACGACTCCCTTGTAATTTCCACCCATTAGATCTAGTCTTGCGATCCAGAGCAAGAGAGAATAGATCTGCTCCATCTTCCACATGACAGCCCTTCAAATACTTGAAGACTGCAATCATGTCCCCTCTAAGCCTTCTCTTTCCCAGGCTAAACAGACCCAACTCTTTCAGCCTTTCCTCATAAGACTTGGATTCCAACCTTCTCACCGTCCTGGTTGCCCTCTTCTGGACACGCTCGAGCCTGTCAACATCCCTCCTGAAATGTGGTGCCCAAAACTGGACACAGGACTACAGGTGGGGCCTGATCACAGCAGAATAGAGCGGAATGACCACCTCCCGTGATCTGGACACAAGGCTTCTGTTCATGCATCCTAAGACTGCATTCCTTACATTTGGATGTGGCTGTGGGTGGCTGAGAGGCCGTCATGAGAGAGCACTCCCTCAGCCTTCCATGGCTCTGTCTCGGCACTCGAACGAAGTATCAGCACTCGCATCCCTGCACTTACATGGGAGTTGAGTCTTGCAGTGGATTTTGTTGCTCCAAGTGGGCTACACCCACAGGCCCCGGTCACACGGGCCGGATATCGTGGGGGGGAGGCGTGGCTGTTTGCCCCGGAGCGAACTACCACGCGGCAACCGGATCAAACGTCCCGCGGTTGGGGGGAGGTGCCGATCATACCTCACTCCTGCAGCGCGGCAAAGAAGCGGCGGGGCAGGGGTTGTGTTGTTTTTTTAAACCCAAGTGTTCGCATGCGCCGTTGGGTGCTTGTGCGCACCCGTGGAGACTTGACCAAAAAAAGTTTTCATGGCGGGACATGGTCAGGCGTCGGATGCCACGAGCTAACACCAGAAACATGATCTGACGCCCACCCTTGCCCCACAGTTTCTGGAAACTAGTACCTCGGAGGTACTAGTGTTTTACAGCACATCTTCAGAGTGAAGCTTCGGGTGAGCCACGGGAGCTCTACACTTCCCAGATGTGGCGGTGAGATTGTGCCCGGAAAATCCGCCTATCTTCCGTCTCTCTAGCGTGCCTAATGCTCTGTGTGACTGGGGCCACAGTACAGTTTTGCAATTAGTTTCCTAATGAACACATTGAGTTAGGCCAAGAAACTATCTGGTGTGTGACTGATGGCAGGAGGGGCTTTGGCAGGCCAGATCTCCCCCAAGTGTGTGCCTGCTTCTCTCTTTGCCCACCAATGCCTGCACAAAGAATTCCTCTGATCTACTTTCCACGCTTACCTCATTCCGGATTAATGAGGGCAGTTTCTAAAACTCGTTTCCTAATTATACCACATTGCAATGGCATCTTCCTCCCCACCCCCCACCAATGCTCCCTCGAAGCTGCAGAGTCTTGTGAGCAAAAATCCTACTTTGTGAGCCGCTAGCATTAAAGTTGTGAGTGAGCAATGTGGCTGCTGCATAAATTAGTTGGCTCTGGAGCCCTCCTTCCCAAGCGAAGACAAAAATGTGTGAGCCGGAGGCTAAAAATACTGTAAGCTGGCTCACACTAACTTAGCTTAGAGGGAACACCGCCCCCCCCCCCCCCAGTTCTGTGGTATCAATGCATAGGTGCCACCAACATCTGCGGGGTTGCACACGCACGAAGATCAAGATGCAACTGTAATTAGAAGCACATTGAGACTGATGTCTTACAGCACTTTATGCACACCGAAGCCGTGGGAAAGAAACGGGAGGCGCTGAAAGCGGTGGTGATTGTGTGCGTTTATGACACATGGCAAGAGGAAACAGAGCAACGAAGGATTCCTACCGCATCAGTTCCATTTAGTAAACATGGGAGGGCTGGGTGGGGATGTTAAGAGAACCCTGGAGATGCCAAAGTATGGGCTATCCCCTCCCATACAGAACCTCCATGTTTGGGAAAAGTGCAGAAAAGGGCAACTCAAATGATAAAAGGGTTGGAACACTTTCCCTATGAGGAAAGGTTAAAGCGCTTAGGGCTCTTTAGCTTGGAGAAATGACGACTGAGGGGAGACATGATTGAGGTTTATAAGATTATGCCTGGGGTAGAGCAGGTCGAGAAAGAGGTACTTTTCTCCCTTTCTCACAAGACAAGAACTCGTGGGCACTCCATGAAATGGCTGAGTGGTCGGGTTAGAACGGATAAAAGGAAGTCCTTCTTCACCCAAAGAGTGATCGACACATAGAATTCACTGCCACAAGAGATGGTGGCAGCTACAAGCATGGATGGCTTCAAGGGGGAATTAGATAAGCATATGGAGCAAAGGTCTATCAGTGGCTATTAGCCACAAGGTATAGATAGGGGCTCTGGGGCAACTGATGCTCCGTCTTCTTGGTGCTTGGGGGGGGGGGTCAACAGTGGGAGGGCTTCTATTGTCCTGGCCCCACGGGTGGACCTCCTGACGGCACCTGGTACTTTTGGCCACTGTGTGACAGAGTGTTGGATTGGATGGGCCTTTGGCCTGATCCAACATTGGCGTCTCTTATGTTCTTATGTTCAGAGGCAGTCTTCCTCAGAAGACCAGTTCCTCCAGGGCAAAGAAGAGGTAAGGGCTGGAGTCTTCCCAAGGGGCACCTGGATCGGGATGCTGGTGGTTTGTGCGTTTTAATGAGTTAAGTGCAGAAGGACGGCTCTCGCTTCTCTCATGCCTGAGGGATGCTAAGAGTGCTTTAAATTGCACTGTGGATTGGATTTCTTCACATAGTCCCAGTGATGCAGAAAAAAGACGGGCGACATCTTCAAGAGAGGGAACGGCTGATCTTCTCTGCCTTCCTTTACCCAGAGTCTCCCTGGCCTTGGGATGTCCTTTGCCATTCTAACAAAAGAGACTGGAAGCTTCTCCCCCCCCACACACACACACACCCTTTCCCACTTTGGACATGCACCCTTGGGGGTGGGGGTGGAATGCTTGGTAAATTAATCCTCTGACAAGATATTGTTGGAGACAACTTGCATTTCTCTTTCCTTTAAAAAAAATGCATAACAACGCATTTTGAAGTCAATTATGTGGCATGCACCACATTACTTACCCCAGCGGCACATGTTTCCCTAAAATTAGTTTGGCAGGAACCATGGGGTGTTATTAACACATTGCCATACTGAGCTGCAGTGGCTCAAGTGGTTAAGACGCTGAACTGCAGGCTGTGGAAGGTCGGTAGGTCAGCAGTTCAAGACCCGGGTGCCGCATGACGGAGTGAGCTCCCGTCTCTAGTTCCAGCTCCTGCCAACCTAGCAGCTCGAAAGCAAGAAATTGCAAGTAGATAAAATAGGGACCACTTCAGTGGGAAGGTCACAGCGTTCCGTGCGCCTTGGTGGTTAGTCATGCCGGCCACATGACCACGGAAACGTCTTCGGACAGCGCTGGCTCTTCGGCTTTGAAACGGAGATGAGCACCGCAACCCTAGAGTCGGATTCGACTGGCTTTCGAGCAAGGGAACCTTTACCTTTTTATACTAATGGGAGGAGGAGGGGGACTGGGTGTTGTTTGGCATGGCAGGACCAGACTGGAGCCTGGGGGCGGCATGTCCAAAGTGAGCTTATAGTGCAGCAAAGTGGGTGGGGGAGGGGGAGACCAACAGGGATGGAAATGTTGTGAGCACACACAGACCGGCGCATGCACACTCTCAGCTGGGGAGAGCTGGACTCTTCCACCCCTCTCTCCTCTGTCCCCATCTATTTACTTTAAATTCCTTTTCATTTCAGATGCTTCCCACTTGCCAAGTCTCCTTCTTTGAGCTGAAGACAGCCGGCTTTTCACGGCTGAGGCCTCCCCTCCCTGCCTCCTGCTTTGAAACCTAACCTCCCCTCTCTCACTCTTCTCTTCCTCAGTTTTCCCCTTTGTAGAGGTTTCTCAAACAAGGCGGATGGTGCTATTTAACCGCCTCTTTCGCAAGAGCAGGATGTGGGGGATGAAAGGGAAAGCCATTTGCGAGGCCGGCCGGCTCTGTGGTTGAGTGCAGTGCAGTCGGACAGCAACTTCTCAGTCGTCCTCGCAAGGCCCGGGATTGGCACTCCACCACAGTTCAGGCCTGAACAACTTCTCATTTGCTGCCGTCTTGCTGCTCCATTAACTCCTCCTCCAGAAAGCAGGATTAAAACGCACAAAAGGCCACAATTCAGCCTAAAATAATAAATATTAATGATGCTGCCAAACTTCACTTACCTCGTTCTGGACACGAACACCTCCAACTCCTGACGGCTCACCTGCCTTCCCAATCCAGCCTGTTCTCCTTCGAAATTCTTCGTCTTCCCCTTGGAGGCCTAAGCCAGGTCCTGCCCGTGTGCAGTCGGTGGACCGGGGCACCCATTATAGTGTTGCCAGGTCCCCACCCCCGACCACTGGCGAGGGGGATGGGGGGGCAGGGTTGCCAGGTCCAGGTTGGGAAACTACTGGAGATTTGGGGGCGGAGCCTGAGGAGGACAGGGACCCCCTCAGTGGGGTGAGATGCCACAGAGGCCACCCTCCAACCAAAGCACCTGTTTTCTCCTGGGGAATGGATCTCTGTAGTCTGGAGAGGAGGATTTATCCCGGGAGAACGCCAGGCCCCACCTTGAGGCTGCTATCCCCAGCACCCAGAGCCAGGGGCTTTAGAAGCCTGTGAGGGGAAACTCTCTGCTAAACTGACCCTCAGCCCTCGTGCTCTCACACACTCTTGGGAACAAGGACCTCAGAGAATCCAAGCAAACTGGACTTTTTCTTGGCAAGTCAAGTCAAGGACAATCAGTTTGGTGCAGTGGTTAAATGCGCGGACTCTAATCTGGGAGAACCGGGTTTGATTCCCCCACTCCTCCACTCGCACCTGGCTGGATGACCTTGGGCAGGACATAGTTCTGGCAAGAGCTGTCCTTGAAAAAGAGCAGTTTCTGTCAGCGCTCTCTCAGCCCCACCTCCCTCCCAGGGTGTCTGTTTTGGGGAGGGGAAGGGAAAGGAGTTTGTAAGCCCCTCTGAGACTCCAAGTGAAGGGCGGGGGGGGGATAAATCCAATCTCCTCCTCCTCCTCCTCCTCTTCTTCTTTTCATCACCTGTTGCAAATGGCAGTGTGGTTGTTGTCCCCCATCCAGACCTAACCCACCCCCTTTTCCTCCCACGTGTGTATGAATTGGGGGGAGAGGCAGCATTTCCTAGCAGCTACAGCATGGCTGCTTTTGTGGGGTGGGAGAAGTCAGAGCAGAAGTCCCGTTCCTCTGGATCCGATGCAAACATGTAATATACCCCAGTCCTCATCCATCTGCACCATCTTGTAAATAATGACAGAACAATTCAAACACATGATGCTGCCTTCGACTGCATTAGGCCCTTGGTAGTAGTAGTAGTAGTAGTAGTAGTAGTAGTAGTAGTAGTAGTAGTAGTAGTAGTAGTAGTAGTAGTAGTAGTAGTAGTAGTAGTAGTAGTAGTAGTAGTAGTAGTAGTAGTAGTAGTAGTAGTAGTAGTAGTAGTAGTAGTAGTAGTAGTAGTAGTAGTAGTAGTAGTAGTAGTAGTAGTAAAACCCGGTTCTCCCAGATTAGAGTCCGCGCACTTAGCCACTACACCAAACTGGCTCTCCATTCGGAGCAAGTTGTTGTTTAGTCGCACAGTCGAGTCCGACTCTTCACGACCCCATGGACAAGATCACGCCAGGCCTTCCTGTCTTCCGCCGTCCTCTGAAGATGGTAGTACATCCAGGCCAGTCTTGCCTGCTCAGACTGGCTGCAGCTTTCCAGGGTCTCAGACGGAGGACAGCGACACCCCTTACTGCCTGCTGCTTTTTAAGTAGAGATGCCAGGAATGGAACCTGGGGCCTTCTGCATGCCACGCAGGTGCTCTACCACTGAGTCACAGTATCCCTCCCCCAAATGATTATATAGATCATAGCAATGGGCGAGCCACCTGAGATGGGCCTTCCTGGAAACCCAGACATTTGTGGAATATTCCCATTCCCCCACCCCAGGGTCGAGCCCTTCCTGCAGAGCAGGTGATGCTGGCAATGATTCCCAAGGGAGCAAAACAATCCCAGGCAGGTAGTACCAGCAGGAGCCAGAAAAGAACTCTTGCCAAATAGGGAAGCTGTTTTCACTGAGCCCCAGGAAACCCCAACATACCAAGCTCTCCCTGGGGAGTTCGCCCATCTCTGGAAGATGAACGAGCACCAAGAGTTAGATCTCTCAGCAGGTTTGCAGGCTCACTTTCATGAAGGGTCAAACTTCAGGGAAAGGGAGGAAAAAATTCAAGGGTAAAATCTCCCTCTTTTGGGTTTGTCTGCACTTGGCAGTGAGCGTGACATTTTGAGCTTCCCTCTTGCTCCGAAATTGAGCAAACTTCAGAGGACGGCGGAAGACAGGAGGCCCTGGCGTGATCTTGTCCATGGGGTCGCGAAGAGTCGGACTCGACTGTGCAACTGAACAACAACAACTTGCTCCGAATGGAGGAGAAGTAGGGAGCCCTGAATATCCGCCGGAGTCGCTCACATCCTGCTCCCTGGTTCTGATCGGGTAGCCGATTTGTCTATGGACTGTTCATTTGTCCGGCAGGTTGCATCAGCCTCTTCCTTCTCAACAGCTCCATCAGGTTTTTTGTGCATGCAAATTCTCTCACAGTGTGACGGAGTTGTATTCTGGCCCTGTTTCTCTGTGCTGCCGCTCTGCTCAGTGGGAAACCCTTTAAATAGACAGTTAAATCAGTAACAAGTGATATTAATCAGTCGTAAATAAATTCTGCCAACCTGGCAGTTCGAAAGCAAGAAATTGCAAGTAGATAAATAGGTACCACTTTGGTGGGAAGGTAACAGTGTTCTGTGCACCTTGATGTTTAGTCATGCCGGCCACATGACCACGGAAACGTCTTCGGACAGCGCTGGCTCTTTGGCTTTGAAACGGAGATGAGCACCGCAACCCTAGAGTCGGACTCGATTGGCTTTCGAGCAAGGGAACCTTTACCTTTAAATAAATTCTGGTTTTTTGAAATAAAGAAATCCTGCAGCTCAGTGATCACCTAAGTAGCTGAGCCATTTCAACCAGCACTTTCGCACCTGTGTCGTTTTACAAAAACCCGATGCTAAGCCATTCACCAAGTGCTGAATCATTCGCCCGGCCAAAAAGACCCCGTGATTGGCTTGCCTCTGATTGCCACGGTATGTTCAGCTGTCAATCCCGTTCGCCATCAAATTTAGGGCACCTCTGAAAAAAGAGAGTGAGAAAGGGCAGGAAGAAGAAAAAGAAGAGAAGAGATTGGGTTTATACCCTGCCCTTCATGACCCAAAGGTGTCTCAGAGTGGCTTACAAACTCGTTTCCCTTCCCCTCCCCACAACAGGCACCCTGTGAGGTAGGTGGGGCTGAGAGAGCTCTTTCAAGAACTGTCCTTGAGAGAACAGCTCTGAGAGAACTATGGCTTGCCCAAAGTCATCCAGCAGGTGCAAGTGGAGGAGTGGGGAAATCAAACCCGGTTCTCACAGATTAGAGTCCGCGCATTTAACCACGACACCAAAGTGTCTACAATGTACATTAAAAGAAGCGCATCCCTCTAATTTCCCTGAACCTTAAGTGGAAAGAAAGGGTGAGGAAGAACACAGTTTGAGTCAAGGGGCACCTCTGAGACCAACAAAGTTTGATTCAAGGCTTTCGTGTGCAAAACACACTTCTTCAGGCAAAACGGGAATAAAATCTCAAAAGCTAGTTACAGGAAGAAAGAGGGTGAGGGTGAGCTGTTAGGAGAGGCCGCTCGGTGCCCAGATGCCGCTGAAGAGCTGGAATCGGAATGGGTGGCCCAGTAGGATCAAGGGATGGCAGCAAATTAGCAGGTAAATGCAAGAGTTAATGAAGAGATGTGAGTCCAGCTGGAGTCAGTGTGAGGCAGAGTTATTCAAGACCTTTTTATTCTGCCTTTCCACCCAATTTGGGCCCTCAAGGCAGTGAGTCACAGAATCCTAGAGTTGGAAGGGGACATACAGATATACAGACCATCTATAAGGAACTATAAGGAAGGCCGAGCACCGAAGAATAGATTCTCTTGAACTATGGTGCTGGAGAAGACTCTTGAGAGTCCCTTGGACTGCAAGAAGAACAAATCAGTCAATCCTAAAAGAAATCAACCCTGACTGTTCCCTGGAAGGCCAGATCATGAAACTGAAGCTCAAATACTTTGGCCACCCGATGAGAAGGGAGCACTCCCTGGAGAAGACCCTGATGCTGGGAAAGATTGAAGGTCAAAGAAGACGGGGACGGCAAAGGATGAGATGGTTAGACAGTGTCATCGACGCAATGAACATGAAGTTGAACAAACTTCAGAGGACGGCGGAAGACCGGATAGCCTGGTGGGAGCTGGTCCATGGGGTCGCGAAGAGTCGGACTCGTCTGTGCGACTGAACAACAACAAATACAGACCATCTAGTCCAGAACCAGCCTAGAGCATCTCTGACAAGTATTCGTCCAGCCTCTTCTTGAAAGCTGCCAGTGAAGGGGAGCTCACTACCACCCGAGGCAGCTGATTCCACCTCTGAACCACTCTGACCCTGGAAAAGTATTTCCTAATATCCAGCAGATACCTTTCGGCATGTAATTTAAACCCGTTGCTACAGATCCTATCCTCTGCTGCCAACTTGAACAGCTCCTTGCCCTCCTCCCAATGACAGCCTTTCAAATATTTAAAGAGAGCAATCATGTCCCCCCTCAATCTCCTCTTCTCCAAACGAAACACTTCAAGGGCCCTCAGCCTTTCCTCCCGGCTCAGTCTCCAGACCCCTGATCATCCTCGTCGCTACCTTCGGCACCCTCTCGATTTTTTTTGCCCACATCTTTTTTGAAGTGAGGCCTCCAGAACTGCACACAGGACTCCAGGTGCGGCCTGACCAAGGTAGTGTACAGAGAGGATACACAGATATACAGAAACCAACAATTAAAAACATAAACAGGAAGGGGGATTCATAAAGGAACACCAAAAGAGACGGAAAAGTCTTTGCCTGGAGGCAGGAGACAAAGGAACAATAGTGTAGGCAAGTTCTTGAGGACAGGCTTGATAGTGAGGACTAGAAAGTTGACACGGATGCCGAGGGCCACTGCAGGTGTTTCTTAGGTCTGGACCAAACAGCAGGGATCACCACAGCCAAAACCAGACTGGACACGTGCCCCTTCCAGACACGAGGCTTCATTTAAGGTCATTGTCCACAGAAAGGGCAAGAGTAAAAAATGTTGCTGAGGGCCTCCCAAGAGAATGGAGAAACTGAAGAAAGGGCATGCCCGAAAGGAGCGCCTGGGATGAGAGATGAGAGAGCCTGTCGGCCCACGGCCACTGCACTGCGAAAGTACACGAGGCAGCCAATGTTTTGAACCAGACTTCCACAGAGCAGCAGCTGATGAGGTTCAGAATACGAGCAACTTTCTTCTCCTAAAACCACAAAGGTCGCTCTCCACGACTGGCTAAAGAGCTTCCTGAAACTCGGGGGATTCTGTGTGTCCACCTCTCCCAGCCCCCCCCTTGCCACCCCCCAAGCCCTGCCCTTCTCGGCAGCAAGTCACAAGAGCCCTCACCAATTAACTGTCCCTTGCTTCCAGTCTGAGTAGCAGCAGGGATGCCACCTCTGGGTTGAAAAATACCTGGAGATTTGGGGGTGGGGCCTGAGGAGGGTGGGGTTTGGGGAGGGGAGGGGCTTCACCATAGAGCCCACCTTGCAAAGTAGCCATTTTCTCCCGATGAAGCCCGGAGATCGGTTGTAACCACAGGGGAGCTCCAGCCACTACCTGGAGATTGGCAACCCTAAGTAGTGGATAGAGCCCTGGAGACCCGGGTTCAACTCTCCACTCTGGAGACCGGGTGTCAGTAATATTGTCTACAGACAAGTCTACCCGAGCGAACAGTGGCTCAGAATAACTGTTAACAACAGCAGCAACTAAAATATCAAACAATGTTGTTTTGACTAGTAATTCACACAATTCAGCAGTTGGGGAGATGAGGAAATGATACATAAATATTCACACAGCAACTAAAGCATAAATAGTTTACAAAATACAATTACCTGATCAAAGAAGAATATAGTTACTCATCAGAAAAATGTAAAGAGAAAAGGTGGCGGGGGGGATCACACTGTTTGCTCAATACGTCTTAAGGCTTCTTTCCAAATTAAACCGGTTCTTGTAAAGTTTTCAGTTTCCCTGAAAGTTTGATCATTTCATGTATAAGTAAACACCTTTAACTTTTTCCAGGAAAGACCATCTTGCTGAATTTTTCTTTGTTTCCAAAGGTTGGCAAATATTAATCAAGCAGCTGGGGTGGCGTATGAGGAAGATTTAATAGGAATGGAGACAACATAATACAGTAAGAAAAGTTCATCTTTCCAACAGTGTTGTGGCCTGTATCCTTTGACAGCATCATAGAAATACCTTATGCAGCCACCACCGCCAAGCCTTGTGCCAGAACTAAGGTCCTGTGACCAATGCTCCCTCTCAGCTGTGGAGTCTTGTGAGCAAAAATTCTACTTTGTGAGCTACTGGCATTAAAGTTGTGAGCGAGCGATTTGGCTGCTGCATAAATTAGCTTGCTCTGGAGCCCCCTCCTTCCTGAGCTAAAACAAAAATCTGTGAGCTGGAGATTGTGCCAAGAGCAGGCAGAGGCTTGCTGGGGGTTCCGTGAGACGAAAGAGCAGGATAAGGTGTGTCCACACACGCTTGCTTTTAAGTCATCGCTTGGTCCACGCGCCGTGCCTGAGCAAGCATGGAAAGCAAACACACAAACCCATGTTAAAACAGCTGGATTGCAGCCTCACAAACAGCAGCTGTGAGAAGGTCAACTCGGGGGAGGGGGGCTCACGGAATGGAATGCTTTTGGAAACAGTAACACACCCCTGGATGTGAACCAGCCAACATCATAGGTGTCAAGCCTCTCTTTCTCCTATGTGAGCTAATTTTCTGTGCGTGAGGCGTTTTTGTTGTGTCGTCGAAGGCTTTCACGGCCGGAGTTCATTAGCTGTTGTAGACAGGGGTCATTTCCTGCAGGAGCGCACAGGAGCGGAGTTCCGGCAGTAAAGAGCCCAGGGGGCGGGCACATGCAACAAGCCCCACCCCCTGCTCCCAGCAGCCCTCAGTCAGAGCAAGAAGCAGCCCGGTAAGCTGCAGAGCTCCCCCGCCCCCCTGGTCCAAAACAGTCCAGTGGCACCTTTAAGACCAAGTCTATTCAGGTACAAGCTCTCCCTCCTCTGCAAGGACAGATCTGCACGTCCCCGTCCCCCCATAGCTAGGAATCCAAAACTGTCCAGTGGAGCCTGAGCGGTGGGCGTTGCCTTCTGACACACTTCTGGTGATGTCAGGGGGTGTGGTATATGCAAATGTTATGCTAATGAGTGATGCTAATGAGCTCCTGCACCTCTTTTTCTACAAAATGACCCCTGTGACCCTTTCAATGTTTCGAAAGCTGTGCCAGGCCTCTCTAGGATGTCAACTCACTCTTCCACTCCTCTGGACCTCTCTAGGGCTGTCCATTTCTAACCCAGTTGGCCCTACAAGCTTCCTGGAGCTGCCCTGTCCCGGCTCAGAGCCAGGTCAAGAAGGCCCAGAAGCGAACAAGGATGTGCTAACACCTACTCTTACAGCTGACAAGCAGGCCGACTCTTCCGGATTAGCCAGCTCTGGTGTATATTCTGAGTGCCCGGCTTTCTGCTGTGGTGCACAGAGCCTATCTGCAGGGCAGATCCTGCAACTGACCTCTCCCTGCCCCCCCCCTCAGCCAGGGAATGCTTTTCTGTAACTTGATTTGGGTCCGGCTGCCCACAAAGGGCCCCGTCCAACTCCCACCACGCAGGAATTATCACCTGCCGCTCTGTTGCTGCGGATTAGCTTTCCAGTCGAGCGGTGATTGTATTTCACTGGTGGCTGGAGCCGTTCCTCGGTACACACAGCTTATAATAAAGTGCTGTGGTGCGAGAGGCCACACTATAATTGTAAGATATTATTATGATATTTTGCCGGCTTCCATCAGCTGTATACATAAGGAATGAGAGGGCAGAAAAAACAATCCCTCCCGGGCATGCCAATCTGCAGAGACTCCTCCGTCCTCCTGACTAACCCCTCGCACGCGCTCTTCTGGAGGCACAACCAGAAGGGGAATCCAAGCGTAGGTGGAGGAGAGCTCAGGGCCGGGCCTCCACCCAGAATCGGGCAGAGAGTCCTCTTTCCCCAGTCCTGTTCGGTGCCCTCACTTCCCACACCACAGCAGCCTCATTCCTTCCCCCTCTGGCTACCCATCCACCCGTGTCACATGTGCAATTCGGCCCGATCAGGGCTCCCCTGCACGGAACAGCCAGTCACATCTGACTGCACAAGGGCATCAGTGAGGGCAAGTGAAGTCAGCTGAGGAAGGCAGAGAGAGGGCAGTGTCAACTAACTGGCAAACATTTTCACAAGCAACGTCCGAAATGTCAAAAGGGGGTATTTCTCTAAAAGCGCTTCTGAGAAACAATGAGTCCTCTCCGTTCAGCACTGGGAGGAGGCATAGCGGCATCTTCTCAGAACAAAAGCGGGGCTCTCTTCCTTTCGCATCCAGCAGGAGGTGAACAGGCTGGTTTGCAGACAAGTGTATATACTGGGGGTGCACAAAGAGACTAAGCCAGAGTCTTCAGCTGCTTCCACATGGAGGGCTTTCTCCATCTTGGTGTCCAAACTGGAACTTGCATTCATTCATTCATTCATTCATTCATTCATTCATTCATTCATTCATTCATGTGTCCATGTGACATCGGGCTTTGATGGTGCTTCAGTTGTCCTTTCCCCATCCTTGATGAGCGGTTGCCTAAACGTGCTTTGCCCTGACCTTCTGAGGAAGACCCCAGTTCGTGTGGGCTCTCGGGCTGTCCGGATGGGAAGGTTTCACAGCTCCTGTCTATAGTAGGGAGGGGCCACAGCTCAGTGGTAGAACATCTGATTGGCACGCAGAAGGTCCCAAGTTCAATCCCCAGCATCTCCAGTTGCAAGATCTGGCACTAGGTGATGAGAAAGACCTCGGCCAAGACATAGAGAGCTGCTGCCATTTTCGCTGCTAAAACCTCCAGCTTTGCTTGTACGCCTCCAGGTGGCTGAGGAAGGGCTTATTGAGTAGAAACCGGCAATTGCTATAGCGCTATAAGGCTATGGGGCTGTAGCATATGGCAGTTTTTAAAAAGAGCCTTCTAGTGCTGCGGTGAGGGAAAATGCTGAGCAGCGGTGGCTGGCAGTGCAGCGGCAGGGTGCAGAAGCCTTCCACACCTGTGGATGCTCCATGGCCAACAGCTGCGCCTCTGCCCCTGCAGTGCCAAGAGATGCAGAATGGAGAATCCGGGCCGTGCGTAGAGCCTTTTTGCTCTCCTGGAGTGTTCTGGGGTGGCCTTTCTGGCCACGCAGCCAGCTGAATGGGAAGGGGTAGAACTGCGGTGAATTTTGCATACCTGAAGAGGAGGACTCAGAGCAGACACTACAGACGATCAGAGGTTTGTAAATCAGCTGGCTGAAAATCCCACTTCATGTGGCTTTGGACCAGCCCCCGTCCCGGGACTGAGGGTTCCGCTGCCTTGTGTGGTGAGCCATGAAAGCTGCAAGGCGGATCGGGGCCAGGAGCTACTGGACACTCTCAGCTCCACCCACAGATTCAGCCATTGGTTCGTGAAGCCACTATAAAACCCCAGGGAATCCTGGGAGTCTCTGCTCAGTGGTCCTCCTGGCTGGTCTTCGTGGCTAGTCCCGGCTGCTCCTGTGATCACCGATGGCGGTTTCGCCTCCCAGTGGGCCACGCGGTGTCACTTTGGCTTCTGCCATTTTCCTCATTCTGACCTGTGAATGCCCCCAGGGCCCTGGCTCCTCTGTGGGGCATCTTCCAGTCCTCTGACACCCGGCGGCCTCTGGACTTCCTTGCGACTTTGGCTTCTAGCTGAAGACCTGGCACCATCTCAGTTTCTGATCTTCTGGCACTGGACTCTTGGACCACGGCTTGGCTACCCCTGCCATACGCTGCCGAGCCGCCGCCCCCATTCCTGGCTCCGATTTTGCTCACGAAGCAGCCAGTTTTCCGTTTGGATTGAGCACACCGAGGCAATTCCGCGGAAGGTTTGCTTGCAATTTAAAACGAGCTCGATTACAAGAAGTTTTGCATCTGCACAGTTGGTGGTGGCGCTCTGTGTGACAGCTGGCTGGGTCGGTGCTTTTGACACCTGCTTGCCATTTCCTGGATGACAACGGCTCTCTCTCGCGCACACACACTTACAGGTCATGCATCACCGAAAATCCGCTACGTTCACAGCTGCTTGTGCTCCGGCATTTGTCAGGGTGGTGCACATTCAGGACTTACTGGCTCAAGCTACAGCTCCCTAAAGGCAGTGCAAAGGCATGCAGAATATGTGTGAATGTGGAGGGTAAGTCTAACAGTGACGACTAGCCAGGGTGGCTAAAGGGAACCTCCACATTCAGAGGCTGAGTCCCAGTGGCAGGAGGCAGCACCAGGCCCTGCTGTTGGGCCTCCGGAGGAACTGGTTGGCTGCTGTGTGAGGCAGGAAGCTGGATTCAGCAGGGCTCTTCTGATGTTATTAATACCAAGGGAAGGAACTTGACCTCTATGCCTTGTTGTGGGAACCTCTGGAGGAACTGGCTGGCCCCTGTGTGAAACAGGAGGCTGGAGTAGATGGACTCTCACTGGTCTGATCCAGCAAGGCTCTTCTTAGGTTCTTATGAGGGGAGGCTTCAGCCTCTCTGCCCTGTTGTTGGCCCTCCGGAGGAAGTGGTTGGCCACTGCGTGGAACAAGGATGCTGGACTAGATGGACCCTCACTGGTCTGATCCAGCAGGGCTCTTCTGAGGTTTTTATCAAGGGAAGGCCTCTATGCCCTCCAGAGGAACTGGGTGGCCACTGTGTGAGACAGCAGGCTGGACTAGATGAACCCTCACTGGTCTGATCCAGCAGGGCTCTTCTGAGGTTTTTATCAAGGGAAGGCCTCTATGCCCTCCAGAGGAACTGGGTGGCCACTGTGTGAGACAGCAGGCTGGACTAGATGAACCCTCACTGGTCTGATCCAGCAGGGCTCTTCTGAGGTTTTTATCAAGGGAAGGCCTCTATGCCCTCCAGAGGAACTGGCTGCCCCCTGTGTGAGACAGGAGGCTAGACTAGATGGATTATTGGTCTGATCCAGCAGGGCTCTTCTGAGGTTCTTCTCAGGGGAAGGCCTCGGCCTCCATGCCCTGTTGTTGGCCCTCCAGAGGAACTGGCTGCCCCCTGTGTGAGACAGGAGGCTAGACTAGATGGATTATTGGTCTGATCCAGCAGGGCTCTTCTGAGGTTCTTCTCAGGGGAAGGCCTCGGCCTCCATGCCCTGTTGTTGGCCCTCCAGAGGAAGTGGTTGGCCACTGTGCGGAACAAGGATGCTGGACTAGATGGGCTCTCACTCGTCTGATCCAGCAGGGATCTTCTGATGTTCTTATGACCCAAAAGTAACATGCATATGCTCAGCTCTGGGACTCAGGCAGGCAGAATGGACAATGGGGCAAGAAGAAGAAGAGTTGTTTTTTACATGCTGTTTTTCACTACCCAACGGAGTCTCAGAGTAGCTTACAATCACCTTCCCCTCACCACAACAGACACCCTGTGAGGTCGGTGAGGCTGAGAGAGCTCTGAGAGGTCACCCGGCTGGCTTCATGTGGAGGAAGAGAAGAAGAGAGAGTAGAGGCTGGATTTATCCCCCGCCCTTCACTACCCGAAGGAGTCTCAGAGCAGCTTACAGACTCCTTTCCCTTCCCCTCCCCACAACAGGCACCCTGTGAGGCAGGTGGGGCTGAGAGAGCTCTGACAGAAACTGCCCTTGAGAGAACAGTTCTGAAAGAACTTACGACTGACCCAAGGTCACACCAGCAGCGGCATGTGAACGAGTGGGGAATCAAACCCAGCTCTCCAGATTAGAATCCACCGCTCTTTACCACTACACCAAGCCGGCATCCACCATCCCCACCCAAGTGCTTGAAACAATGGAGGAAAGGCCTTTTTACAGCAGTGATGGGGGAGAAGGACACGGAGAGCTACCAGAAAACCCTGCACCAAACAAAAGGGAACAATTGTGGACATTCAAGGAAAAGCAGACTTCTTCCTAAGAGTCAGAGGGTGCGGCTTGCCCCTTGAAGCAGAGGACGATTGGCCATGGCTGGGCACCACTGGCCAAAAGCTGGCTAGAAGGAGACCTCCCAGCCACCTCCGCTGCCTTTCAGCAGTTCCCCATTTCAAAACAGATCATTCCAGCTTGGCTGGTGGGGAAACAGCCAGGCAACTGGTGGGAAATTAATCTTCTGAGCAGAGGTGCCAACTGACGGGGCGCGCAGGGGAGGGGGGGGATGCATAGATGGAGATGTGTGAAGGAACCGGTTCCGCTTCAAAACCTGATTCTGCCCCAGTCCAGAGCTGAAATGAATCCAGCTCCGCTGGGAACGGATTTAATATTGCATTGGCACCTTTGTCTTCATTTAGGGCCCCTGAATTGCATTTTGCTCAGCTTTCTCTGGGAGTCTTCTCTTTAAATTTGCTTGGGGTTTATTCTCTTAGAAAAATATCTCATGCCACAAAGACTTGGGGGAAGGGGGGGTGGAGGAGAAGTAAAAGCCTTTTCATTCCTTATATTGTCCCCTTTTGCAATTGCCAAATGAGATTTACGCATTCCCTTTTGGCTCCTGCCTTTGCCGGCTCCCTTTTTAGAATAAAATAAAATGAACCCAGGAAGGAACTTCTCAGACACTCAAGGTTTATTATTACAAGCCATTGGGGGGAAGAGGGGAAGAACGCAGGAAGAGTTTCTTCCGCAGGCTCAAAGCACCGAATCGCTCAGCAGCCTTCCCACGTCAAAGGTTCAGCCTTTGAAAAAGAGCAAGGAAATTGAGGAAGGAAGGTCAACAGTTTGACAACGGCAGGATTTTGCTTCCATTCAGGTGGATGCAGGATGCCAATGGAGGGAGGGCATTTGGGGCACTGTGTCTGATCTATACACGTAACAGATGACACCGGCATGAATAAGGCAGTGGAGTCCAGAGATGGAGGCAAGGAAGAAGACCCACTGGCTGTGGCTCAGTGGCAGAGCACCCAGGCCCAGAGTCCCAGGTTCAGTCCCTGGAAGTATTCCAGTTCAGGGAGCTTGAGGGCAAGGAAAGGCCTTTCTCTGCCTAGGGCCCCAGAGAGCTGGAACGTGCCCAGAGGAGAGCAATGAAGATGGCGAGGGGTCTGGAGACCAAGTCCTGTGAGGAAAGGTCGAAGGAGCTGGGTGTGTTTAGCCTGGAGAGGAGACGGCTGAGAGGGGATATGTTCACCATCTTCAAGGACTTGAAGGGCTGTCATACAGAGGATGGGGCAGAGTTGTTTTCTGTTGCCCCAGAAGATCGGACCAGAACCAACGGGTTGAAATTAAATCAGGAGAGTTTTTGGCTCAACGTTAGGAAGAACTTCCTGACAGTTAGAGCGGTTCCTCAGTGGAGCAGGCTTCCTCAGGAGGTGGTGGGCTCTCCTTCTTGGGAGGTTTTCAAGCAGAGGCTAGGTGGCCATCTGACAGCAATGCGGATTCTGTGAACTGAGGCAAATCATGAGAAGGAGGGTAGGACGGGTTGCCTCAGGGCTTAGTTCTTGTGGCCCTTTCTTTCACACCCAGGGGAATGCTGATCACCACTTTGGGGTCAGGAAGCAATCCTGGAGGTTGTTTGTCATCTTCTGGGCATGGAGCAGGGGTCACTGGGGTGGGGGGGAGGGGGAGGTATTTGTGAATTTCCTGCATTGTGCAGGGGGTTGGACTAGAGGACCCTGGAAGTCCCTTCCAGCTCTAAAATTCTATGATTCTATGATTCTACTGCCTGGAGGAGGAGACCAGACTGGTCTTGGTGGACCAAGATGGCTCAGCATGGTGTCACTTCAAGCCACAGACTGGAATTACCCCTTGCAAAGCGACAACAACAACAAAGCCTAGCACATCACAGAAGCCGTGTGCCTGCAGTGCCTTTTGCTGTGCACTTTTCCTACTTGCCACGTACGTCTCACATGAGGGAACTTTCAAAAGTTTGAGCCTGATGGCGCCCAGTTTCACTGTCCAACAAAGAAGTTTCAGCCACTTCTAACCATCAACATAAATATGCCTATATGATTGCATGCAGTTCTGGGCAATAACACAAGAAAAGATCTGCTACAATCAATCGGAGGACTGTCCACACATGTCCACTTGACCTGCTGCACAGGTTCAACAAGCCCCCGACATCCTAGCCACACGATGGAGGGTCCATGTCATTAGCCCCGTATTCCAGATGGGTGGCCAAGAAGACTGAGATAACCCTGGTTTGCTGAGGCACAGAGACAAGATTCGAACCTACTTCCAGGCTTACAGCTCTTGTCTCTGAGCCATCCTGCTTTGCAAGCGAGTTGCCCTGACCTCTGACCTCTGAGTACTTCTGCAATACCCCCAGACACTGAAGTCTGGTTGTCACTGCTCAGGGAGGCAGGAAAGGAACTCTGCACCCATGCCTTCCAGGGCTAACCCTGAAGTTCAGGGGCCAAATCCTGACTCAGAATAAGCCTTGGATCACACCAGCTTCCTAACCAAACCTATATGTTCAACTGAAACTGTGCTTGAGAGAAGCCCTCCTGAAGCATAAAATGCTGCTCACTCCCAGGGGTCATTTCGTAGAAAAAGAGGTGCAGGAGCTCATTAGCCTAACTTATTTGCATATGCCACACCCCCTGACATCACCGGACGTGTGTCAGAAAGCAACACCCACCGCTCAGGCTCCACTGGACTGTTTTGGATTGCTAGCTATTGGGGGGGAGGATGTGCAGATCTGTCCTTGCAGAGGAGGGAGAGCTTGTACCTGAATAAAACTTGGTCTTAAAAGTGCCACTGGACTGTTTTGGACCAGGGGGCCGGGGGGGGGGGCTCTGCAACTTACCTGGCTGCTTCTTGCTCTGACTGAGGGCTGCTGGGAGCAGGGGGTGGGGCTTGTTGCATGTGCCCGCCCCCTGGGCTCTTTACTGCCGGAGCTCCGCTCCTGTGCGATCCTGCAGGAAATGACCCCTGCCCACTCCCCTCACTCCTATTGCTATGATCACAACATCCGCCTCCCCAAGCTGCTGACTCCCTCTCTCTCTTTCCACGCCACTTTCAAGGTTCTAGTCCTCACACCTAAAAACACTCTCTGACTAGCTCTCCCTCCCGGCCTCGACTGTGCCGCCACCCTCTCTGCTTTGATCTTCCCAACTTTCACAACATGTCAGCCGTCTCCATGGAGACAAATTAGGGATGAGCAAAAAGTTCCCTCCTTTGAAACCACTGACAAAATTATAAACAGATGAAAAAAAGAATCAGTTCTCCGTTTTGCCCTCATTTTCGTTGATTCATTTGTAGTATGGAATACGTGTTATACCTTCTTTTGAAAATAAGCAGGAAGTTCGTGGTATATTTCTACATATAACATTGATTGACTAACGCACAAATAAAACTGAAAAAATGCATACATATTAATTACCGGGGGGGGGGATGGTGCAATTGAATGCGAAATGTGAAAATAACAGCGAGTGAATAAACCGTGGGATTCACTGCCTGTGGAGGAAGTGAAGGCCACAAGCACAGACGGCTTTAGATTCATGGAAGACAGGTAGGGTTGTCATCAATGCTTCCTCTAAGCTGCGGAGTCTTGTGAGCAAAAATTCTACTCCATGAGCTACTGGCCTTAAAGTTGTGAGCGAGCGATTTGGCTGCTGCATAAATTAGTTTGTTCTGGAGCCACATCCTCCCTGAGCTAAGACAAAAATCTGTGAGCCGCAGGCTAAAAAACTGTGAGGTGGCTCACACTCACTCAGCTTAGAGGGAACACTGGTTGTCATGCACATGATGCTGCCTTGTACTGACTCAGGCCCTCAGTCCATCAAGTTCAATATTGTCTACTCAGACTGGCAGCTGCTCTCCAGGGTCACAGACAAGCAGAGAACTGGACCGATATTTTCAAAAGCCGTGGAATGTCCACTAAATGTCGAAACGAGCTTGGCAAGGCTTAGAGCTCCACAATACGTCCACACAGGTGTGGCGATCCTTAATGTCTTTAAATTGAACTACTACCAACACAGATCCCAGGTAGTCTCAGGCGTTCCATAGCTTCATCATGGTTTTTTGAAACTTTGACGCTCCTCGGAACTGTAAAGTGCTTTTGATGATTAACGCTAAGCTCCGATATCGAATTACCAAAGGAAGACTGAACGAACTATACTCTCTCAAGATCTTTATTGATACCATTGTTTAAAAAGGACCTTTGTTTCACTTCAGTGACTTTGTAAATACACACCCCCCATATTGTTATTCATGAGCTTTCTATCTTGTGATTGGTTTACGTTTTTGTATTCCCCCCCCCCATTGTGTGTGCATGAAACAACAGAAAACTGGATATCAGGCTTATGAACATTTCATAATACAAAAACCAACCCCCCCCCACTTAGACTTGTTATCTGAATATTTATTGTTAAAAAAGCATCCAGCATTTATCTTAAACTATTAGATTAGATTCTCACGTCTGTATTCCACCTGGAGGTTGGCAGCTTTAAGGAGAGGACCATCCCTGCCCTCTACAAAGCGGTTTACATCATTCTCCTCCCCTCCATTTTATCCTCACAACCACCCTGTGAGGTAGGCTAGGCTAAGAGCATGTGGCCACCGCCCAAGGTCACCCAGTGAGCTTCCATGGCAAAGTGGAGATTCAAACCTGACAACCCAACCACACCGGTCCTAGACCACACTGCAGCAGGTCCCACTTCAAGATGTTCAAGACGGGGGTGGGGGGTGGGCGGGAAGAGGCAACCAAGTCAGCAGTGAAAACTGGCAAAGTCATCTCGTCGTCTGGCCCGTCACTCCTGGAAATCAGATGCTGGCTTGGACTGGCCCTGCATGGCTGGAATCGGCAAAGGACCGCTGGGTCGCACCGGCATGATTATTCAGCGGCTGTGCGGGCAACAAGGCTGTACGGTGCAGCCCTCTCCTTTGCTGTTCTCTGGGCCTTCAAGCCCTTCATGTACACCTGCCATCATTCCCTGCACCAAGATTTGCATTGATTTTGCCATAAAAAGTTATGAAATTGGTTTTTTGGGGGGGGAATCAACATCGATCCCTTTTGCCTCTTAATCCGTCTCAGGACTGCAAAGCCCCTTAATGAACTCCCCCGAGCCCGGCGGGGGGGGGGGGGGAATCAGCCTCACCAGGGCCAGGTCAAGAGATCCGGTCGCCCCAAGCGAGGCATACCCATCCTTCCCTGGGCCCACCACCGGGCAACACTGCAGGCCCGGCCTCCAGCCTAGGCGAAGGGGCCCGCCACCGCTTGTGTGCCCCTCGTGGCCGGGAGCCAACTGAGCCCCTGTGGGGCCTCCATCTTTGGCAAGATCCACCCCCAGCCGTTAGGGCTGCCAGCCCCCAGGTAGTGGCTGGAGACCCCCTGGAATTGCAGCTGCTCTCCAGGGTACAGGGATCAGTTCCCCTGGAGGAAACGGCTGCTTGGGGAGGTGGACTCTATGGCATTCTACCCTGCTGAGGCCCCTCCCCTCCTCAAGCCCCGCCCTCCCCAGGCTCCCCCCCCCGCAAACCTCCAGGTTATTTCCCAACCCAAAGCTGGCAACCCTACCTGTGATCCTTGAGCCGGAGATGCCAGGACTTGAACCTGAGACCTTCGGTGTGCAAAGCCGTGCTTGGTGGGAGCCGCCGTCCATCTGCTCGGCAGCACCCAGCGACCTGCGAAGAAAGGAGTCACGGTCAATGTTCCCTCTAAACTGTGGAGTCTTGTGAGCAAAAATTCTACTCTGTGAGCTACTGGCATTAAAGTTGTGAGCCAGCGATTGGGCTACTCACTGCATAAGTTAGTTTGCCCTGGAGCCCTCCTTCCTGAGCTAAGACACAAATGTGTGAGCCGGAGGCTAAAAAGCTGTGAGCTGGCTCACACTAACTCAGCTTAGAGGGAACACTGGTCACGGTTCTTTTCCTTTCTTTAGTCATTGGTTGTTGGTTTTGTTTGTTTTTTAAGTATTTCTCCTCCACTTCTTCATAACGTGATGCTTTGTTCATTTGGTTTATGCTTTTTAAAAAGCTCTGTCTAGCTACCCGTCACATTTTTATCGCACCCCCTGGGACACACAAAGCTGCCTTGAACTCCACCAGACCTCCCCCCCCCCATCCAGCCAAATCAGGTCAGTCTCGTCTGCTCAGGCTGGCAGCGGCACCCCAGGGTGATCTCAGGCACAGAGGGGTCTTTCACACCGCCTGCTACCAGCTCCTTCTAACTGGAGATGCTGCCAGGGATGGAGCCTCAGACCTTCAGCATGCCCAGCAGATGCTCTACCACAAAGCCATGGCCCCTCCTCCTCCACCAAAGAGGTCAGGCTACCATGCGTGGTCCTTCCAGTCTGGTATAGTGGTTAGGAGTCGGGACTCTAATCCGGGAGAACTGGGTTTGATTCCCTACTTCTCCACATGCAGCTACTGGTGTGACTTTGGGTCAGTCACAAGTTCTTTCAGAGCTGTTCTGTCATAGGCAGTCCTCGAAAGAGCTCTCTCAGCCCCACCGACCTCACAGGGTGTCTGTTGTGGGGAGGGGAAGGGAAAGGAAATTGGAAGCCGCTCTGAGACTCCTTTGGGTAGTGAAGGGTAGGGTATAAATCCAATCTCCTCTTCTTCTTCTTCCCTCTTCCATTTTATCCTCACAACACCCCTGTGAGATGGATCAGGCTTCAACAGAACGACTGCCCCAAGAGTGCTCACAGAGCTTCATGGATGAGTGAGGATTTGAACGCAGTCCTAATTTGAACACTCTACACTGGCTCCAGTTTCTTCATTTAATTTACATTAGCTGTGTGGGTTTTTAAACAAATGTAAAGCGCATTGGGGATGGGCCCTCCGCCATATAGGAATGTCTGAAGAATTTATGTGGAAATAAAAGCATTGGAACAAGACCAAGGAGACTCTGTACACCCCAAAATTTTGTGGGTGATTTTTTTAAACAAGACTGATGGGTCTTGCCAGTTCCCTGTTGCTCTGCTTTGTGATTCAGCCAGGCAGGGATTGTGCACCCAGCCTGACAACACCTGATGAAGCAAAAGGGAGGGCAAGTCTTCCTGCTCTCAGCAGGGGCCACAGGCTGCTTGGCCTGCTGGTGAACCTGGGAGCGTGTGTGTGTGTGTGTCTCGTGCTATCTCACTTTAGCTCAGTCCTACACTGGACAAAGACAAACCACATGACGAAACCCAACAAGCCAAGCCACACATCAGGAAAAGGCATTTCTTGGTGCCCAAACGGCGTCCTCTCTTATTTCCCTCCTGCAATGGAGATGTTAACTCCGGCCCCTGCTCTCGGCTCTTAGCAGAAAGAAGTTGAGATCAGCTTGCCGGCCGTACGACCCACCAGGCCACAACGTTTCCATAATGCTCACAACCCTTAAGAAATCAATACATCACTATGTAATAGAAAGGATTCCGTGATCGCTCATCCTAGAATCGTTGGTTAAAAATGTATTACAGCTCCGCATCAGAAGGTGCGCACTGGTGAGTTATTAATGTACCAGACTATGTTTATCATCTCATTTTTTAAAAGGAAAAGAACTGGGAAGGTTTTTCAACCCGGCACATCTCATTCCTAGCGGCAGTTCCACAAACGAGAGCACACGCCTCGACTCGGAGATGCCGAGTCGTTCCTTGACAATCTGCGCCTTCGGCTGTTCTCAAATACAAATGCAATCAAATCAGTAGCCTGGGTGGAAGTCCGTCACCCAGGCTCTGAAGCAGTCCTGCCTGGGCCCCGGATGACCTGAAAGGTGAAGCAAAGTCCCGGGGGGGGGGGGGGGGGGGGAA
>NW_015167061.1:1764261-1770278 GCF_001447785.1 Gekko japonicus
GGGGGGGGGGGGAGAGGTGAAAGCCGGAGAAAACCAACAGGCAGTTGACAGTCAGATGCCAAACAGACCTGACAATGGGATGCCAAACCAAGCGTAGCCCTTTCCCAGTGTTACAAGCGCTCATGCCGAGAGGCAGCCAACTGTGCATATCAGGAGTGCGTATGGGTGGACGCCATGCTACATGCCTATTTTGTGCACGTGCCGAGCTTCTGTAAACATTGCACAAACCTCTGATCACCCCTAGCAGATAGCGTGGCAATGGTGCATATTGTTTATTTTAAAAATTGGTATCCCGCCTTTCTGCCCTTACAAGGGCCACCGAGGAGGCTAACCAACTAAAACATACATGATTAAAACAATCACATTTTAAAACCATTAAAACCAACCCCTTCGAACACATCACTGGAACAATTAAAAACAGAGTCTAAAATGCATTTTGTTTCGTTTTGCCATCAAGTCACAGCCAACATAGGGGGACCCCAGAGATGTTCCCAGGTGGTCTGCCCTGGCCTGCCTCTGCGTAGCAACCCTGGACTTCCTCGGTGGTCCCTCATCCGAGTACCAACCGGGGCCCAACCTGCTTAGCTTCAGAGATCTTCTGAGATCAGGTTAGCCTGGGCCTTCCAGGCCAGGGCAGAGACAAACAGAGGTGGATTTGCCACTGCCTGCCTCTGCATGGTGACTCTGGACTTCCTTGGTGGTCTTCCATCCGAGTACTGACCAGTGGTGACCAATGCTCCCTCTAAGCTGTGGAGTCTTCCGAGCAAAAATGCTACTTTGTGAGCTACTGGCTTTAAAGTTGTGAGCGAGCGATTGGGCTCCTGCATGAATTCGTTTGCTCTGGAGCCCCACCCTTCCTGAGCTGAGACAAAAATCTGTGAGCTGGAGGCTAAAAAACTGAGCTAGCTCACACTCACTCAGTTTAGAGGGAACACTGGTGGTGATCCTGCTTAGCTTCTGACAAGATTAGGTTAGCCTGGGCTATCCAGGTCAGGGCATTAAAATTCATGCAAAGCATAAAAACCAGCAATTAAAACATTGATTAGAATCATAGACTCACAGAAGGGATCTCCAGGGTCATCTAGTCCAACCCTATGCACAATGCAGGAAAGTCACAAATACCAACCCCCTCCACACACACCCAGTGACTGCTCTTCCACGCCCAGAAGATGACAAAAAACCTCCAGGGTCTCCAGCCAAAGTGGCCTGGAGAAAAACTGCTTCCTGACCCCAAGGATTAGGAAGGAGAGATTGCAGAGGGAATGCCAAATGAAACAAACCAGTCTTCATCCACTGGCAACAGACGAGGACAGATGGCCCTCCCTGGGGGGAGAGTTCTAGAACATGCTGGGAGGATCCACATACGGGTGCTGAGCAATGCTCCCTCTAAGCCGTGGAGTCCTGTGAGCAAAAATTCTACTTTGTGAGCTCCTGGCATTAAAGTTGTGAATGAGCAATTTGGCTACTGGATAAATTAGTTTGCTCTAGAGCTGTCCTTCCTGAGCTGAGACAAAAATGTGTGAGCCAGAGGCTAAAAAACCGTGAGCTAGCTCACACCAACTCAGCTTAGAGGGAACACTGGTGCTGAGCCTCCTGGAGCCGGTGGGCCGTAACATCTGAAAAGGGCCCACATCACAGCAAAAAGCAGGTGGACGGTGGAGGGGAGGATGGGTTCAGGCCGCAGGACCCTGGACAGCTCCAGAGCCGGCACTTTGCCCCAGGAAGGGCGGCTGCCAGCTGAGCCCAGATTAGCTGCAGCAGGCCCTGAACTCTGAGCCAGCCCCTTCTGACAGGGAGCTGGGAGGCTGAGCAGCTAAACAAAAGAATAAGACACATCTGTTTATGACAAAGCGCACAGTAAATATAGATTAAAAACAAAGGATAAAAACCATGAGGTGGTGGGTTTCACATTCCATCCACATAGCATACATCAGCACATGTAAATTGCACGTACAGTAACTAAGACCGAAATACTGGGTACACAAAACAACCACTAGACCAAACACGTTGGAGAAGAAGAAGAGGAGGAGGAGGAGGGGGAGGGGGAGGGGGGGAGAAGAAGACGAAAAGGTGGAGGAGGAGATTGGATTTCTACCCTGCCCTTCACTTCCCGAAGGAGTCTCAAAGCGGCTTACAAACTCCTTTCCCTCCCCCTCCCCACAACAGACACTCTGTGAGGCAGGTGGGGCTGAGAGAGCTGTTTTGAGGACTGCCCTTTCAAGAACAGCTCTTGTCAGAACCATGGCTTGCCCAAGGTCATCCAGCAGCTGCAAGTGGAGGCGTGGGGAATCAAACCTGGTTCTCCCAGATGAGAGTCAACATACTTAACCACTACACCAAACCCAAATATTCTTACTTTTTTATTATTCTTTCATGTTTAGGATTCACACACAACCTGCGTGGTCTGGAACAGATGCTTTACATGTACATTTCTAGTGTGTGCTGTCAATATTTAGACCACCGAATAAGGCCCTCTGGGCTGAAATGCCACTCCTCCCAGGCCACACCTTGCGCTGAGTGTGGGGCTATGGCAGATGCCCCGATCCACCCTTCTAGCCAGCCCTTAGAAGGAGATGCCCACCGGCTTGACAAACCATACAGGGGTCAGCAGGGAAGCTTCAAATAGGACCAGGCTTCTAAACACGGGATGCTTCCTATACATTAGGAAAACTGCAATGCAACCCTCCACTTGTCCTATCAGACAGAGGTCCCTCACACAGAGAGGGAGACCCCTTCCCTATTTGTCTCTCAAACTCAGAAGCACAAGCCCGGTGTTCTGCTCGTCCCACCCCACCTTCGTCCAACTTCTGGTTCTTCTCTCGCTTTTCATATTCCTGTTCATTGATTTCTCCTCCCCCCCTCTTCGTCCCTCCTCCCCCCTTTCCAAAGTTAAGTACAGAGTGTGGAGCGCAGGAGATACAGAGAAGATGCCCTGATTATAGGTGATGGGCCATTCAGGAGCAGCGGAGGGAGGCAGCGGAATAACTGTCTTTACCGCTCTCACCATGCCAAAACTCAGCGCCTCCGGCAGCCGCTGCACACAGCCATCAGCTTTGGATTGCCGCAAGAAATTTAAAGTGAACTTTCTCCCTGGCTGCAGGGCTCTCCCGTTTGATTAAGGAGGGAAGAGAACAAAATGCTGAAGGACATGGGGAGGCCCAGCAGTAGCCTGAGATGCACAGACGGTCTCCATTCAGAGCCTCAAACCAGAATTAATTGATACTGAGATCCATGGATAGGCAAGGCAATGCGCCCCTTGGGCACGCACAGAGTATATTCCCCCTCCATCTGCCCTAGACTCCGACAGTTAGTTGGGAGGGTCAGGGCCTGAAGACATGTTATCTGAACCCACAGCCTCGCTAGCTCCAAGTTAAGAACTGCATCCAGGCCACAGGCAAACATAGCAGAACAGAGCGGAACGACCACCTCCCGTGACCTGGACACAAGGCTTCTGTTCATGCATCCTAAGATTGCATTAGCGTTCTTCGCAGTCACATCGCACTGCAGATGGCTGTGGCTCAGGAGAGCCCCGGAACATGGCCTGGCAGCAGCTCCAGACCTTCCTCTGCTGGAGACCGCAGAGTGCTGCTACTGGAGACAGCAGACAGGAAGACTGAGCCAGGCAGACCAAGAAGAAGAAGAGAAGTTGTTGTTGTTCAGTCGCACAGGAGTCCGACTCTTCGCGACCCCATGGACCAGATCACGCCAGGCCCTCCAGTCTTCCGCCGTCCTCTGAAGTTGGCTCAACTTCATGTCCGTTACCTCGATGACACTGTCTGACCATCTCATCCTTTGCCGTCCCCGTCTTCTTTGACCTTCAATCTTTCCCAGCATCAGGGTCTTCTCAAGTGAGTGCTCCCTTCTCATCGGGTGGCCAAAGTATTCGAGCTTCAGTTTCATTATCTGGCCTTCCAGGGAACAGTCAGGGTTGATTTCTTTTAGGATTGACTGATTTGATCTCCTTGCAGTCCAAGGGACTCTCAAGAGTCTTCTCCAGCACCATAGTTCAAAAGCATCTATTCTTCGGCACTCGGCCTTCCTTATAGTCCAACTCTCGCAGCCATACAGGACTACTGGGAATACCATTGAATACCAAGAGAAGAGACTGGATTTATACCCCGCCCTTTACTACCCAAAGGAGTCTCAGAGCGGCTTACAAACGCCTTTGGGTTGTCTCAAGAACTACCCTTGAGAGAACAGCTCTGAGAGAACTTGTGACTGACCCAAGGTCACACCAGCAGCTGCATGTGGAGGAGTGGTTCTCCCAGATAAGAGTCCGTGCTCCTAACCACGACACCCAACTGGCTCTCAGGTTCCCTTTGGTAAGTTGAATGTTTTGTTGTTTTTTTCTGTTCAGCACATGGAGCAAGAACAAGAAGACAGGACAGCCATGGGAAAACACTCAGAGAACACCCACTGACAGTTCAATTGAGCACCAATTTGGATGTTCGGTAAGAGCCGGCTTTGGCTGGGAGGGCGGGGTATAAATCTCATAATAAATAAGTAAGCGAACTTTTTAAAAAGCGCTTGAGGGCGCCGTATACAATTTGTGACTGAACTGAAATTTGAACAGGAATATTCACTGGTTTCTGATGAGCAGCATTAAAAAATATTATTTGAATGCAAGGTTCAGATTTGAATGCAAGGTTCAGATTTGAATCCAGGGTTCAGATGCTCTCAGGAGCCACATTACATATGAAACTGCCTTATACTGAATCAGATCACTGATCAATCAAGGTGAGCATTGCTTACTCAGACTGGCAGCGGCTCTCCAGGGTCTCAGGCGGAGGTCTTTCACATCACCTGCTCCCTGAACCCTTTTAGCTGGAGATGCCGGGGATTGAACCTGGGACCTCCTGCATGCTAGGCAGATGCTGTACCACTGAGCCACAGCCCACTGTGCCTTAAACCCCTATCTGAAAGTCACAAGAGGAAGGGGAAGGCAAGCATCCTTGTGAAGAGAGTTCCAGAATCTTGGTGCCACCACCGAGAACACCCCGTCATGCGTATCCTCCAACCACACTTAACAGTGCCCCATCTGATGGCCTGAAGGAGCAGGGAGTATGTGCAGGAGGAAATGACCCCGAGTGACGAATGACACGAAGCCTCAAGCCCAGAACTTTGAAAGGGGCCTCAGGCCCCACCAGGAGCCGGGGCAGTCCTTGCAGAACCAGATGTCATCGCATCCACTGAGGGAGGCGACCAGTCCCAGTCGCAGTCTGGGAGCTGCCCTTTGAACAAGGATGTGGCCAAATTTCATGAACAGTTTGGATTTTAAAATCCCAGGTTCTCCTTCCACGGGATGAAACTGCAGCAGCGTTGTTCCCCCCCCCCCCAGTGTTCCCTCTAAGCTGAGTCAGTGTGAGCTAGCTCACAGTTTTTTAGCCTCCGGCTCACCCATTTTGGTCTCCGCTCAAGAATGAGGGCTCCAGAGCAAACTAATTTATAGAGTAGCCCAATTGCTCGCTCACAACTTGAATGCCAGCTGCTCACAAAGTGGAATTTTTGCTCACAAGACTCCACGGCTTAGAGGGAGCATTGCTGATGATGCCAACAAAATCTGATAGAACTGTTGATGTTAAAATGTATGCCTGTTTTTGTGCCAGTTGCTTCTGAAAGGCATAAAAGAAACAAGGGGCTGGGGGGCCTGGAGCCGCGGAATGGCTCGCAACCAGAGCAGATGCAGACAGAAAGAGAGACAAAAATCCCCACTTTGGTTCAGCACTGATTTTGGACACTTTTGAAAGGCAGCACCAGAAAGAACAGGATGGCGGCGGGGTGGAGGGGGAGGAGAACCGTGCCCACTGCCCTGAGCTCTGGGGAAGAGTGTGACTGTGCCTCGCTCGGCCAACTTCCTCGCCCTTTTAGCTGACGCGGCTGCAGCTCTCCCCTCTTCGCCTGCCTTCCTCAGGATCCAGAGTGCAGAACTGGCTCCAGAATTCTCCCTCCAGGCAGAGGGTGTCTTCCAGAGGCTGGGTGGGAATTGCCCCAAGCAAGCCTCCCCAACCAGGAAAGAG
>NW_015167061.1:1770326-1790896 GCF_001447785.1 Gekko japonicus
CCGCAGGGGCCAAGACAGGGAGAAGCCCGGAGCCTGGGCGGGGGGGGGGGGACACGTCTGAGGACATTTGCAGACAGGATGTGCAGGCCTGACAATCCAGCTTCTCTTGGCGCTAGGGGCCTCCTCTTCTCGAGTGGTGGGGAAGGGGAGGGGGTGAAGGGCGCACACCTGCACCTACCCATGCCCAGGCACCAAACCCTGCCAAAATCACGTTGCTCCTTCTGCTGAGGGAGAGGCAAAACTGGCTGGAAGGCCCAGGAGCCCAAGGACGCTCCGCGTTTGGATTTCAAGGCCTGCCAATGAGAATTCGAGTTCAGATGCGGGAAGCAGCAAACGCCCACTTCCAATATCCATCTGGGCACGGAACAAGCCGGTGCCCATATGCTCCCCACCGCTTCCCGTCGTTCCGCCGCGTGGGCTTCTGCCGGGGCCAAATGTCTGGCGCGCAGCAGCTATCGAGGCGCTAATGAGAACCTGCGCAGTTGGCTCCCGTCCGTTGGGGAGCGGGTGCCATTTTGGCAGCTGAGGCATGCAGTGACGACGTTGCATTTCAAGCGGTGGCTGGAAATGGTCCCAGAATGTCTCCGTGTGCCGGGGCGGGGGGGGGGATAGTGGAGCTGCCTTTGAGCTCACACCTGCCCACTTTGGGTCTGCTGCTCCGTCGAGGGGGAGGGAACTGGAACGGGCTGGAGTGGCTGTGGGTTTGCGGGGGCCGTGCTCTGTTTGGCTTCCAGGGCTTAGGCCGAATGGGAGCTGCACCTGAACCTCAGGGCCAGATGACAGGCTCCGACCTGGATCTCCACTATGCCTGGCATTCGGGATGCAACTCACCAGTCCGGAAATGTTTCTGCGGGACATGGGCATAATTCCTCAGGTTTGCAAAGCTGAGGGGCCTCCACGGGCCATCAGCCCCCCTGTGAACCTTCCCAACCAAGAAGGTCCTCCTCTGGCTACTTTCAGGGGTCTGGTGCTGAGCCGTGGGAGATCGGCCCTTGCCTGGAGAGGAGACGACTGAGCGGTGATACGAGAACCATCTTCAAGCGCTTTGAAGGGCTGTCCTATAGAGGATGGTGCGGAGTTGTTTTCTGTTGCCCCAGAAGGTCAGACCAGAACCAAAGGGTTGAAATTGAATCAGAAGAATTTTCGGCTGAACATTAGGAAGAACTTCCTGGCAAGTAGAGCAGTTCCTCAGTGGAACCGGCTTCCTCTGGAGGTGGTGGGCTCTCCTTCTTTGGAGGTTTTCAAACAGAGCCTAGATGGCCATCTGACAGCATTGCCGACTCTGTGAACTTAGGCAGATCATGAGAAGGAGGGCAGGAAAGGTTGCCTCAGTGGTTAGTTCTTGTGGCCCTTTCTAGCACGCCTAGGGAAATGCTGATCGCCACTTTGGGATCAGGAAGCAATTTTTCTCCAGGCTAATTTGGCCGGGGATCCTGGAGGTGTTTTGTCATCTTCTGGGCATGGTCACATGTGGAGGTATTTTTGAAATTCCTGCATTGTGCAGGGGGTTGGACTAGATGACTCAGGAGGTCCCTTCCAACTCTATGATTTTGTGATTCTGCAACTGGGCCCTAAGGAAGACATGCCCCACTCCTGACATGCCCTCCTGGCCCCTTCTTTCTTGGGTTTTAGGAGGAGGAGGAGGAGGAGATTGGATCTATACCCCGCCCTTCACTCAGAGTCTCAGAGTAGCTTACAAACTCCTGTCCCTTCCCCTCCCTATAACAGACTTCAAGCTGAATGGCCTCTCTACTCTTGTATGGCTGGGCTGTTGTAGTGAGTTTGTTCAACGGCTATTTGTTGTGTTCTCCTGGGAAGCTGTCTTGGACATCCACTTATGACGAGACTGAAAAGCACACGTGATTTTAAAAAATCATCCTCTGTTAGCTGTGAGGTTTTCTCCTCTCCTATGTAACCTCTGGCTGGCAAGCAGAGGGCCCCTGCGCATATGCAGAAAGCCATCTCCTTTGAATAACCGCAGCCAAATCCTTTATCATGAAGGAGAGAGTGAAATATCTGTGCACCAGTATTGAAAAACACAGTGATGGGTGACTCCTCCTCTGACCTAAGGAATTGCTTGATACAGAGTCAGATGATCCAGAGAGCCAGTTTGGTGTCGTGGTTAAGTGCGCGGACTCTACTCTGGGAGAACCGGGTTTGATTCCCCGTTCCTCCACTTGCAGCTGCTGGATGACCTTGGGCAAGCCATAGTTCTGGCCCAGCTGTTCTTGAAAAAGAGCAGTTTCTCTCAGAGCTCTCTCAGCCCCACCTACCTCATAGGGTGTCTGTTGTGGGGAGGGGAAGGGAAGGCAATTGTAAGCTGCTCTGAGACTCCGAGTGAAGGGTGGGGTATAAATCCTGTCTCCTCCTCCTCTTGTCTCAGGCCAGTTTGGGTGTTGGCAGAGGGAGAAGCTGCATGGTTCATCTCTGTGGTATTATAGCCCACCCAGTCTGCCTGCCTGACTTCCAAAGCCGGGCGCATTTGTGTTCATCGAGTGTTCTAAACTGGATTGCAAATACTTTGAGTGCTCCGGCACGGCCACCTGGGAACTGTAGTTCAACCACTACTGGCATGACAAATTCCACTGGCTATGAAGGAGCAAAAGCTGCCAATTCTGAACAGTGTGCCCTTGGGGACAAACAAAATCCAACCAGGCCAACAAATCACGAGCAGACCTACCCACAGCGGGTACTTTGCCAACGGGTCAGGCGCAAAACTGCAAACTGCAACTTGGCTTGGAATCCATCCCCTCACGGGCAAGCCCTTGGTGTGCAGCTCAGCCTGCTGGCGAGTCTCTCTCAAGTTCAGGCCAATTTCTGAGGATCTGACTTGTGAAGATCAAATCACCGCCCATTGAAAAGAGACGCCAGGGCAAAGTCACGGTTCAAATGAAGTCTTGGTGCTCAGACACTTCCTGCCTATTGATCCAACCTGGAACTGGGGGGAAATCAGTACAGGCAGAGCACAGAGCCGCCCTCAGGCCAAGTCGCTCAAAGGAAACCCTCAGATTTGTGTGCCGTTTCCCGGGCAGGGGCTGCCTTGCTTTGTCCCTTGGCCACTGTGGATGGAGTGGCTCCCCTCTGGGGCTCCGGAGCTCCCCCATCTGGGAGCAGAGTGGAAAAACAGAGGCTCCTCTGCTACCTTTTCAGACATTTTCTACGCTTGGAAACGAGAAGATGTTCAAAGAAAGAGAATCGATATCGGCAGTGAATGCAGCTGGCTGCTCTCCTCAATATGTAATTTAGATGCACAAACTGTTCTCCAAGCAACAAAGGGGGCTAAATGGGGAAGGGGAGAAACGCAACTGTAAGGCAAGAAGAAGAAGAGGAGGAGGAGGAGGAGGAGATTGCAAGCTGTAGTTCTGACAAGAGCTGTCCTTGAAAAAGAGCAGTTTCTGTCAGAGCTCTCTAAGCCCCATCTACCCCACAGGGTGTCTGTTGTGGGGAGGGGAAGGGAAAAGAGTTTGTAAGCCGCTCTGACACTACCTTGGGTAGTGAAGGGCGGGGTATAAATCCAATCTCTTCTCTTCTTCTTCTAGACCAAGGTTGTCAAACATGTGGCCTGGGGGCCGGATCAGGCCCCCGGAGGGCTTCTATCAGGCCCGCAGTGGAACTGGCCATCTCCTGCTTCTTCTTCCAGTTCTGCTGCTGCTGCGTCATCGTAGCGTTGCCCATTACAGATACACACACCTGAACAGCGTACTCAAGACTGCAACAGCACAGTCATCAGACACTGTTAAATAAACAAAATATTGCAAGAGCGCTAATGTTTTAAGCATGTTTTTATTTTAAGTAGGGGAAAAACCCTTTGTGTTTGTGTCCTTTATAAAGTTTATCTCTCTGCTACCTGGCATTGCATTGTATGACACACATGGCCCAGCCCAACAAGGTCTCACTCATGTCAGATCCGGCCCTCATAACAAACGGGTTCAACACCCCTGTAAATATCGACGGCCCCTTCCCAACCCACCGTGCATCCTGGAGACAATCCCTCGCGTACAGCCCCAGTCCCAGAAAGTGCCTCCCACGTGCTCTACTCGCTTTTCCATCCGTCCGTCCGGACCCGAACCTGCCCCCGAGAGCACCGTCCCTGGCAAGAGACGGAAATCCCAAGGAGGCAGCCGCAGGCTCAAAGAATAGCCAAAGAAAACTAGGTCAGGTATTTTAAGCTTGAGCACTCATTCAAAGCCACAATCTGAAATGTACGCTAAAAGCAGATGCGTGAGCGGCTCGCCATGACAACAGCGCCAGAAGGCCGGCCTCGTATCCGGGCTGCATGAGCCGTGGAACGGGCTGGGTCCGCCACGCCAGAGTGCAGCCCCCCAAAAAAGCATGAGCAAAGCTCAAGGTCGGAATCGACTTATCCCTACTCTTGGCCTGGCCACAGACCTATCAGCCCCCTGCAGTTTCAGCCCCCGCCCCCCCCTGGCGTCCCTAAACAAGGACAACGACCCCAAAGCCACGCGCTGTCCATCCGGGGATTCTGGTTGGCTTGCTCCCTGCCCATCTTCAGCCCAGCAGTTTGGTTTCTTAGCATGCAAACACATCTGGGGTGAGGGAGCCGACTGGCTGAAAGTCTAACACCGACACAAGGGTCTCTGTGGCCCTCTATGGCTCAGAGGTTAAGACGCTGAGCTGCAGACCGGAAGGTCTGTAGTTCAGCAGTTCGAGACCCGAGTGCTGCATGACGGAGTGAGCGCCTGTCTCTGGCCCCAGCTCCTGCCAACCTAGCAGTTTGAAAGCAAGAAACTTCGGTGGGAAGGTGACAGCGTTCTGTGCGCCTCGGCATCTAGTCATGCTAACCACATGACCACGGAAATGTCTTCGGACAGTGCTAGCTCTTCAGCTTGGAAACGGAGGTGAGCACCGCCCCCTAGAGTCAGATTTGACTAGCTTTCGAGCAAGGAAAACCTTTACCTTTACTCTTAAAGCGACAGTATTCCCCTGAGCACAACCCTTCTAGTCCCTATTTATCTTGCCCGCCCTCCAGTTTGCTTCGGCAGACATACATGCTTCTCTCTCCCCCTTTGTTTCTGAGTCACAACAGCCCTGTAAAGTAGTTGAGGATGAGCAGGGCAATTGATCTCCTCAAGGAACAAGGGCGTGATTAGAATTCAGGCCGTTCCCCAGAGGAGAGCCCGCGGGGTCCCCAAACTGCCTCTTTCCCCTCCTGCCCACTCCCAGCTTTGCAACAGCACTCGGTGGCCAAGGCTCACCCCACTGCCGAAGACCGGCAGCCTTGTGAGGTGTGGGCCATGCGGAGGGAGGGAGGGGTGGCTGGCTCCTGCTGAAAGCTCCCTCCCATGTGCCATTGGTCCCAGGTCACCCTGTGCTGCACTCACCGCCTCAGGAAGCGCTATCAGCACACAACAGAGTAGGATTTCTCCCCGGAGACGGTGGTGCTGTCTCTCAAGAGGCCTCCCCCCACCCCCCGGCTTGTGTAGGGAGGGGTGCGCATTGGTCTGAAAACAGATTTTTTTTTTTTTTTACAAAAAGCAGAGATTGAAAATGCCTCGTTCCTTGGGTCTGTTGGAGTGACAAAAATGAATAGGTATTAATTTAATTTGTTTCCCCCGGTGCCTGGGGACCTGGGGAGAGGAGGGGAGGGGAGGGGAGAGAGAGGCGAGGAGAGAGGGAACCGGCAGGGAAGCTGTTCAGTCTTCGAGCCAAGCAGTTCGAGGCCCGGTCGGTCGGAGGGAACGGCCCCTCATTTGCCCCGCTCCAATCAGCAGAAACGAAGGCAACGAAAGGGATTGTCGTGAATGGGTGAACCTTTGGAAAGGGACATTTTTTTTAAAAAAAAGCAACCACTCTTCACCCGATGGCTGCAGCAGGACGGCCACAAAAGCCGGCCACCCTCAGAGGACACTCAGCCCTCCCTCTGTTTGCCCCACAGGGTGGGGTCAAGGCGACCCCCTTTTGTAAAGAGCTAAAGTCTTGAATCCCCCATCTTCCCCTTTGAACCCCCCCCCCCCCGACTTCTAAACCACCTTTCCCGAAAGCTTCCGGCAACAGCTGCTGGCCTCTTTTCGAGTGCCGCTCGCATTCCCCAGCCAGCTCAGCAGCTGTTCCGCGAACATCTGGTGCTCTTGCAAGGTCATCATCACTGAGGCTGGGGAGGCAACGCCAGGAGAGACCCTGCCCCCCCCATCCACACGCAGACCTCCAGGGGCCTCAGTCGGGACCATGTGAGGGCCCCCTCTTTGGGCCCCTGATACCTCATTCATAGTCTCCTTTTCACACCCCTTCAAATAATGCTGGAAAAGTACGCATTTTACAGAGAAAACCCAACCACGAGGAAACCAGAAAATAGCACAAGAATCAAGAATCACAGGCTCAGTTTGCAATAGAAAGCTGCGGATAAAAATGGGGGGGGGGTCTGGAGTGAAGTACTGCAGGGAAGTAGAGAATCCCAGGTCACTCTTGCGGCCTTTTACATACCACGAGGGAACAGCTCTCTGCAATGCTTCTGGGAGCAAACATTTGCCAATCCCATCTCAATCCTTCACTCCCTTTTATTCCTCAACCCCTCACCCAGTGAGCGAGGGGATACTCAGCCTTGGACTCCTGGTGGACAGAACCCTCCAAATCAAACCAAACCACAACAAAAATAGCTGTTGTAGATTTTCCGGGCTGTCTGGCCGTGGTCTTGGCATTGTAGGACCTGACGTTTCGCCAGTAGCTTTGACTGGCATCCTCAGAGGTATAGCACAGAAAGACGGAGTACTCTCTGTGTCAAGGTACAGTCCTCTGTCTTTCTGTGTTGTACCTCTGAGGATGCCAGTCACAGCTCCTGGCGAAACGTCAGGTCCTACAATGCCAAGACCACAGCCATACAGCCCAGAAAATCTACAACCAGGGGTCCTTTCATAGAAAAAGAGATGCAGGAGCTCATTAGCATAACTTATTTGCATATGCCACGCCCCCTGACATCACGGGAAGTGTGTCAGAAGGCAACGCCCACCGCTCAGGCTCCACTGGACAGTTTTGGATTCCTAGCTGTGGGGGGATGGGGACGTGCAGATCTGTCCTTGTAGAGGACGGAGAGCTTGAACCATTTTAGCAAGGTGTAAAATGGTTAGACCTATTGTCCTGACCCATTAGCATATGTAAGCACTCAGGTACTCTGATGAACTGGATGGCTCATCCCCAGACCCCCTCCTGCCTGCCTGCTACAAGTCTGCAGCCAGGTTCCAACCAGGGGTCATTTCGTAGAAAGAGGGTGCAGGAGCTCATTAGCATAACTCATTTGCATATGCCACACCCCATGACATCGCCGGACTGGACTGTTTTGGATTGCTAGCTATTGGGGGGGGGGGCGTGCAGATCTGTCCTCACAGAGGAGGGCGAGCTTGTACCTGAATAAAACTTGGTCTTAAAGGTGCCACTGGAGTGTTTTGGATTGCTAGCTATTGGGGGATGTGCAGATCTGTCCTCGCAGAGGAGGGAGAGCTTATACCTGAGTAAAACTTGGTCTTAAAGGTGCCACTGGACTGTTTTGGACGGGGGGCCCGGGGGGAGCTCTGCAACTTACCTGGCTGCTTCTTGCTCTGACTGAGGGCTGCTGGGAGCAGGGGGTGGGGTTTGTTGCATGTGCCCGCCCCCTGGGCTCTTTACTGCCGGAGCTCCGCTCCTGTGCGCTTCTGCAGGAAATGACCCCTGTCTACAACAGCTAATGAACTCCGGCCGTGAAAGCCTTCGATGACACAACAAAAACGCCTCGCGCACAGAAAAATAGCTCACATAGGAGAGAGGCTTGAAACTTATGATGTCGGCTGGTTCACATCCAGGGGTGTGTTACTGTTTCCAAAAGCATTCCATTCCGTGAGCCCCCCTCCCCCGAGTTGACCTTCTCACAGCTGCTGTTTGTGAGGCTGCAATCCAGCTGTTTTAACATGGGTTTGTGTGTTTGCTTTCCATGCTTGCTCAGGCACGGCGCGTGGACCAAGCGATGACTTAAAAGCAAGCGTGTGTGGACACACCTTATCCTGCTCTTTCGTCTCACAGAACCCCCAGCAAGCCTCTGCCTGCTCTCAGCACAATCTTGCCCCCACACACCGAACACGCCGCCTCCCAAGGACACATCCAGATGGCCGGAAGGGCTGCAAATCCAGGGCTGGCGCTCTCGCCAAGCCTCTCGGCTCGGCCTCCCAAAGGTGCAGCTCCTGCTGTCTGATCTGCACCAGAGCCAAAATAAACCGGTGTGTGTGTGTGTGTGTGTCCCCAAAATTTGCGAGTGGAATGCTCCTTCCCCAAAATGTGCTTACAGAATAATTTCTCATTTATATGCTTGAAGTTTAAAAGTCTTTCAGTCTAAAAGAAAAGTCTAAAAGAAGATGCTGGGGCCTAGATGGTCCTATCCCAACGTTCTTAAATGGGAGCCTTTGCAGGGACCTTCCTGCCCCTTCACACTCTGTGATCCGGAGGACCTGACAGGATAACACTGACATGTTGCACTGAAGCTCAGCAGGGGTGGGGGCTTTCGTATCCTTTACCCCCCCCTGCTTGGAAAGGTACCATTTTGATGGGCTGAAATAATAATACCAAGAAGAAGAGATTGGATTTATACCCCATGGCCCTTCACTACCCAAAGGTGTCTCAGAGCGGCTTACAAACTCCTTTCCCTTCCCCTCCCCACAACAGACACCCCCTGTGAGGTGGGTGGGGGCTGAGAGAGCTCTTGACAGAAACTGCTCTTTTTTCTTAAGAACAGCTCTTGTCAGAACTAGGGCTCGCCCAAGGTCATCCAGCCAGGTGCAAGTGGAGGAGGAGTGGGGAATCAAACCCGGTTCTCCCAGATTAGAGTCCACGCTCCTAACCACGACACCAGACTGGCTGTTTCAGTTCAGGGATGAAATTCATTGTGGTCCTCCTGCTTTCTTGGAGACATTCCAGATAAACTGCAGGAAAGCAGCTTTAACAAACAGACAAACCTTTGCCCTGGCTACGTTTTTTGGGTGGTGTCTGTCTGTGTGTGTGGCTGGAAGTCGTGGCAGCTTCCGACAACCCTTAGTGAGGTTTGGATGTTTCCAGAGAGGTGGCTTGCTGGCCTGCTTCTGCGTCCCGAGCCCTGGTATTCCTTGGAGGTCTCCCTTCCAATTACTTGCCAGAGTTGGCCCCGCTTAGCTTCCGAGACGGGACAAGATCAGATTTGCCTGGGCTATCCACGTCAGGGCTCCCTGGCTATGTTTCAAAAGCCAAAGCAGTGCTGTCAATGCAACAGGGAAGGGAGGGGGCTGGAAGCTCTCTGCACGCCTTCCACAGCCAGCCGCACTGAATGAGTGGAGAGGCGGCCGCACAGCCAGAGTGGTCCAGTGGCTTGAGTGTGAGACTGCAACCAGGGGGACCCCGGTTCAAATCCCCCCTTGTCACCATTGCCCTCAGACCGGGACTTCTCTCTCAGGCCGACCTACCTCCAAAGGCTGTGGTGAGGCTAAAATGGAAAGGAGAGAACCACATAATCTTGCCCTAAGTCCAATTTTAGTATATGTGCTGCCGAAGCGAGCACTCTTGCCCTAAGTCTCTTAGAGGAAGGGGAGGAGAACAATAAACAGAAGGGGTGTCTGCGGGCTCCTCACCCGGCCTCCACACGGGCCCCGCTCGCATGGTGCATGCAAGTTGGACAGCCACACTCTTCAGACAAGAGAAGAAGAAGAGATTGGATTTATACCCTCCGGCTCCTCACTACCCAAAGGAGTCTCAAAGCAGCTTACAAACTCCTTTCCCTTCCCCTCCACACAACAGACACCCTGTGAGGTAGAATCATAGAATGTTAGAGTTGGAAGGGACCTTGCAGGTCATCTAGTCCAACCCCCTGCACTCTGCAGGAGCACAGCCGAAAGATAGCCCTAGATACCTATTTATTTTTATTTATTTATTTATACATTCCATTTATATACCGCTCTAACCTTTTTGCCGGTCTCTGAGCGATTTACATATAGTTCCAAATTCCAGTTCATCTAACTAGAGCCACATACCTACAACATACCGAAAGATGGTCGTCCAGCCTCCGCTTGAAAATGTCCAGCGAAGGAGCACCCACCACCTCCCAAGGCAGACTGTTCCACTGCTTAACCACTCTGACAATTAGGAAGTTTCCCCTGATATTTAGCCGGTAACGACTCCCTTGTAATTTCCACCCATTAGATCTAATTTTGCAATCCGGAGCAAGAGAGAACAGACCTGCTCCATCTTCTACATGACAGCCCTTCAGATACTTGAAGACAGCCATCATGTCCCCTCTAGGCCTTCTCTTTCCCAGGGTAAACAGACCCAACTATTTCAGCCTTTCCCCGTAAGACATGGATTCCAACCCTCTCACCATCCTGGTTGCCCTCTTCTGGACACACTCGAGCTTGTCAGCATCCTTCCTAAAATGTGCTGCCCAGAACTGGACACAGGGCTCCAGGTGAGGCCTGGCCATAGCAGAACAGAGCAGAACTACCACCTCCCGTGATCTGGACACAAGGCTTCTGTTAATGCATCCTAAGGTAGGTGAGGCTGAGAGAGCTCTGACAGAACTATGACTTGCCTCCATGTGCCTGGCCCTTTATGGCACGCAAGAGGACTGGGACTCTGCCCCGAGGAGCTTCCCTTGCCAAACTGGGCATAGGGAAGGCAACAAAGAGAGCGGGAGGGGAGGATAAATGGGAGGGATCTGGCATTCATTCCAGGGTGTCTGCTTAGGGCCCCAGAGGCAGGCTTTGGGCTGGGTCAAGAAACTCCTGGATATTTGGATGTAGAGCCTGGGGAGGTCAGGGGAGGGACAGAGTCCGCCCTCCCTCCAAAGCTGCCATTTCCTCCAGGGGAAACAGATCACTGTGGTCTGAAGATAATTCCAGGAGAGCTCCAGCCAGTATCTGGAAGCTGGCAGCCCCGTGATGAGCAGCGGACACAGCCGTGCTGGACTCTGATGGAGCCGAGGGTCCCGCCCCTGGCAGCGCACAGAGAAGCCCCCTCCCCCCCAATTATTTATCATCCATCAATGTGGCTGCCAACATCCCGGGGTAAATATACTCATTGTCTAACACCTTGTCAAAAGCCGGCCAGCCGTTTCCCTCCAGAACTCGTGCTGACATATTGATCCCGGTGGCAGTTGTCTGGACGCTTCTTGAAGGAGAAGAAAGAAGCCCCCCCCTTGCCGCCGCCTTTGGCAGAGCTGAGGGGGTGTTGGCAGCTTCCCAAGGGCTCCTGATGTGAGGACTCTGCTGATGGGCAGGCGGGCAGGAAGGCAAGGCCGCGAGGCCCGAAGGGAGGGAGGGAGGAAAGGAAGGAGGGAGGGGGGGGGAAGGAAGGAAGGAGTCAGCCACCAGTTCCCTGCTCTTTAGGAGGGACCCCTCTCCAGATTTGGGGCATGGGGGCGTGGCAAGGTGTATATGCATTATTAAGGTTTCCCTTGCTCGAGAGTCAGTCAAATCCAACTCTAGGGGGTGGTGCTCATTCTCTGTTTCCAAGCCGAAGACCAACACTGTCCGAAGACATTTCCGTGGCCATGTGACCGGCACGACTGAACACCAAGGCGCACGGAGGAACGCTGTCACCTTCCCACCGAAGTGGTACCTATTCATCTACTTGCAGTTTCTTGCTTTCGAACTGCTAGGTTGGCAGGAGCCGGGGCCAGAGACGGGAGCTCACTCTGACATGCGGCACTCGGGGCTCAAACTGCCAAACTACAGGCCTTCCGGTCTGCAGCTCAGCATCTTAACCTCTGAGCCACCGCGGCCCCCTATATGCAAGATTATATTGCACCAAAGCCCATTCACCCACAAGCAGTCATTGCAATTCAGAAGATGTGCATTACAACTAGAAACGGCTGCGGCTCAGTATGGGACATAAAAACGGTGCTGGGGAGGGAAGGCGATAAAACATTCCCCAAACTCCCCTTTCCCTCCCCTCCCCTCCCCTCATTCATCCTCTGATCTGGTTGGCTCTGAAGCGCTTCCGCTTCCATCCTCTTGGGGGAATCTTGTCATGGATTTAGGACTCCCTTGTTAGGCAAAAAGGGTGCATGAAATCCTTTCTTTCCCCTTAGGGTAGACTGGTCTATTATGGTCCAGATTGGTCTGTTGTGATTTTATTCCACCCACCCCTTCCCCTAAGAGGCTCCAAGTGGCAGACACATATTCCCCTCCCTTCTTTGGTCCTCATAACAACCCTACAAGGTAGGTTAAGTTGAGAAAGAGCGACGAGTCTAAAGAAATCAGGTCCTCCCCATTTATACACCAAAATAAAAAGCAAAAATGCATAAAAGTGAGAGCCAGCATGTGACGTCGTGATTAAAGTGTTGGGTTAGGATTTGAGAATCCCAGGTTCGAATCACCCCTCGTGCCGTGGAAGCTTGCTGGGTGACCTTGGGCCAGTCACGAACTCTCAGCCTAACCTACCTCACAGGGTTGTTGATAAGATGAGAGGGGAATGGTGCCAGCCACTTTGGGTCTCCATTGCAATGGAGGGTTGTATATACATAAAGTAAATAAATAAAATAAACATTAAATACACAAGGAAACAGGAATGGGGAAAACCAAAACCCTGACTAGACTCTTGTATTTGCACTTGCAGAGATGGAGGTCTTCAAACCCCTTCCTCAGACATAAGCCTCTTTGGCACAAATGCCCACCGATGCCCTTGCAAGGAACCCCACAACTTTCTCCAGCCTCAGCACAAAAGTCTGGGGTGTGAACAATGAGCCTGCCACGGTTGCAGAAAGAGGAGCTGACAGGTCCAGAGAGACGCACTGCAACGGGGAGGGGACTATTTTTCACACTCCGTTCCCATAAGAGGCGCAAGGGGACAGACGGTTCCTGGAGCCTCAGCACTCCAAACCTAATGGGCCGTCATTCCAATCTCAGGAAGCTCTCTCAGGAGAACGCTCTCCTCGCCTCGGCTCCAAATCACACACACCTTTCCTCCACTTCTCCCGAACCGCCGGCCCCAAGGAAAACAGTCCTGAGCCAGCAGTGGAAAATGCACAGGCAAGATCAGATCCTGCAGGAGGCTGGGAGTGCTAGGCCACCTTCAAAGGCATGCCGGTTCCCCCCTCTGCAGCACAAGGCAAATCTCTGCCTCTCTCAACCTCACTACTCCCACATCGGCAAGGCAAGGTGAGGAACCGAGCGGCCTACCTCGCAGCGGGGTGGTAAGGCCTGCAACGGCTGTCTGGTGCAGTGGTTTGGTGTAGTGGTCAGGAGAACGGACTCTAATTTGGGAGAACCAGGTTTGATTCCCCACTTCTCCACATGCAGCTGCTGGTGTGACCTTGGGTCAGTCACAAGCTCTTTCAGAGCTGTTCTCTCAAGAGAGAGCTCTCTCAGCCCCACCTACCTCACAGGGTTGTGAGGAGGGGTCAGGAAAGGAGATTTGTAAGCTGCTCTGAGACCCCTTCGGGTACTGAAGGGCAGGATATGAATCCAGTCTCTTCACTCTTCTCTTATTCGTCCATGTACACAGCTTCGCAAGCCAGAAAGACAGGCCCCTGCCTCTGGGAGACTGGACAAACAAAAGGTTACCAGAGAAGAGAGGACAACAGAGGAAGGGGGAGGGGGCTGGCTGGCTGGCTGGGAGTAAAGGGCACCAGCCCTGTGCAAGAAGCCCTTCAAACAGGGCCTTGGTCCCCCTGGGGGATGAGACGGCCAGGCTGCCAAATCAGCAGGTGAGTCTCCTGAAGCAGGTTGGGCCACTGGGGAGGGGAAGGAAGCCACGGATACACACCAGGTAAGCCGAGCGTGGGCACTAGGGGGTTCCTGCCCAGCGGGTTTTACCCTCACCCCACAGGAGGTCTGGAGGACTTTGAATGGAGCTGGGGGAAACACCAACCTGATTTAGTGAAGACAACTGACTCACACAAACACACACACACCCCAGCTTGAGAAGCACTGAGAAGCCAGTTTGGTGTCGTGGTTGAGTGTGCGGACTCTGATCTGGGAGAGCCGGGATTGATTCCCCACTCCTCCACTTGCAGCTGGCTGGATGTCCTTGGGCAAGCCGTAGTTCTGGCACAGCTGTTGCCTCAAGGACAGTTTTTGTCAGAGTTCTCTCAGCCCCACCTGCCTCCCAGGGTGTCTGTTGTGGGGAGGGGAAGGGAAAGGAGTTTGCAAGCCGCTCTGAGACGCCTTCGGGTAGTGAAGGGTGGGATATAGATCCAATCTCTTCTTCTCTTCTCATCTGACTGAAATCCCACAGGCCTTGTACTCAGGCAGGATCTTCCAAATTCACCTCCAGCTTTCATTCTGGCAGCTGAGGAGTCCGTAGCATCTTCCAAGCAAATTTCTCTCGTTTTACTCTGATGTTTTCTCACTCACTCCCCTTCAAATGTATGGCACCTTTGGCTACGAAGGCCCGCCAGCAGCCAGAACTGAGTCTGGCCAGACCCTCCTGTTTTTCCATCTCACTCCCGGATGGACCCTTCGCCATCCCTGAAGCAGACCAACTGGGCCTGAAATCCGGGAAGCTTGAAACACAGGCACCTCCAGAGGGACTTTGGCAGCAAATCCCCTTTCTGGAAAGAAAATACATGGTGGGAATTGGCATCCTGTGTAACCTCCCTCTTCCCACCTCTGCCCCCCCCACCTCTTTCACACACACACACACACACACACACACACACACACACTCCCCTCCATCGGTAGATGAGCCTCCCGCATTCATGTGACCCTGCAGGACAACTTCTGATGACAGACAGACAGCAGCACATGGCGGGGAGACGCACGCCATCTTTGCAAACACCGCTTTTCAGCACTGCCATGTTCGAGAAGGCTGTCCCCCCCCCCTCCCCATTTCCTCCTGACAAAAAATATAATCACGTTATAATTATAAGTTAATTAAAGCTGAGGAGATCAAAGCCACTTTAGACAGATTAATGATACGCTGAATGCCAGACATTTCACTGGTTAATGTATTAATGCCACTGCCAGTGTTTGGCTTGGGGTCCCGTTCCCCCCCCCAACTGCCGCTACGTTTGCCAGGGAGGCCTCCTCATTCCTCCCCCCCCCCCTCTTGATGGATCAAGGATTTTTGAAGCTCTAACAGCTGTGGGGATTTATGTATGGCGGGAAAGAAACGTTCAGTGGGATTATCAGAGCAAAGGGGGGACAAAACCCAGTGCTTTGAGAGAGAGAGAGAGGAAAACTGAGCGGGTGTGTTTCGGAAAGAGGTCCACAAGGCAGCGGGCCCCCAAAACAAACGCCCAAGGATGCTCAAAGTAGACTTGTGAGCCTTTGAATTTCACAAGTAAACCGGGAGATGGAGAGAGAGCAGGCAGCAGCCATTTTGAGAGGAGGGTCTCTGGCACATTTGGCTTGTCTCCACTGGTTTGAGGGCTAAGCTTTTAATGCCAAAGGTGCCAAACAGCAGGGCATTTTCTGGCCTCCTCTGCTGGCACCTCCCCTGGGAAATCACTCATTGCCCTGATTTTGGCCGGGGGGGGGGGTGAGTGAAGAGTGAAGCACCCACAGCACCCTTTCAGCCGGCCTCCTCATATGTCCGGCCCTTTGTCCTCAAGCTCCGCCCTGCCTCCTCCTTCAACCAGGGTCCTTCACACACACTCCAAACCTGTGGGACACAAAGGATGCACTCCACCACTGAGCTGGGGCCTCTCTCCTGACACTAGGACTCCCCCACACACACACATCAGTAGGCATTAGAGTGACGTTTCAGCTCTCCTCCAGCAGGATGGGAGGGGGAGATGCCTCTCGACCCAAGTGTAAATGCATGTAAATACTTGCACATGAACACACGGGAGGGTCACACGTCCCCTCCCTGACAGTCAATGCTGCCCTGTGTGTCCGAACGGCTGCTGTTCCATGAAAGGCCTACGCAGATCCACTCTCTGGTGGAGAGCTTGGCCGAAGGTGGGGGGGAGGATCTTATGGTCAGTTTAAAGTGCAGAAAGCAGAGGATGGATCCAAAGACCTGGGCTCCCCTGGGGTGACTATCCACAGAGGCGCTGACTTTCGGAGGGGTGCTGCACAGAGACAAAAGAGCTCCCCTGAACCCCCCCTCATAGCTTACAAAAGGAAGGAAGGGGTGCAAAAAGAGACCGTTGGATACCTACCGTCAGGGGTCATTTCGTAGAAAAAGAGGTGCAGGGGCTCATTAGCATAACTCATTAGCATAACTTATTTGCATATGCCACACCCCCTGACATAACCGGAAGTGTGTCGGAAGGCAACACCCACCACTCAGGCTCCACTGGACGGTTTTGGATTGCTAGCTATGGGGGGGGGGGGATGCGCAGATCTGCCCTCACAGAGGAGGGAGAGCTTGTACCTGAAGGCAGGCCAGGGGGGCTCTGAAACTTACCTGGCTGCTTCGTGCTCCTCGTGGCCCAACTGAGGGCTGCTGGGAACAGGGGGCGGGGCCTGTTGCATGTGCCCGCCCCCTGGGCTCCTTACCGCCGGAGCTCTGCTCCTGTGTGCTCCTGCAGGAAATGACCCCTGCTTACCATGAAGGGTCCTTCTCCTCTGAGAAAAAGAGGACATCTTGAGAGGGTGAGTCCCACCATTTAATCAAGGGAAGCGGGAACTAATTTTCAGCTCCCTGTCTTCAGCCTCCTGGGAGTCTCCCTCTCTAGTTTCGCAACTCCGTCAGCAGCTTTGACTAAGCTATTGCCCCTGCAGTAGGGGAATAAACAGAGGAAGGGCAGATATGTACACGAGGCGAGTGGGCAAAGGCTGAGGCAAGAAGAAGAACTTTACTCGTCTTCCTGGTGATGGCTTCGGGAGGGAAGAGAAGGACCTCTCACGGTAAGTATCCCACGGTCCGTTCTCCCTCTGAGGCAGAAGACATCTCGACAGGGACCTCCCAGAGCAGTGTCCTCAGTTATCGGGCGGGTTGGAGTCCTCATCCCTTATGACCTTCTGCAGCCCTCGTCCACCGAAGGCAGCATCGGCTGAACTGTCGGTGTTGGTCTTGTAATGTTTGATGAAAGTGGATAGCGAAGACCAGGTTGCTGCTCTGAAGACTTCTTCAATGGTTACAAGCTTGATGAAGGCCACCTTGGTGGCAGGACTCTGGATGGAATGAGCTGTGATACCTGAAGGAATTGGACTGTTATGGGCTCTGTAGGACTCAATGAAGCCAGCCTCGATGAGGTTGCTTATGGCCACTACCTGGACATCCTTTGGCCCTTCTTTGGAGGGGACATGGGGATAAATATAGCATCTGTTTTTCTAAAGCCAGTTTGGTGTAGTGTTTAGGAGCGCGGACTCTAATCTGGGAGAACCGGGCTTGATTCCCCACTCCTCCACACGCAGCTGCTGGCGTGACCTTGCATCAGTCACAAGTTCTCTCAGAGTTGTTCTCTCAAGGGCAGTTCTCAGGAGAGCTCCCTCAGCCCCACCTACCTCACAGGGTGTCTGTTGCGGGGAGGGGAAAGGGATTGTAAACTCCTTCAGGTAGTGAAGGGTAGGGTATAAATCCAATCTCTTACTCTTCTTCTCTAAAGAAGTTGGTTCACTATAAGTAATACTTTAGGGCTCATCTAACATTGAGAGTGTGCCAAGCCTTTTCCTTTGGATGCTTAGGCTTTGGACAGAACAACGGCAGGTGCACCTCCTGGGACCTGTGGAACGCAGAATTAACCTTGGGGATAAACGTGGGATCAGATCTAAGGACCACTTTGTCTTTATGGAAGATGCAAAGGTCACCTTTGACTGAAAGTGAGCCTATTTTGGACACCCTCCTGGCCAAGGTGAGGGCAACAAGGAACAGAGTCTTCATTCTTAGCCATTTGAGGGAAGCATCCAAAAGTGGGTCAAACGCAGGGGTCATTTCCTGTGGGAGCACACAGGAGCGGAGCTCTGGCAGTAAGGAGCCCAGAGGGTGGGCACATGCAACAGGCCCCGCCCCCTGCTCCCAGCAGCCCTCAGTCGGGCCACGAGGAGCAAGAAGCAGCCAGGTAAGTTGCAGGTACGCCTTCAGGTACAAGCTCTCCCTCCTCTGCGAGGGCAGATCTGCATGTCCCCCCCCCCCAAAGCTAGCAATCCAAAACAGTCCAGTGGAGCCTGAGCGGTGGGCGTTGCCTTCTGACACACTTCCGATGATGTCAGGGGGCGTGGCATATGCAAATGAGTTATGCTAATGAGTTATGCTAATAAGCTCCTGCATCTCTTTTTCTGCTAAATGACCCCTGGTCAAAGGGTAGTTTGGTGAGAGCAGAGAGGACAATGTGAGGTTGCCACGTAGGAAATCTGTGGGCCTCCAGTGGGTCCCTCAGAGCCCAGCCTCGACTAAAACAGATGATGTGGGGATGATGAGAAACGTGCACTCCTTTCCTATGGGGCAGAAGGGTAGCTAAGGCAACTGTCATTTCCGTGTGGGTGCCTTAAGCTTTCTCTTGACTCCTCCTTGCAGGAATGCTAACATTTAGGCGAGCAATGGTTTTAACGTGTTAACCCCCTTTCTTTTGCATCATCGTATGAAGGCTTTCTAAGATGTATTGTAATGCGAAAATTGAGGTGAGCAATAATTTTAACAGGTTAATCCCTTTTCTTCTCTAGTATGGATGGGAATATAAAGATTTGTCTTTCTTTCTGATTATTCATATTTTTCTGGTTTTATAGATTTTTCTCCTAAGTAAGATTTTATTAGGAGGTGATGAAAGCCTACTAAATAGTAGGACTCTCTTGTAGGTTAGATTATTTTTCTAGCTGATGCTAGCAGACAAGAAAACAACATTCTTTCGGTATAGAAGATAGGTACAGAGTTCGTGGTTTTTAGCTGTTTAGGATATAACTTTGCAGTGTCTGGGTCAAAAAAGATTTTAGCTTCATATCAGAAAGAAAAACACTTTTGTTTGGGTAGGAAGACTCCTTGGCTAATATTATTCAGGTTAGGTCGAATAAACATTTTAAGATATTATGTAGGCACACCTTTCTTCACATCTGACCAGAGAGTGGACTGTTACTCAAATGATGCCTTGTCCTTTGTAGCCAATTATGCTTTTTGAATGTTATCCTCATGACTGTGTCATTTCATGTATAAAATGTCATGTACTTCCTGATTGTGTTCAGAAAGCAGTCGACTTTTAATAGGGTAAGTTTGGCCTAACTGTTTTCAGGTGTTTTAACTGCAATTAAAATCATTTTGACTTCTCTTTTTGACTGGGAATCTATTAGTATAACACTTCTGCACCATCGTATGAAGGTTTTCCAAGAGGCATTGTATTTTCTGTGGGTGGATTGTCTTCGGGAAGCCCGTACAGTCTCCATCACATCAGGATCATATCCCAGTCACAAGAAGTACCTCTTTTCAAGCTCCAGGACATTTCCAGGGGGGTTCTGCTGACCTCCTGGAGGGTTGAAAACCAGGGCCGGCGTGGCCAGAAGGGGGCGACTAGTATAAGGTCCACTCATTGATCTTTGATCTTCCCCAGGACCCTGGGCAGAAGTGGGAGAGGGCGAAGGCAAACAGTAGAGTCTTGGGCCAGGGAGCTGTGAACACATCCATCCCTTCTGCCCTGGGGTGGCAGAGCCTTGTGAAGAAATGGCTGAGCTGGTGATTCGCCGGAGAGGCAAAGAGGCCTACTTGTGGTTGTCCAAATTGATTCACTATCTGGGGGAAGGGTTCCTTTTTGAGGGACCCCTCTCTGTCCTGCATGGTTTGTCTGCTGAGCCAGTCTGCTTTGTCACTGGAAGACCCCTTTATGCGTTCTGCTGTAATCGATAATAAGTTCTTCTTGGCCCGGGTTAGGATTTCCAGGGCTTCTGTGTGGAGATTGGAAGACCTTGGGGGAAAAAAAAACCTTTCTTGTTGATGGAGGTCTTTGTTGAAATACTGCCCATTCTAATGAGGACGTCTCTGCATCGGACTTGTTGGTGAAAATGACTTAACACTAGCTGCCACGTGTGTCTTCCAGCTCCAGGAGACTGACGTCCATCTTGGAGTCTGCTCTTGTTTCTGGTGCTGGACCCGATCAGAAGGTCCTCGAAAAATGGACAGGTGTGAGTACCTTGTGATCTCAATCTGACATCTGGAGTGATTAGTATCTTGGGAAACACCCTCGGAGCCGTAGAGAGGCCGAATGGGAGCACTCTGAATTGGAAGTGGAGTTCCCTGAAGCAGAAGGTGGAGGTATTTCCTGTGATCTGGGGGAACAGGAGCATGAAGATACACCTCGGTGAGTTCGACGGAGGTGAGAAGCTCCTGGTTGCAGAGATCCCATGACAGAGCCCTGTGTCTTGACCAGTGTTCCCTCTAAGCTGAGTGAGTGTGAGCTAGAAAACAGTTTTTTAGCCTCTGGCGCGCAGATTTTTGTATTCGCTCAGGAAGGGTGGCGCCAGAGCAAACGATGCACAAGCCAAATTGCTCTCTCACAACTTTCATGCCAGTCGCTCACAAAGGAGCATTTTTGCTCACGAGACTCCACAGCCTAGAGGGAGAGCATTGGTCTTCACAAACCCGTTCAGGAATTTTAGGTCTAGGCCTTCGCTTAGCCTCAGAGGGCCCCTTGACCTCCTCCTCTGGGGGTTGCTGGAGTTCAGATGCACCGAGAGCTTTGGACAGTAAGCACTGATCATCCGCAGCCTTCACGAATCTATCTGGTTGCTCTGGCATCTCTATGTCAGTCCTCCTCA
>NW_015167061.1:1790944-1793406 GCF_001447785.1 Gekko japonicus
TGAGGAAGTCTCTGAGTTCCAGCCTAACGCTAAGCGCTTCCTTTCTCTTCGGGTGGAGGGCCCCCTTTTGGTGCTGCCTCAGTCGGCCAGGCATGACGAAGACCCACAGATCTGTGATCCCCAGACCTCCGTGTGTCGGGCCTTCCCCTGTCCCAAGAGGCAAGAGAGGGGGAAGAAGAAGAGGAGGAACAGGGCCTTCAGGGGGAACTGGATCTCCTACGCCCACAGTGGGGTAAGGGGTGTGGCTCTGCCAGATATTCCCAAGCTCCACCCACATAGCTGGCTTAATAAAAGACATCAGATCGGGGGGGAGGGGGCGGGACGGATGTGGCCCAGAGGGTCTTATGTTACCAGGGCCGGACTCTCTGCTGTGCTGGATGTGGGCCGGATTCCTGCAGAAACGTTCTCCTCCAGCCGAAGGGGGCCTTCCCTGGGCCCAAGACACCCTTCCCTGCTTCTGCCTCTCCTCAGGGAAGACTCCTTCAGTCAGCAAAAAGCATCTCCGTGAGTGGAACGGAGCCACAGGAAGGATCCAGGCTCACCTTCATTATCATGCCGTTTTCTGTTTGCCTGCTCCAGTTTTTCCCCTCCTAAAATGTACACAGCGATCATTGCAGGTCAGCATTACACACCATGTGCGTAAACAACATCAAGTCACAGCTGACTAATGGCAACTCCAGAGGGCCTCCAAGGCAGGAGACATTCAGAGGTGGTTTGCAAATGCCCGCCTCTCCATAGCGACCCTGGACTGGCTCCAGAGCAAACTGACTTATGCAGCAGCCAAATTGTTTGCTCAGAGCTTTAATGCCAGCAGCTCACAAAGGATAATTTTTGCTCACGAGACTCCACAGCTTAGAGGGAGCACTGGTTGGAACTTCTTAGACACACACACCCCTCCAAATACAGCACAACAAACACAGCCCACCCCCTTGGGAAGGCAGCCGGGCCTGCCACAGGTAGGCCAAATTGACTGACCAGGCTGAGCCTTGGGCAGTGTCCCCTCTAAGCTGAGTTAGCTCACAGTTTTTTAGCCTCCGGCTCACACGTTTTTTGTCTTAACTCAGGAAGGATGGGGCTCCAGAGCAAACTGATTTATGCAGGAGCCAAATCGCTCACTCACAACTTTAATGCCAGAAGCTCACAAAGTAGGATTTTTGCTCACGAGACTCCACAGCTTAGAGGGAGCACTGCCTATAACAATGTGCACCCTGTGTAAAGTAGTGTAGTGGTTAGAGCCACAGACTAGGACCTGGGAGACCCAAGTTCGACTTCCCGCTCTGCCCTGGAAGCTCCCTGGGGGACCGTGGGCCAGTTGCTCTCTCTCTCAGCCGGGCATCCCTAGCAGGGTTGCTGTGAAGAGCCAGTTGTCAGCAAGCTGCCATGGTGTTCTGTGTTGCTGGTACTTCGGTACAGTTGTTCCCCCCATCCCCCTCCTTCCCTGCCTGTGAGCTGTTATTGTACTCTGCTGTAATGCATAAGCCAAACAACTGGAGGTCGTCTTGTGGGAGTTCGCTTCATTGCCGGCTTGTTGCTTTTAGAGCCTGAGAACTGCACCTGTATATGTCTGGAGATAACTTGGTTCTCAGGGAAAGGGCGCGCAACCGTTTCCTCTCGCCCGCCAGCGGGAAAGTGACCCATTGGTTCTGTATCTGTTTCAAATCCCTTTATTATGCTTGCCCTTACAGTTTGTAGCCAGTTCTAACAAAGAACGTGTTTGAGTGTCTTTCCAATGCTTTGAAATAAATTTTGCTTTTCTCGAAAACGTGGATTTATTCTCGATGCTTGGGGATCCAACATATTGTTAGAACTCTCTACCTTCCTATCGTCCCGAATCTGACGTGGTCATGAGCGGGGCAGAGGGAAACCTACCTACAACGGAGGGGGACACGGGATCGGTCCCTACAGCCTCCACGGCATTGATCACCTCGACCACCCTACCCACGGTCGGCACGGTGGGGGGAGCGATTCCCCGGTTACCTGCGTACCTTTCTTGGCCGCCACCAACACCTTCGCAATGGGGCCCGAGGACGGTACCGGCGCAGGAGGATTGGACTTTGTATAATGCCAAGGGCACCAGAGAGGTGTACTCCCGCAGAGGAAGTGGACTTCGGGAGAGTTTGTTTGACAAAGGCCTTTACCCCGAACCAGAGAGACCAGTGGTAGCTGGGATGGGTCGGCGGGAAATGGAAGACTGGATGTATGAACCCCTTGGGGAAGGGGCCCGAGCGGGGTCCCAGGAGGGAGCGTCGGCCCCTCCAAGCGAAGGGGACTACGAGCCGCCACCGACATACCGGCAATCCGAGCACATCTCGGAGGAGGGGACGGGTGAGCGTCTAAATGAACTGGAACAATCGGTACGGGACATGATGAGGACTTTACACGATGTGTTTGAAGCTCTGCCGGGGATGATGGACATTCGCATGGCTAATCTCTTGGCTGCTCAGGTCCCGCAACAGCAGCCT
>NW_015167061.1:1797907-1837909 GCF_001447785.1 Gekko japonicus
CTGGAGGCCTTCGGGTACCCCCCCTCCTCCTATTATTCTGGAAGGGGATGAACATTTCGAGATTGCTGATATCCTTGACTCTAAGGTGAAACGTGGTAAGCTCTGGTATCTCATTGAATGGGTGGACTTCGGACCCCAGCACCGCGAATGGGTGGAAGAAGGGGATATTCGGGCCCCTTATATGCTTCGTGAGTTTCACAGGAAGTTCCCGACCAAACCGGGAGGTCTCCCGCCCAGCCCGGGAGATCTCCCGCCCAGCCCGGGAGACGGTGGTTAATGTGTATTTTTGAGGGGGCAGTATGTCAGCAAGCTGCCATGGTGTTCTGTGTTGCTGGTACTTCGGTACAGTTGTTCCCCCCATCCCCCTCCTTCCCTGCCTGTGAGCTGTTATTGTACTCTGCTGTAATGCATAAGCCAAACAACTGGAGGTCGTCTTGTGGGAGTTCGCTTCATTGCCGGCTTGTTGCTTTTAGAGCCTGAGAACTGCACCTGTATATGTCTGGAGATAACTTGGTTCTCAGGGAAAGGGCGCGCAACCGTTTCCTCTCGCCCGCCAGCGGGAAAGTGACCCATTGGTTCTGTATCTGTTTCAAATCCCTTTATTATGCTTGCCCTTACAGTTTGTAGCCAGTTCTAACAAAGAACGTGTTTGAGTGTCTTTCCAATGCTTTGAAATAAATTTTGCTTTTCTTGAAAACATGGATTTATTCTCGATGCTTGGGGATCCAACACCAGGGCAGGAAAGAGGAACAATGTGAGCCACTTTGGGTCACCACTGACTACCTCTATAGTTACATGGTATTTTATGATTTTATGATATTTTATGTGTAGATTGTTACTTGAATACTGTTTTAATTGTATTATTTAACTGTCGTACACTGCCCTGAGCCCATTTGGGGAGGATGGTATATAAATCTAATAAAAGAAATAAAAAATAAAGGCAGTAAATGTGATTTTTAAAGTCCACTTGTTTGATGCCAGTTTGGTGTAGTGGTTAAGTGGGCAGACTCTAATCTGGGAGAACCCCACTCCTCCTCCACTTGCAGCTGCTAGTGTGTCTTTGGGTCAGTCACAAGTTCTTTCAGACCTGTTCTCTCAAAGGCAGTTCTCTCAGAGCTCTCTCAGCCCCACCCGCCTCCCAGGGTGTCTGTTGTGGGGAGGGGAAGGGAAAGGAGTTTGTAAGCCACTCTGAGACTCCTTTGGGTAGTGAAGGGTGGGGTATCAATCCAATCTCCTCCTCTTCTTCTTCTTCTGAAAAGCAGAGATATGAAACTGGAGAACATTATACAAAATGTGAAGGTGCAAAAAGAAAGAAAACGGGGACGCTGAGCTCTTCTTCCCCCCCCCCCCTCAAACCCAAATTTTCTTGAGGAACAGCACCCGTCCAGACCTCCCCATGAAGCCAAGGGCCCACGGGTGGCTCACAAAAGGTTAACTGGCCCACAACGCCCCTTCACTTCGAGCCTGACATTTCGCAGGCGCAAACAGGAGAAAGCGCCACGCAGCCATCCTCCTCCCGCCTCGCCAAGGAGGAATTAGCCGCTCCCAAGAAGATAATATTTTATAGCACGTTCAAACAAACAGAGATCTTTGGCTCCCTGCCCAGCCCGGGCAAAGCTCCTTTGCCTTAAGGAGCACTTGGGACCGCGTGAACTTTAAACACCATAATCTCCCCCCCCTCCTTCCCCATTTCTCCCCTTCTTTTCACCTCATTTCATTCACACATTCAGCCCAGGATCACATTCACTTCTTTAAAAACCGTCTCTCTGTTGCTCAGCTCAAACATTTCTTTCCCCACAAAGACAGCATATCTGTTTCTGAAGTCAGAGATGGTGGGCAGATTCAGGGGGTGGGAAATGAGTGGAGACAGGGAGGACAGGAGGGGGGTCTCTACCCTATAGGAAAGATTTAGAATGGACTGCTCCTGCCAAGCTCACGCGCTGAGGTAGATCTCATGTTTTTCTCAGGAGCCCTTGGGGGAGGTAAACAAACAATCCTCCTTTTAAAAAGGAGAGCTAGTTTGGTGTGGTGGTTAAGTGCCGCAGACTCTAATCTGGGAGACCCGAGTTTGATTCCCCACTCCTCCACTTGCAGCTGCTGGATGACCTTGGGCAAGCCTCTGGCACAGCTGTTCTTGAAAAAGAGCAGTTTCCGTCAGAGCTCTCTCAGCCCCACCGACCTCACTGGGTGTCTGTCTGTTGTGGGGAGGGAAAGGGATAGGAGTCTGTAAGCCCCTCTGAGACTTCCAAGTGAAGGGTGGGGTATAAATCCAATCTCCTCCTCCTCCTCTTCTTCTTCCTCCTCCAGTCGCAGCTGCTGGTGTGACCTTGGGCAAGCCATAGTTCTCTCAGAGCTGTTCTTGAAAAAGAGCAGTTCCTGTCAGAGCTCTCTCAGCCCCACCTACCTCACAGGGTGTCTGTCTGTTGTGGGGAGGGGAAGGGAAAGGAGTTCATAAGCCACTCTGAGAAACCTTTGGGTAGTGAAGGGTGGGGTAGAATCCAATCTCTTCTCTCTTCTTCTATAAATCAATATGCCCACCACCAGGACTATCCCTGGTCAGGGAGTGATACAGATAACAAGGGGAGCCAGAGCTGGGGTTCACATTGTGAGAGATCCCCAACTGGACATTTATGTGGGGCACCAAATTCTACCCACGTACCTTGGGCATTGCAGACGGTTTTACATTAGACAGTAGTTGAAATTTTGTCATCAGTGGCTAAAAGGGGATCATCTGACTTATATTAACTTGCTTTATATGCAAAACACATTCATATGCAGCACACAAAAAATCCAAACCACCAACAGAAAGGGTAGAAATTCAGGACAAGGTTCTAGTCCTTAGTTTTAACTCTCCACCTCTCTGCCCTTGCCAGGCGGGCATTGCCCAGGAGGGCACCTCTTTATACACGAAACAGGATTATCAGCTATTCCAATGTTTGTTATTGGTTTTATCCCGTTCCGACTGCCCTGGCTTCTACCTTTGGAATTCTAATTACTGCGCCGCTTAGAGTATATCCATCCTCAGGCAGTTTGTTGTTTGCCTTGTCTTAGTTCTGTAAGAAGGCAATGTAAACGGGATGTCTTATGCCAGATGAATACCTTGTTTTTATTCTGTGTTGCCCACCTTGCGTGTCAGCGAGAAAGGCACTCTATGAATTAAGTAAATAATAAACCTCATAAATAATAAGCTCTAATACGATGGAGCCGTATCCCCCGTACAGGCTCCATTAGAGGGCTTTGTTTGTTTGTAAATGTCTTTACTTCTGTCGCTCAATGTCTCCCTTTCGTACTGAGACTCAAGGTGGATTAGAGGGTGCCAGTCGATACCGTCAACAGGACGAGAGTGTTCCCTCCGAGCTGAGTGAGTGTGAGCCAGCTCACAGTTTTTTAGCCTCCGGCTCACACATTTTCGCCTTAGCTCAGGGAGGAGGGCTCCAGAACAAACGAATCTATGCAGTAGCCAAATCGCTCACTCTCTCGCAACTTTAATGCCAGGAGCTCACAAAGTAGAACTTTTGCTCACAGGACTCCACAGCTTAGAGGGAGCCTTGGATGGGACACTCAACAGACGACTGCTGGGAGGGGGCCCTTTTAACGGAGGACGCTGGGGATTGGCATCCAAAGGTGTGCTCTTGGCCACTGGGAAACAAGGACACGAAGCTGACTTCTCCTGATCCGGAACCCCCCAGCCCCCCACACACACATCCGGTCTCCCAAGGTCAGCCCTGTGTCCTCTGGCCGGCAGCAGCCCTCCAGGGTCTCCAACAGAGGCAGAGATCTTTCCCGTCATAGACACCTAGAGCTGGAAGGGACTTCAAGGATCATCTAGTCCAGCTCCCTGCACACTGCAGGAAGTTCACAGCCACCTTCCCGACTCCCCCAGGGATCCCTGCTCAATGCAAAACAAAACCAAAAACCCTCCAGGTTCCCCGGGCCAATCTGGCCTGGAGGAAAATTCCTTCCTGGCCCCAAAGTGACAACTGGCATTACCCTGGGCATATAATAAAGGGCAGGGGTCAGGCATTACCCTGGGCATATAATAAAGGGCAGGGGTCATTTAGTAGAAAAAGAGGTGCAGGAGCTCATTAGCATAACTTGTTTGCCTATGCCACACCCCCTGACATCACCGGAAGTGTGTCGGAAGGCAACACCCACCGCTCAGGCTCCACTGGACTGTTTGGGATTGCTAGCTATGGGGGGGAGGGACATGCAGATCTGTTCTGGCAGAGGAGGGAGAGCTTGTACCTGAGTAAAACTTGGTCTTAAACTGTTTTGGGCCAGGGGGCCGGGGGGGGGGGGCTCTGCAACTTACCTGGCTGCTTCTTGCTCTGACTGGGGGCTGCTGGGAGCAGGGGGGGGGGATGAATAACAAATAGAGCTACTGCAATCTGGTATAGTACACTGATGTGATCAAGGCTGATCAGCCCGACTTTGACATTATGGCTAGGAACACCATATGAATTACACCAACCTGTATATGAATCAAGGAGTATCCAATTGGGAAGGTTTGTGACCATATGAAGGCACACTTGAGTTTTGATGTTTGAAAAAGACGCTTCGAAATGAATATCAACTCCAGAGGAGTTCGTCCACATCAGTGTACTATACCATTGGATTTAAACATCTGTAAAAAATACATTATGGACTATATGAACAAATATTTTGTACTTGCTTCCATATTATAAGCTTTACATGCACAGATTGCAGTAGCTCTATTTGTTATTCATCATTACCATACTGCAAAAAAAACCCCTATACCTTTTTGTCATTGTTAATTGGGGAGCAGGGGGCGGGGCTTGTTACATGTGCCCGCCCCCTGGGCTCTTTACTGCCAGAGCTCCGCTCCTGTGCGCTCCGGCAGGAAATGACCCCTGATAAAGGGCCACGAGAGCTGAGCACTGGCTCATCCCTCCCTGCCCTCCCTAAGTTCACGGAATCCGCACTGCTGTCAGGTGGCCATCTAGCCTCTGCTTAAAAACCTTCAAAGGAGGAGAGAATCCACCGCTTCACCTTCTTCCTGACCCCTTCTTTCATCTGGAGATGCTGCCAGGGATTGAACCTGGGACCTCCCGCGTGCCACGTAGGGGAGGCTCTGCCACGGAGCCACGGCCCCTCCCACGATGCTCTGGCCCTTCCCAGGATCATCAAGACCCCCTCCCCCGCCCCACAGGCTCCATTCCCACCCAGGAATGGGGAAATGAAGCCCTGTTCATTCCCTTGGTGCTTCACCGGCAGGGCCACCAACGCTCCCGGGAGTTGCCCTCCCCCCCCAGCCCCCCTCCCCATGTTTCCCTCCAGAGTTTTCCCTGCTAATTTATGTTAATGAGATCCAGCTTGTTCCAAGTCAGAGACAACAAAAGGAGAAGCATTAAAAAGGGAAGGGGGGAAAAGGGGGGGCTGAACAAAAGAGTGAGGGGCTGGGGTGGTAAATACTAATTGTTCTATCAGAAGAATGCATTTTATTTTCTCGCTGAGGGGAAGGTTATGTTTAATTAAATCCGCTTGTTCTGGGCAGATGGGTCTGGATTTTAAATCAGCTCCCGGCCTCCATTGCCAGGCAGAGGAAGGCTTCGATATTCCTATGAGGCCTCGGGTGCCAATACTCCAGGCAGAATGTAGGGCAGGATTCCGAGGGAGGGGTCATGCCAAGGGGGCACACCATTCAACACTTTCCATGCCCAGCCCCCCCCCCCGCTACCCCCCAAAGGTGATTGCAATGTCTGTTGTTACAGATTTATTCTGCACTGGCGTGGTATGACAGGCACTGTACCGATACGGAGTTGCATGGCGTTGTGGGTACTGTAGTCTTAAAACTGAACTGCATGAGGCATTCTGGCAAGGAGAAATATACCAAAGCATTTTCCGTAGGTGCGAATGTGATTATGCAGGCTAAGGATATGCAGGAAAATATTCCCGGTTACGGTTCTCGCTCATCCCTAAACTGTCAGTGAAACCTGGCCAACAGTGACATTCATAACAAATGCCAAAAGTCTCTCCGGGCAAAAACAACTTGATGGTTATTGAGGGAATTCTGAAGACCAGCAACTTTTCTTCTGTAAAACTAGCCTGAAGAACAGACGTCTAATAACACTGGCAAAACTCCCTTGGGAAAAGGAATTCATTTCGTACCAGTGTGTGCCAGATGTTGTAGAGAACTTGGTGATGCTACCCGAGTGGCCTACAGTTAGCAAAGCTGTGATTCCACAAGCACAACTCACCTTGGGTTATCCTGGCCCCAATTTACAGTTCTCAGGGCACAGAGAACACGGTTGTGTTCCTAGTGATGAAAATACAGGAGGAAGCATCTGCCCCCTTCTCATCTGAGCATATGAACCAGCCTTATCCTGAATCCGACCCCCTCGGTCCATCACAGTCAGTACTGTCCATTCAGGCTGGCAGCAGCTCCCCAGGGTCCTCAGGCCGAGGTCTTTCCCATCCCCTCCTGCCTGGTCCTTTTAACTGGAGATGCTGGGGATTGAACCAGGGACCTCCTGCCAGGGACTTCCTGCCAAGCAGATTCTCTGCCACTGAGCCACAGCCCCTCTTTACAGCTCTCCAGCGTCTCAGGCAGAGGTCTTTCCCGTCACCTCCTGCCTGGTCCTTTTAACTGGAGATGCTGGGGATTGAACCAGGGACCTCCTGCCAGGGACTTCCTGCCAAGCAGATTCTCTGCCACTGAGCCACAGCCCCTCTTTACAGCTCTCCAGCGTCTCAGGCAGAGGTCTTTCCCGTCACCTCCTGCCTGGTCCTTTTAACTGGAGATGCTGGGGATTGAACCAGGGACCTCCTGCCAGGGACTTCCTGCCAAGCAGATTCTCTGCCACTGAGCCACAGCCCCTCTTTACAGCTCTCCAGCGTCTCAGGCAGAGGTCTTTCCCGTCACCTCCTGCCTGGTCCTTTTAACTGGAGATGCTGGGGATTGAACCAGGGACCTCCTGCCAGGGACTTCCTGCCAAGCAGATTCTCTGCCACTGAGCCACAGCCCCTCTTTACAGCTCTCCAGCGTCTCAGGCAGAGGTCTTTCCCGTCACCTCCTGCCTGGTCCTTTTAACTGGAGATGCTGGGGATTGAACCAGGGACCTCCTGCCAGGGACTTCCTGCCAAGCAGATTCTCTGCCACTGAGCCACAGCCCCTCTTTACAGCTCTCCAGCGTCTCAGGCAGAGGTCTTTCCCGTCACCTCCTGCCTGGTCCTTTTAACTGGAGATGCTGGGGATTGAACCAGGGACCTCCTGCCAGGGACTTCCTGCCAAGCAGATTCTCTGCCACTGAGCCACAGCCCCTCTTTACAGCTCTCCAGCGTCTCAGGCAGAGGTCTTTCCCGTCACCTCCTGCCTGGTCCTTTTAACTGGAGATGCTGGGGATTGAACCAGGGACCTCCTGCCAGGGACTTCCTGCCAAGCAGATTCTCTGCCACTGAGCCACAGCCCCTCTTTACAGCTCTCCAGCGTCTCAGGCAGAGGTCTTTCCCGTCACCTCCTGCCTGGTCCTTTTAACTGGAGATGCTGGGGATTGAACCAGGGACCTCCTGCCAGGGACTTCCTGCCAAGCAGATTCTCTGCCACTGAGCCACAGCCCCTCTTTACAGCTCTCCAGCGTCTCAGGCAGAGGTCTTTCCCGTCACCTCCTGCCTGGTCCTTTTAACTGGAGATGCTGGGGATTGAACCAGGGACCTTCTGCCTGCCAAGCAGAGGCTCTGCCTCTGAGCCACAGCCCCTCTGCATGCTTCTGCATGAACAACAAATAAGCTGGAAGAGCAGGAGAAGGGACTCTTCCCTGGGTCGCGGGATTTGTTGTACTGCTTTAGTGGTGAGATCCTCGAGTGGGTCTGCAGAGAGGCAGCCCGGGCATCTTCTAAACAAATGCAAACCAAAATTCTGCTCTGAAGAAGAATTCTGAGGGTTCAACGCATGGGACCCTTTTTAGAAGTGCAGCTACCATGAGACAGATGTTGACAGCATCCCCGTGGCCTAGAATGCCAGGTGTTGTGGTTAAGTGCGCGGGCTCTAATCTGAGAGAACCAGCATTGATTCCCCACTTGCAGCTGCTGGTGTGACCTTGGGTCAGTCACAAGTTCTGTCAGAGCTGTTCTCTCACGAGCAGTCCTCAAAAGAGCTCTCTCAGCCCCACCTCCCTCACAGGGTGTCTGTTGTGGGGAGGGGGAGGGAAAGGAGTTTGTCAGCCGCTCTGAGCCTCTTTTGGGTAGTGAACGGTGGGGTATAAATCCAATCTCTTCTTCAGGATGCACTGCCCACCCACCCCCACCCCTGGTCTAGAGGCCGCCTCATACTGGGACAGGAATGATTCAAACTGTGGTGGCTTCCCTTCAAAATCCTCCGCGGATCTGCCAGAGGAGGAGACCTCTCCGTGTCCTTCACATTTGACTTCCGGAGAGCATTTTCCAGGGGGCGCTCTCCACTTCCACTCTTGGTGGTCTGCAGTGCACATCTGGTGGGGTCCGCACCGGCACGGATAGGAGCTGGGTGTGGGAGAGGAAGCCGAGGGTCCGGCCCACTTCCGCCCCCCATTGCTGAGCCAGCCCTCCCAGCTCCCCGGGAAACCCCCCCCCCCCACTCCGGATCCCGGCATGCAAAAGCTCCCAGCAGGGCTTCATCAGAGAGAATTGATTAAAGGCCTTCCCGGCCAAATTGAAAAATAGAGAAATGATGATCCAGTAAACACGGTGTTTGTCTTAACTTTCCCCGGCAATTTGTGAACACTCGGGAGGGGAGTTGATGGGTGCGGTGGAAAATTAATTTGCCTCTTCCCAGGGGGAGAGAGAGTCATGCACAAAACTGCTCTCATTCTTGTTGGGTAATATAAGAACCCAGAGCAGTAAGAACTCCTTTTCCAACCCAATGCCCTCTGCTCAGCTTTGAATGAAATGGTGGGTGGGGGGAGATAAATATTTTTACTGCCTAGGCAGTGCGCATTGGAAGGTGGGATAATCCGACCAGCTTCTGAACATGTGCAGAGTGCAGGGGCAGGCCCCCGGCCCTCCCTGAGTCCTGGCCTACCTTATCTGCCTGGCGGAGAAAGCAAAGCAACCAGGGGCTGGTCCTTTGCTTCCAGCTTAACGCGATCTGGCACGTGGCACCGGCCGACAAGCCCCGGTTTCAACAGAGCTGATGCCGCGCAAACCTCCCGGGCAGAAGGAGCCGTTCCGGAGCTCGCAAGGCCTGCCCTCCATCTGCTCCAGCAGATTTCCCTGGGCCCCGATTTTGCATGGCTCCTCTCACCCCCGCCTCCCCAGCTCTCGGGTTGTGTTGTGTGTGCAAGGAGGGCTGCTGATGCCAGGGAACGAAGCCGGAACAATCGCCTCGGGGCCGTGCAGCGCAGGCACAAGGCTGCCCCCCTCCCGACCGCCTCTGCGATCATTCAATTCTCATTGCTCCAATAATCCAGAGCTAATTTGCTGGGTGGCAAAAGCCACACCCCCCCCCCGCAAGCCCCCCCCCCCCCCGCAGAGCTTCATTATGGCGAGAGAGTCTCCTGGCAGGCCTGCTCACAAGCCGTAGGAAGCCCCGGGGGGGGGATCGAGCCCCCTCCAGCTGCCCTTGCTGCACCCAGGCCAGGCCCAGCAGGCAAGTGGAGGGCAACCAAGGAGGGTCACCTCTTGGCCCAGCGCCCAGGTCAGGCTGCCTCTCTGCTCTAGCCCCAAGGCGGTCTCCACACACACACACACACACACCCCGCCGGCCTTTCTGGACTGCCCAAAGTTGCCCTTGGAAGCAGGCAGCGAGGGAACAGGGCTTGGTGGGGAAAGCCCTCCTCAGCCACAAAGGGCAGGGAATGGCCTTGTGCCAGACGCTCTCAGCCTGTTCTACCCCACAGGGATGTTGTGAAGATAAAGGAGAAAAAGGGACGCCCCTGAAAGTTTCCTGCAGGAAGGTTGGAACCCAAAGGCATAGATCTGGTTACCCAATCACAGCGCTGGGAGGAGGGACTGGAGCAGAGAGCGAGAGATTTAATTATTATTCGTAAAATGCATAATTGGCACTCGGAGCTCTCTGTTGAGCAGACTTCAATGGCCTCTGGACAGTCTCCCCTTCTCCATTTTAGCCTCACAACCACCCAGCAAGGTAGGCCAGGGTGAGATAGGGTGACCCAGCCACAGAGTGGGGATTTGAACTCCTACCTAGATCCTAGGAGGCGCGGGGATTTGGGCAGAGAAGCAGCCAGCTAGGAAAGGGTTAAGCAGAACACACAAAGACACCCGGAGACGCTGCGATCAAATCCGGAGCTCCCCTAAAGATGCATCAAAGTGAACCAACCCTTGAGAGATGTTCTATACGGCTTCGAAGCAACCCTCACCAGAGAAGCACTCGGACCGCTTCATTCGAACCCGAGCCCCTCCCCCACTTCTTTTCCGCAAGCAGTCCCCGATGTGTGGGTGAGGGGGGGTCCCCTTTTCCACACCTACCTACAGTTCTGCTGCTAGGCATACAGAGAGAGAAAAGATCATATTTGTCCAGCCAGACCTGAAATCATTATTTTATAGAGCTTGGAACGATCGATTGCTTCAAAAAGGGCCAAGGATATACGATTTCTGCCGGCATGAAGCCAAGCCGACGTAGATCTGCTTTACGGGCCGAGAGCAGAGCAGGCGAGTTTATGCCCAGCAGCAGGATCCCAGGAGGCAAAAGAGAAACAAGTTTGGAAAGAGCTGGGCGGCGAGCTAGGATGACCCTCACCAGCCAGCACATAAAGCAAGCCCCGCCGCACCACCCAGGTAGCTCCCAGGAGCAAGAAGCAGTTTCCTGGCAGCAGAGCACGTGGGCCGCTCAGCCGACGGGGCCCCACAGCCCCACATATTCACAGCGCATGGAGACCCGTGCATTTATTTCCAGCACAGACTTATGCCGCGTCTTCGGCGAATACAAGCAGCCCTGCAGGATCAGGCCAAGAGACGGCTGAGTGCAGCATCTGTTTTTTAGACTCCTAGAACGCCCTCCCCTTGCTCAGGACACACGAAATGGCCTCCGTTGGCAGCTGCAGAGATCAAGGATAGAACCTGGGACCAGTGTTCCTTCTAGGGCCAGTTTGGTGTCGTGGTTAAGTGCACAGACTCTAATCTGGGAGAACCGGGTTTGATGCCCCACTCCTCCACTCGCAGCTGCTGGATGACCTTGGGCAAGCCATAGTTCTGATAAGAGCTGTTCTTGAAAAAGGGCAGTTTCTGTCAGAGCTCTCTCAGCCCCACCTGCCTCACAGGGTGCCTGTTGTGGGGAGGGGAAGGGGGAGGAGTTTGTAAGCCACTCTGAGACTCCTTTGGGTAGTGAAGGGCCGGGTATAAATCCAAACTCCTCTTCTGTCTTCTAAGCTGAGTTAGTGTGAGCTGGCTCAGAGTTTTTTAGCCTCTGGCTCACACATTTTCATCTTCGCTCAGGAAGGGATGGCTCCAGAGCAAACTAATTTATGCAGCAGCCAAATCGCTCGCTTACAACTTTAATGCCAGTAGCTCACAAAGTAGAATTTTTGCTCACAAGGCTCTGCAGCTTAGAGGGAGCATTGCCTGGGACTTTCTGCTACAGAGCCCCAGGCCGTCCTGAGGTACACTGCCTCTAAACATGGAGGTCCAACTTAGCAGGGGGGCGTGTTTGTTTGTGGGAAGGGCTGCCATCAAGCCACAGCTGACTTCTGGCGAACCCCCCCCCCCGTGGTGACCAGGGACTTCTTCGGCGGTCCCCCCCTGCAACCACTCACCAGGCCTGGCTCTGCTGAGCTGCCAAGACCTGAGTCGGTCAAACTCGCCTGGGCCACCCAGCTCAGGGTGCAGCAGGGTTTGGAGCCGCAACCTGCCTCTCTCCTTCCCGGCCCAAAGTCCCGGGCCCCACAGCTGCCCCAGCTCAGGGGAGGCGGACACCAGCCTCCGAGCAGGGGGAGGGAGAACACCCAGCTATATTGGCCAGGATCCGAAGCAGCCATTTCATTGCCAAGCACACAGCAAGGGAAGACGTTTTTAACCTCTCTGCTGCCTGAGTGTGGAGCAGGAGCTGAGCGGGCCTCTTTGGGCAGGGGATTCCCAGGACCAGAGTGCGCCAGCCAAGAGTCACGCCCAACTGGGCTCCCCGGGATCCGGAAGAGAGGAGAAGCCACATGCTGAACTGGGGCCTTTTGTGTTAGAAGTGGAGGACTTGGCACTGTCTCCGGCCTCAGACTGGAGAAGATGGCACCAGAGAGTTTAGATGGATAGAGAGGTCGGGACACACAGAGCATCCTTTCCTTCCTGCTACCTGATCCTTTCCTTTGAAGTAGAATGCTACTCTTAGGGGCAATTTCCTCCGTGTCCGCTCTCTTCTCTCTCGCATGCGCACACACAAAAGAAGGTGTGTGATCTCTCCATCTTGCACCACAGAGGCTGGACATGCATCCAGCACCCAACACCATCTAGTTAGTTAGAACAGGTCATCTACATCTATCTCTTCCATGCATTCTCCAGCATGTATTTCCTTTAATAAAAGTTACTTATTCGTTTGAGAACTGACTGCTGACGAAGTGTGCATGATGCACACCCTGAATAAAACTCTGTTGGTCTTAAAGGTGCCACTCTGGACTCTAACTTTGTTCTATTGCTCCAGACCAACATGGACAAACCACCTTGATCCATGCTTGACCTATGCTCCGTGTCACTTTGTAAGTCTGTCGCCACACCCGGCCCCAGCTCTGCTGTGTTAAAGCCTTTGAGCACTCTGCTGTTTTCCCGTGGTTCCCTGGCAGTACCAAGTCCAGAAAATCCAACACTCTGGAAGGCACAAACTGAGATGCACCATACGAGGGAGGCTCCATCTATTTTCATGGAGCAAGATGGCGGGACCTGAATCCAGGCCTAGGAGGGACCTGCTCCTTTTACCCAGGGCTGGGCTTCAGAGGTTAATCACAGCTCCCCACACAACTGGAAGAGCTCCTGATACTTCCAACAGGTCAGGCCCATCATGGTGCCAGTCAGTGTGGTCCACCCCTCTGCCCTTTGGCATCTGCACGCCCAGCTCTCAAAGCCAAGATCTGGCACCCCCTGGCACTGCCTGGATACAAGGTCAGCCAGTGTGGGCAAGTTCAGCCTCACATCTCTCCCCCCAAAGAAAGTGAGCCTATCCAAGAAAAGGATCCTAACCCAGCCATCCCTTGAGCTGCTCCTTTTCTGCATGCAGGGAACTGTGTTGGCACAGAGAAGCATGTTGTTGCCTCAGGTGCCCTCTCCCCAGCCACCGGTAACCACTTCCAGTTAAAGCCGCTTCAGAAGTCGGCAGGCCCGATGTTTTGACTCGAAAAGTCCAGGTTTCAATGCTGTTCCTCCCAGGCGCAAACTGAGCCTCCACGTTTTTAAATTTAAAGATAGATTGGGGGGGGGGGAGTCACTTTGCGCCCTTCTCTTTTCTCCTCCTGCCAGATTTCCCCCCCCCATAAAACGTCTCCGCTTTCTAATGTCATCTCGCTGTAGAAATGCGAGGCAAGTGACATGAAAAGGGCTTCATGCGACATTAAAACGCTTGTCAAAATGCCTCTGGAAAGGAACGAGTGAGCCGGGAACCCCCGCAATGACAGTGATTGGCAGGGACGGGAGAGACGTCATTCCTGGGGAGGAAGGCAGACCATCAATAGCAGGCAGAACGACGTGTGGGTCCAGTGTGGCTCCTTGGAGACCGACAAAGTTTAATTCAAGGTGTAAGCTTTCGGGTGCACATGCGTGCACCCGAAAGCTTACACCTTGAATTAAACTTTGTCGATCTCCAAGGAGCCACACTGGACCCAAACTTCATTCCGTTGCTTGAGACAAACATGGCTGCCCACCTGCATCTAAGTAAGGAAGGGCAGGGGAGTGTGAGCAAGGGGGGGAAAGCTGGGCACCTTTGTGCATTTACCAGACCTGTCCTGTCCTGGGCTTGGTCCCACCCACCCAGGTCCTTGGCAAGGCTTGAAGCGGCATTCTGGAGCCTTTCCACTGCCAAGCAAGTCCCACCGCCTGCCACAGAGCAGGGATTGGGTCCACCGGAAAGGAGAGGTGCTTTGCAGGGCCAGGACGGGGCGGGGCACGGGTGGCGTTGGTGTGTTGAGGAGGGACAGAAGAAGGGTGCGAGGCCACCCACCTCCGCCTGCCGCCCAGGTTTCTGCTGGCTGCAGATGGCAACAGCTGGCCTCCGCCGGTGCCAGGATGCAGCGAAAGGACACGAGCGACAGAAGGATGGGGGGGGGGGCTGGCAGCATCGTCTGGGGGAGTTATTTATAGCCCCGGCTCCTGCAAAGGAGAGAGAGATTGTAAAAATAATAACGGCGGAGCCAGACGCCTCTGCCTTGGGCGAGAAGGCTGCATGACAATGAGACGGAGCATGCCTTTGGGGGGGGAGTGGGGAGCCAGGCATGCTTCCCCCCTCCCAGTGGGAAAAGGGCCCCCAGCCCCTCGTGCCATGGGAGACGCGTGTAGAGGCACGATCCGAGCCCACCCTTTGCATGATTCGAGGAACAGCCGAGATCCGAGAGGGCTACATTGGGTGACACCCACCCCGGGATGTCTGTGATGTGGTGTGGTTTGATCTGGGGGCCAGGGGCCTGGAAAACATAAGGGGGTGGCGGAGCAGGGAGAGTGCCTGTTGATCCTAATCACTCCACGCGTGGCAAGCAAGTGCTGTCCACGCATTTGGAAAGACATGCCATGACTGGAGACATGAAAAGGCAGCGATCCCATGTCCAGCCATGACACACGTCTCCAGGGTTCACAACACGCCCTGGGGATTCTTCATTATTGGCACAGGCCAGTGTTCCCTCTAAGCTGAGTGAGTGTGAGCTAGCTCACAGTTTCTTTAGTCTCCGGTTCACACATGTTTGCCTTCGCTCAGGAAGAAGGGCTCCAGAGCAAACTGATTTATGCAGCAGCCAGATCGCTCACTCACAACTTCATTGCCAGTAGCTCACAAAGTAGGATTTTTGCTCACAAGACTCCACGGCTTAGAGGGAGCCTTGGCACAGGCCTGCTGGGTTTTGGGGAGGAGTCCGTACAGCCCCTCCCCTCCTGGTTGCGCCCCCTCCCCCGCCCAAATGCCAGGTCACCTTTGGCAGGGCTTTGATATAAACCCGGATGCAAAACTCCCCAAGCCAGGATCCCCGCCGCCTGTGCAATTAAAAGGGAAACGCCAGTCCCGCTGGACCCCCAGGCTGGGCTCCTCCAGAACATAAAGATTAACAGCGCTTGCCTAATGCGGCAAATCCCAGGCAAGGTCCGCTCCTCTCGCTGCGTATTCCTCTGTGCCTCTCCAGATGGCTCTCCCAGTTAAGACCCCTCCGCTCCGCCTCAGAATTTGCTGTCACAAGATGTTTGCGCATCCCCACAACGGCTCCCTTCTGGCTCATCCCTACTTTATGGGCAGGCCCACCACGCCAAGCAGGCCCAAGTCAGAAGAAAGCACAATGGTCACAAAGAGTAGAATCCTTTGCCCATGCCTTTCCTCGGGCAATTTTCAGGCCATTTGTCAAACAGGGCAAAAATGCTTGGCCCGCTCTGGAAGTGGCATGCCCTCGCTCCGAAAGGTCTTTCTTTGCATTAAGCAATGTCAGCAGGCAGTCCTTTCTGACTGGCTACTGTAACGTCATGATGTCATCCTGTGCATTACATGATCTCAGACTGACCTGGATCCCTCTGGGAAGGAGAAGGGAGCTCTGAAGCAAGCAGCAGACCAAGAGGACAAATGGTAGCAAACAGATATGGGAAATCACATGGGGGGTGGGGATGGAAGAGATTGGCCCAGGGATCCTGTAAGAAGGCCCTTCCAGATCTGTTTCTATATTTAGACCCTGGAGACAGACCCCCCCCCCCCCAAAACATAAAACCATAAGAGAAGCCAATGTTGGATCAGGCCAATGGCCCACCCAGTCCAACACTCTGTCACACAGTGGCTGAGCATCTGGCATAACTTAAGTACAAAGAGGGGGAAAGGATCATTCTCTGTACACCAATCACATCTTTGAAATGCCTTATTATAGAATCATAGAGTTGGAAAGTACCTCCAGGGTCATCTAGTCCAACCCCCTGAAAAATGCAGGACATTCACAAATACCCCCCCCCAATGCTCCCTCTAAGCAGTGGAGCCTTGTGAGCAGAAAATCTACTTTGTGAGCTACTGGTATTAAAGTTGTGAGTGAGTGATTTGGCTACTGCAGAAATTAGTTTGCTCTGGAGCCATTCCTTCCTGAGCTAAGACAAAAATGTGCGAGCCACAGGCTAAAAAACTGTGAGGTAGCTCACAGTAACTCAGCTTAGAGGGAACACTGCTCCCCCCCCCCCACACACCAACACCCAGTGCCCGCGTGTTCCATGCCCAGAAGATGACAAAAAACCTCCAGGATCCCCAGCTAGACTGGCCTGGAGAAAAACTGCTTCCTGACCCCAGAGTGGCGATCAGCATTGCCCTGGGCCAGTCACTTTCTCTCCCTCCGGCATGGTTATTGTGAAGACAAACTGGAGGAGGGGGAAACATGAATGCCACTCTTGGCTCCTCGGAGGGGAGAGGGGATAAAAACAAAGAGACTGGACAAAAGCTCCCCCCTGTCACTTGGGTGCAGTGTTCCCTCTAAGCTGTGGAGTCCTGTGAGCAAAAATTCTACTTTGTGAGCTACCGGCATTAAAGTTGTGAGCAGGTGATTTGGCTGCTGCATAAATTAGTGTGCTCTGGAGCCATCCTTCTTGAGCTAAGAGAAAAATGTGTGAGCCATAGCCTAAAAAACTGTGAGCTAGCTCACATTAACTCAGCTTAGAGGGAACACTACTTGGGTGTCCTCCCCACCCTCTTTTCCCTTCTCCTCTTTTTGTTAGAAACATACTTCCATCGCTTCCCTCTCCCGACTTTTCATCAAGCTGTCAGCAAGTGACAAAATGCCACCGTGAGCACACACATAGAGAAGGGAACCAAAAAACCCAGCGTGCCAGCTCCCCACGCCCGGTTTCGTCTTCCCAGTTTGGAAGATTATTCATCACAAGCTGGCACCCGCCAGGCTAGTGCCAGGAGCCAGTGCCACTTTGGTACGCCTCTGTGGATCACACACTCTTGAGGGGAGAGAAGAGAGAAAAAGAGGGGATATCTCGAAAAGAATGGGCAGAGCAAAGCCCCGTATTCCTAGCAAAGGCGGGTGAAATCAGTTGGCAGCACAGGGCCTATTTTAACTGGTGGCCAAAAGTGCCCCATCGCAGATGGACGATTTCAAGGTGTCCCATTCCCCCCCCCTCCATACTGCAGCAAGAGACAATCCTCCCAAGACCCGACGTTCAACGCGGTTCTCTTTCCAGCCTGCCAGAATACGTGCTGCCTTGCCAGCAAATTTCATCTCAAGTAGAACTTTACACATGACCACACATGACGCTGCCTTAGACGCAGTCAGATCACTGGTCCGTCAAGGGCAGTGTTGTCTACTCAAACTGGCAGTGGCTCTCCGGGGTCTCAGGCGGAGGTCTTCCATTCACATCACCTGCCACCTGGTGCTTTTTCACTGCAGGTGCCGGGGACTGAACCTTCTGAACACCAAGCAGATGCTCTACCACAGAGCCACAGCCTCTTCCCAACACGCACAGGCAGCGGCCTTCTACTGAATCAGACCCTCGGCCCATCACAGTCAGTCTTGTCTATTCAGGCCGGTAGCGCCTCTCCAGGGTCTCAGGCAGAGGTCTTTGACGTCACCTCCTGCCTGGTCCTTTTAGCTGGAGATGCTGGGGATTGAACCTGGGACCTTCTGCATGCCAAGCAGATGTTCTGCCACAGAGCCACAGCCCCTCTTTACAGCTCTCCAGGGTCTCAGGTAGAGGCCTTTCACAGCACACTGAGAGCTAGTTTGGTGTCGTGGTTGAGTGCGCGGACTCTAATCTGGGAGAACCGGGTTTGATTCCCCACTCCTCCACTTGCAGCTGCGGGATGACCTTGGGCAAGCCATAGTTCTGGCACAGCTGTTCTTGAAAAAGAGCTCAGCTGCCTCTCCAAAACCGGCTGGTGGAGCCAGGGGTGCCCCCTCCATGGGCGTTAACCCTGCCTCCCAGACAAGGGCCTTGATGCCCCTCTTTGAGGACAGCAGCCACGGGATCCATCCGGCCAGGCACGCGGGCAAGCCAGGCGAAGGGCGGCCCTGTCTCCTCCTCCTCCTCCAGCACCAGGAGAATTCTTCTTAATGCATTATTTATCTGCCCGCCTTTCCCTGACGCAGCGGGGCCCTTATCGTGCTCGTGTCTGAGGACGTCCCTGCAGTGGCACTGATATCTCTCTCTTCCAGTGGTGCTTAAGAACAGGTATCTCTCTCGCTCCTGCGTGCCCTGGATCTCTGCCCATATGCTAAACGGGTGAGGGTTACACAGCCATCAATCAGGGGCCAGGGAAGGAACAAAGCGGGCCTGAAAGAAATCATGATAATCCGATCGGATCTTTTTGCCCCCCAGGAAAAAGGCCAGGGCCCGAGTGGGGAGCTTTCGCACCCAGCCCTACCAGGGCTTCTTGACAAGGTGGGAACAGAACAAATGAAATCACTTAAAGAGTCATTAAGCCCTAATGGCCTCCTCCAAAGCCAGGAAATAAGCCGCTCCGGGAGATGGCAGAAGGTTATCGCGGACTCCTCGGCAACCTGATTAACAAGCCATTAACCCCATTCCGGAAAGAGAACTTTCCTTCAAAATACACAGAGGCCTGAAAAGCATCCGAAATGTCCTCAGGGTGGCACCGGTGGCCTGGCCCCCAGAATGCTGTTTCAACTCAGGACGGAGCCTCTCCATCGGGGGCCTGGCCCAGAAGTCAGGATCACATCACTCTGGGGTTCCAAAGGAGTGGAAGCCGACGGAGGAATTCTTCTCTCTCCAGCCGAGCCCCAGTTTGGAGGGGAAGCAAGAAAAGAGCTGCTATGGAGGGCTGGGGTTGCCACCTCTGGGCTGGACAATTCCTGGAGATGGGAGGGGGAGTCTGGGGAGGGGGAGAGTTCGTCCAGAACGGGATGCCCCCTGGACACCACCCTCCAACGTGGCCAGTTCCTCCTTGGGAACTGATCCAGTTTGGTGTTATGACTCTAATTGACCTGGTGGAACGAGCTCCCAGAGGAGATCAGGGCCCTGCGGGACCTTTCACAGTTCCGCAGGGCCTGCAAGACGGAGCTCTTCCGCCAGGCATTTAATTAGGGGCCGCTGCCGTTGGATCGCCCGGCTGCTGCACCGCCTGGCCCATGAGCCACCATCGAGTTGTTGCCATAAGGAAACCACAAGCAGAAGAACATCTTAGAACATTTGGGAAATGGAAATCCTTTGAAACTGCCACCAGCCCTTTATGCTCGTTTTATTTATTGTGTTTTTAATCACTGTGTTTTAAGCTGTATAGATGTCGTTTTGGAAGCTGCCCACAGCCTGCTTTGCGGGGAGGGCGAGGTATAAATTTGATAATAAATTTAAAAAATAAATAAAATAATCTGGGAGAACCGGATTTGATTCCCCACTCCTCCACTCGCAGCTGCTGGATGACCTTGGGTCAGTCTCAAGTCCTCGCAGAGCTGTTCTCTCAAGGGCAGTTTCTGTCAGAGCTCTTTCAGCTCCACCCGCCTCACAGGGTGTCTGTTGTGGGGAGGGGAAGGGAAAGGAGTTTGTCAGCCGCTCTGAGACTCCTTCGAGTCTTCTTCTCTTCTTCCCTCTAGTCTGGCACTCTGTTGTAATTCTGGGAGATCTCCAGGCCCCACAGACCCCTGGCACCCTAAAAACCTGAAGCTGGTTCTGCTGTTAGAGGCCTGGATCCTGTGCAGAGCTCCCTCATGGCTTCCTCTAACCATTTCCCGGCTGTCATTGGCTCACACCAAGCTCCACCCAGAGCTACATTTATGCACAGGCTACATTGACGGCAGTGGAGGGCCTCAGATTGTTGGGTGACTCTCAAGGGCCTGGTGGACTGGCCATTACTTTGGGCCTGAGTGTCTTAATAGGGCCCTGGCCCCACCATGGGGCTGTGTCAGGTTCCCAGCCGAGTGACTCTTCACGCACACTTTCTTTGGTTGAAAGTTTATTAGAAGATATAAGATGTTCAGGGATCGAGCTCTTTGTCAGAACTGGGGTGCCGGGACGGGGAAAGTGCATATAGTTCAAATCGCACATTCCATTCATACACCCAGACCATGAAAGATATACGATCTACAACTAGCTAAACAAAGACTTTTCTCCAAGGACACCTTCCCGTGTGAAAGGAGCCTCTTGGGGCTGCATGGAAGATTGACTGAAGCTAGCATCTCTACTCCTACAGACACTCACTCCCCCCTTAGGAATGTGGCGGCAGGCGAGGGTAAGCGATAAGGGCTTTAGAACTACACGGCATGAGAAGGGAGAGGGGGAAAGAAAAGGTTACAACTATAAGCGGGGCCAATATATAACAGGCACAGAAGTCAGTAAGGCAGTTGTACAACGGATACAGTTGGTCAATCAACCCGAGCCTGACAGGCTGTCAAGGACCAGGACACGCGGTTCTCCCTGGGCTCGGACAGAGCCGAAGCAGTACAGGGCCACCACTGTCTTCTGGGGGGGAGGTGTTCCTGCCCTGGGCTTGTGCCTCCCCCGGCCAAGGCCCCGCTCTTTGCCCTGACAAAGAGACTCCTCCTCCCAACAGGCGAGTCAGGAAAACGCCTCCGGACTTCAGCCCCACCGGAGCCTTTGGAGAACCTCTATAGCCGCTGGCCAAATGGCGCCTCCAACCCGGCAATCGGGCAGGCAGCCGTTCCCTGCCCCAGGCAGTCTTGTCAGCCCCAGTGAGAGACTAATAGAACCATCTCGCAGATCAAAAGGGCAGCTCCCGGCTCTGGGAAACCTCAGACCTCCAGAAGGGAAGTCCTGCCTTCAGCTGCTGCAGGCGCAGGCCCAGCCTCCACAGTTCCCTCACCGCCTGGAACCCTTTTTAGCTTCTAATCTCAAATACGCATGTAAAAGACTGAGCGGAGGTTTGGGAGCTGCACCGGCCACCTCTTCAGAAACTCCCTTCAGCAGAACACTTTGCTTCAGCAGGGAAAGATTAGCTGGCTGCTGCCCTTTTCAAGCCAAAACTCCTTAGAAACGGGTCGGGCGGTCACAGATCCACGCTCACGCACGCACACACACCCCGCCGCCAGAGCTGCCCACACGTGCAAAAACTCAGAGTTCCAGCACCAATGCGCCCTCTAAGCTGTGGAGTCCCGTGAGCAAACAATCTACTTTGTGAGCTCCTGGCATTCAAGTTGTGAGCGAGCGATTTGGCTGCTACATAAATCAGTCTGCTCTGGAGCCCTCCTTCCTGAGCGGAGACAAAAATGCGTGAGCCGGAGGCTAAAAAACTGTGAGATGGCTCACACTAACTCAGCTTAGAGGGAACACTGGTTCCATGCGGAGTATCTCTCCATCGGCAACCAGCCCAGGTGAAAGGAGCAGGTACAGCAGAGGGCAGGAATGGCGGCGTCTCTGTCCCCCGACTGGGCCGCACCCCCCCCCCCCCGGAGGCCGGAGAAGCCACTTCCAAATGCTGCAAGGTTGCCCCTTGCACCTGAACATCCTGATTTCCAATAAGCTTGTGCACTATGAGAAACAAATCCAGGGGTATTTTCCTTTCCCAACATTTCCCTGTTTCCTGGTGCCCTAAAAACATACGTATCTTCTTCCAACCAATGCTCCCTCTAAGCTTGTGAGTCTTGTGAGCAAAAATTCTACTTTGTGAGCTCCTGGCATTAAAATTGTAATCGAGCAATTTGGCTACTGAATAAATCAGTTCGCTCCGGAGCCCTCCTTCCTGAGCTAAGACAAAAAGGTGTGAGCCGGAGGCTAAAAAACTGTGAGCTACCTCACACCCACTCAGCTTAGAGGGAACACCGCTTCCAACCTCCGTTGTACATAAATTGCATTAAAGGGACATGTTTGTATTGACAGCATAAAAGAAACCGAGAATTATCAGTGGCAGCGGTGAAACCGACAACCGCATCACACAAGAATCAACCGGAAACAAAAAGCCCGTCCGGCTCCTCCCCCCCCCATTCCAGCTGATGCATATGGCTGCAGCAACCAGGAATGCGCCTCCCCTACCACTGCCTTGCTGGGAATGAAGAGCTCATCTTGTTGACCTTAATCCCCCTTTTGTTGGCCACAAAGGGTCTCCCTCTTCTGCCAGACAAGCGGTGAGCCAGGGGGACCTCCCGCCACCGTGAAGAGCTTTCTGTCTGGCCAGGTGTCCCAGAGGCCCGCAGGGCATGCCGCGAGAGGAGGAAAGAGAGCCAACTGCAAGACACCAGAGGCAGCTGGGAGCCCTCCGTTTGCACGGGGGGAAACCACCATCTGCCAAAGAGGTTGTTATCCAATTTCCCCAACAAACCCGGTGATTTTGGCTCTTTGCAGCTGGCGGAGACGCATCGGATTGGAAAACCAGGTCCAAGAAAACACGCATGCAAAGCAGGATCACTCTGGCTGTGATGAGGGACCACCGTCCCTTGGGGAGTCCATCTCAGAGGGTCCCCCAAATGACCCCACTCCCGGGCCATTACCCTAGTGTTAGTTTGTCCCATAAAATCCTCTAGCACCCTAAAACCCAGACAAAGTCAGGGAGGAAAGGTTGAAAATGCCACCATTAACAGTCCACCACAACTGAAAGGCTAGCAGTAGCAGATTTAGGCCCAACAAGAACAGAGTATTTCTTCACATCATGCATAATTAACTTGTGGAACTCACTGCTACAGAGTGCAGAGATGGTCATATACACAGCTGGCTCTAGACAAATTCATCAAGGATAGATCCATCAAGTGGCTGCTAACCAGGATGGCTAATGGAACCTCCATGTACAGAGGCAGTGTACCCCATTACCAATTGCTGGCACAGCAACAGGAGAAGGCTGTGTCCGGCTAGCAAGCCTTCCTGGACCCGTATTTAGTGTATTTTTATGCCCCCCCTTCCTTCAGTGAGCTCTAGGTGGCCTACGTGGATGCCCTTCCAACATTTGATCCTCACAACAACCCTGTGAAGAAGGCTGATGCTGAGAAGGAATGATGGCTGAAGGTCACCCAGCGAATCACGGCAGGTGAAGACTGGAACCCAGCTCTCCCTGGTCCTAGTTCAGCATGTCACCCACTACACCCCACTGGCTGTCTTGTGATTGGCTGCTGAGGGAAACAGGATCCTGGGCTCAACAGATCACTGAAATGATCCAGCTAGGCTCTTCTGATGTCCTTGCATAGACAACCAGGCAAGGACAGACAATCCCAGAGGCAACGTTCCCTCTAAGTTGTGGAGTCTTGTGAGCAAAGATTCTACTTTGTGAGCTCCTGGCCTTAAAGTTGTGAGTGAGCAATTTGGCTACTGCATAGATTAGTCTGCTCTGGAGCCATCCTTCCTGAGCTAAGACAAAAATGTGTGAGCCGGAGGCTAAAAAACTGTGAGCTGGCTCACACTAACTCAGCTTAGAGGGAACACTGCCCAGGGGATCCCTCAGCAGGTGAGACAGGGTGCTGGTGGAAGCCAAAGGAACCCTGGATGTCAGCCGTGGTTTCCAAACTCACAACCACACCGGTGGTCCAGATCCTGGGGACCCAATGGCCATGGCAAGGTCATTCAGGTCATGTGTGAAACACACGCATGCACGCCAAGTTCCGCAGGTCTTAGAATCATAGGATCACAGAGTTGGAAGGGATCTCCAGGGTCATCTAGTCCAACCCCCTGCATAAGGCAGGGAATTCAAAAATACCTTCCCCTCCACACCCGCAGGGACTGCTGTTCCACACCCAGAAGATGACGAAAAACCTCCAGGATCTCTGGCCAAACTGGCCTGGAGGGAAATTGCTTCCTGACCCCCAAAGTGGCAATCAGCCTTTCCCTGGGTGTGTGAGAAAGAGCCAGGAGAACTAAGCCCTGGGGCAACCCTTCCTGCCCTCCTTCTCAGGATCTGCCTGAGTTCACAGAATCAGCAGTGCTGTCAGATGGCCATCTAGCCTCTGTCCAAAAACCTGCCAAGGAGGAGAGCCCACCACCTCCCAAGGAAGCCTGTTCCACCGACAGACTTATTGACAGGATTGCCTTGAAATTCTCAAGACGTTTCGCCCAAGCCAGATTTAATGGCAAACTATGCTGCAAGTGAAGTTCATTGGAAATTCCACTTTGCAATTTCCATCACAATCTGGATATCGATGAGATCAGTGCCTTCCTGGACAAACGCCAAGGCCAGGCAGAAAGGGGGAGAAAAATCATTTGAGGTGCCTTTAGGCCGGAGAGCCTCTTCCCTGTGGATCTCTCGGCGAGGACCAAAAGATGCAGAGAAAAGAAAAGCAGAGGGGAACGAGAGAAGAAGCCAGAGCTCTAGGGAAGAGACCGAATTTCACAAGCTGGCTGGTTCAAAGCAAACATCTTGTTAGCACATGAAAAACAATAACACATGCGTGTGAATTAGCTAAAAGAAAAAGTTTACTAATATATTAGGGAAGGTTACATGGAGGAATTAAATAATAAACAGTCTAACTGGCTGGCTACATTCTCCCAGCTGATGCTAACTGCAAAATGGAGACTTGCATTCTGATCTCTAAACAAAGGGAGGAAGAAGACCCAAAATGCCTAGGTGACCAAACGCAGGTAATCTTTCCCAAATGTGAACTGACCAATGACCGGGCTAGAGGTCAGGCTATTATGCATAAGGCCCACCCCTTCTAATATGGGAACGCCCCCTAGGTGCTAACTAGCTAGCTAACAATCAGAACAGACAAGCAATCAGGTTAACTCTTTCATGTCACCAGGGAGAGAACTTGCAGTTACTCCAACACATCCCCATTTCAGTTCTGTCGCTCCCCAAATGGCCTGGCCCTAGAATCAGTGTGGCCCATGTGGCTGTTGACATATATCCCTAGGTAAGACATCAGACCTGGTGATCTCACCCACCTACTTGACACCTTTGACAGCCACAGAGGCCAGAACAGACCGGTTCTAGCCAGAGCAGAACAGCTCTGTAACAATGACTCGGCGGTGTGTGCTGGTTGGCTGTAGCTTGCATATAAGTGTATAGTGTCTGTATGATGTATCCTCTTCTCCTCTATGACGTGTATTGCAGAGCCCTTTGTCGGTGAGCTCCAGAAAATATATATAGCTGTAAATAAAACTGTAAATAGTTAAGCACAGGACTGTGCCTGTGTGGCTTGCTATTGCTAGCACCAGCTGGCATAACGGCGCACTTGGTCTAAGGGCACTAACACTTCAAACGCGCTGCGCGACAGCGGCAGACATCCTGGGTCTTGGAGACATCAGAAGAGAGGGGCTCTGAGCTTCCTCTGTGGCCACTGGGCGTGATGCATCCTGAGACAGCATAGGAGAATCCAGCTAGGGACGGGATCAAGTTTTGACATTTTTCGTGACGGCTGTAGATCATTCTGCATTTCTTTTATGCCACTGATACGCAACTGATGCAGACACGATGGTGAAAAAATATCAGCGCTAGGAAACAGAAAACAATACAAAAATGAAGACTCCCGGATTTAAATTTCTCACAAAACCAAAATGGGGATATTGGAACCCAGCCAGCCAGCTTGCCAAATCCAGTTTCACTCAGCCAGCGGGGGGAACTCTTCTGGTATCTCCAGGATGCACCACGTGAAGCTCAGACAAGACGAGGACAGAGAGGCCCAAGGGGAAGGGTCTGCTCTGTGGCTGCCACGGCTCACACCAGTATGAGAGCCACTGAGGGGCATCCGTGTCCGTGGATGACTTTGGGATAGCCACTGTGGGCTCAAAAAGAGCATTGGGGAAAAGAGCTATCCTTGGATACTTATTCGCACAGAACTCCACATTGTACGTGGGAAGCAGAGCCCGCAGGATTCCGCTGTCACGGCTGCTGCTGAACCCAAGCATTAGGCCCCAGCAGAAGACCTCAGTACCGCTGGGGATGAGCTCCCGGCTCCTGACAACCCTGCACCTGAAGCCATGGAAACTGCTCCAGCAGCAGATGAAGCAGACTCATGCCGGAGCAACACGTCCCCTGACTCGCCCCCACCGGTATCCCATCTGTGGGAACAACACCGACGGGACATGGCATCCCGGCGATGGGATGCACGCATGCATGGTAGGCACTCGTTTAGCCCTGAGTACTAGCGGGAGTCGGGACACTATCAGGGTGCACTAATGGCCAACAGCCTGCCGGGCTATTTAGCTCTCGCACCCACGCCAACTAGTTGTGCTAGCAACTGGTCATTCTGGACGAAGCTCTGCACCTCACCACCCATTTTCCTGCTCCTAGTCCTGACTTCTCGGCTCCTGACCTCAGCTTGTACAACTCCGCTCCTGACCTACACCTCGGACCTCTGACTCTCCGGCTTCAGACTTCTTTGGACTCTGGCTTTAAGGACTACTCTAACGGTTGGTGATTTGGACTTGGTCTCTCGGTATTGCTGCTTGCCAAGTTTTGACTTTGGACTGCCTTTGGACTCTCTGGCTCTTGCCTGGCCTGGTACCGCGTTCGTGACATCCGCCCACAGCACAAGGAGTCAAGAATGAGCAGCAGACAGCAAAACCAGTTCCAAGACGGTTCTCTGCAGGGACGATTTTCCTTTTCGCGGAAGTGAGGCTGCTGGATTTTGCCTCAAGCAACATTTTTCCACCCAACTCAGAAGGCCCCTGCCTGGGCAAAGCATCTCGGGGGGGGGGGGAGTGCGCGAGCGATCGCGGCATATTTTCCAAGGAACAAGCCGATCCAGGCGGGAGGATTCTATTTCTCATTTCCTCCGAGCAGCAAAAGCAGTCACTGCCTTGCCTTTGGAAAGCTCTGTCAAGACCTCCCACAAAATCTGGATCCCAGAGGCGGTGGCATAACAGGTGAATGAGACTCTCCAAATGAAAGGGGCGAGAGGCAGCAGGGCACCAGGGCCGGTTTCGACGCAACTCAACGCCCTTTCCGCGAAAACATCCACAAGCCCTCTCAGATGGCGGCTCCACTTGAACATTACCACATGCTTCTCATTTACTAATTGGATGGGTCTATTAATGAGGAGTGGCGATGAGAGCCAGCCAGCGCCAGTTTCACGTGCCCCTGCTCCCAGGAGGGTTCTGGGCCCATCTCTCTCTCTCTCTCTCTCTCTCTCTCTCTCTCTCTCTCTCTCTCTCTCTCTCTCTCTCTGCTCGCGCAACCCTAACTCATAAAATGGAAGGCAGAGCTGTGAATAGCGCCCTGGGAGAAGACTGTGATACAGACGAAGGTGTCAGACTCCTGCAGCAAACAGTTCCCAACAGCTTTCATGCAAAGAAGTAAAATTTATTGAGACATACGATAGTATGCAGATATCTTATACATCCTGTGTTAGAGCTGGCCAAAAGTGCGTGAAGCAAGTAGTTATACATCATTCAAGGAAACACCCTGATGGCCTAGAGCCAATGAGGGACCAGGTAGAAGCCCGCCAAACGAATACATATTAATTCCCAAGAGGAATACTACACCAGGAACTGAAGGGCAAGCACAGATAAGAGAAATGGTGAAGACACGGCAGAATTGAAAGTTAACATTCCAAAGTCATCTCACTCCCATGGCAGCAGGGCTAGACAGAGGCCTAGCTGACAGAAGGCTGTCTAACTTTGCATACCTTTTGCCGGGGGCCAAGGGCAGAGGAGGGTGCATTTGCTCGGCCATTGCAGCCCCGTTCACATGTTACAGTGAACGCACGCACATCCTGCCTGTACATACGTACGTCTGTTTGTAAGGAAAGAGCCAATGTGTGTTTGCTTTACAAATGAAACTGGAGGCCAGCGGCAGGACATCTGCAGTTGCAAGCACTGCTACTTTCTTAATGATGAAATAAAATACTTTAACAGAAGCATGGGGGAGGGGCAGTCCCACAGATAAGAGGGACCAAGGCCATGAAGGGGGCTTTGTATGTGATAGGCAATACCTTAAGCGAAGATTTTGTGTGCTTCAGAGAGCCCTGGAAGTGAGTCTTGCACTCCATATATTACCAGCGGCCTGTCTTGGTGGCACTGCTAGAAGCATGGGCGGCTTCAAGAGAGAATTGGGTAAACGCATGGAGCAGAGGCCCATCAGTGGCTGTTAGCCACAAGGGATAGGGACTCTTGATCTGGGGCAAGTGATGCTCTGTATTCTTGGCAGGGGTCATTTCCTGCGAGAGCGCACAGGAGCGGAGCTCCAGCAGTAAGGAGCCCAGGGGGTGGGCACATGCTTCCTCCCCCCAGGTCCGCCTTCAGGTATCAGCTCTCCCTCCTCTGTGACGGCAGATCTGTGCGTCCCCCCCCCCAATAGCTAGCAATCCAAAACAGTCCAGTGGAGCCTGAGCGGTGGGTGTTGCCTTCTGACACACATCCGGCGATGTCAGGGGGTGTGGCATATGCAAATAAGTTATGCTAATGACTTATGCTGATGAGCTTCTGCACCTCTTTTTCTATGAAATGACCCCTGATTCTTGATGCTTGGGGGGGGGCAACAGTGGGAGGGCTTCTAGTGTCCTGGCCCCACTGCTGGACCTCCTGATGGCACCTGGCATTTCTGGCCTCTGTGTGACACAGAGTGCCTGATCCAACACTGGCTTCTGATGTTCTTATTCCACTCAAGATGCGTAGAAAGTCACATGGGAATCACTCAACCCACATATAAAGAAACATCAACTGCACACTCTGCGTGGATTGTCTGTGCGCTCACTGTCACTTGTGAAGAGGGCTACTGATGAGAAACAGGATCCCAGACTAGAAGGGCCTTCGCTCTGATCCCAAAAGGGATCATTGTTGTGTTCTTAACTGGAGCAGGACCAGAGTTCTGGGGCCAAACGCCTGTTTTGGGGCAGCAAGATAAGGGTAGCCACAACACATCCCATGAAGTGGCTTTATACTGAGCCAGAGCCTGGGCCCATCAAGGTCAGCATCGTCTACTCTGACTGGCAGTGGCTCTTCGGGGTCTCAGGCGGAGGAGGTCTTTCACATCACCTACCACCTGGCCCTTTATATTGGAGGTTCCAGGGACTGAACCCAGAACCTTCCGTATGCCGAGCAGAGGCTCTACCGCTGAGCCACGGCCCCTCTGCATCAGCTCATTTCCCATTATTGGCAGCAAATGACGGCCCCGCCACACAGGTCCCGAAAGGGCTAGTGACAAAAAGGCTGGGACCAGCCCGTCAGACAAGTGGGGGATTTGAGGCCTGCAGGGATCCAGAGAGAACACCCCTCCAGATTGGTTCCACACAGCCCTTCAACCTAGACGCCGTGAGAAATCGGCACATTACTTATTGTTTATTTGATTTTTACCCCGCCCTCCCGGCCTAGGCCAGCTCAGGGCGGCTTACAACAGAATAAAAATCAGACAATACAAAGCATAACATCACATAAATTAATATACAGACAATATTAAAAACTCAGACATGGTAAGACATAATAAAGTGCTTGCAATATCCTCAGTTTACGGTTGGCTCTTCTGTCTTCTTCGGCTATCTTAGGTGATTGGCACAGGCAGTATTTAAAGGACCGGTGGGTCAGGGTTCAACCAGCATAGCTATTAGGTGGCAGCGGCTCCAAAGGCCTGGCGGAAGAGCTCCGTTTTGCAGGCCCTGTGGAACTGTGAGAGGTCCCGCAGGGCCCTGGTCTCTTCTGGGAGCTTGTTCACCAGGGAGGGGCCGCCGCCGAAAATGCCCTGGCCCTGGTTGCAACCAATCTGGCCTCCTTGATGCTCAGGAGAGCTAGCCAATCTGGATTCATTCTCTCTCTGTGTGTGTATGTGTGTGTGTATATATATATGGCTTCTAGCTGTAAAGACCTATCCGATGGCAAGGCGCAGTTGTTTCCACTCCCCAACTTGCGGATGCTGCCAGCCCCCTCCCGATGGAACTGCAGCCAGGGCCCCCCTTCCTCCGCGCTGGCGGACCATCCCCTCCCCTCCCCCCGTTTCCTTGTTATGACATCATTATGGGCTTGATAAGGATGTAAACACCTGTTTATTATAAATCCAATTACACCCTTCCTGGATGTATAAATCACACGTTTAATTCCACTTCAGAAACATTTCTGTCCTAAGCGGAGAAAATAACTGCTATTTATTTCTATCATGAATTCTCTCCATGGCATAAATATTTATTAAGCTACGCATGATCAAGCCCATTCATTTTTTATTTTTTGGGGGGGGGAAACACACAGGCCCCAGCCGAGGGACTTGGAGCCTAAGCCCTCTTTGAAGTTTAGTTCTGCTTCCGCACAAGAGATTCTTCAAGGAAAATTAAGTGACAGCATCGGTCATATCTGGCTCACCAGATCCAGCCACTGGAAACATTCTACCTAGGGGAAGTCGGCAAATCTCCTCCGGTCGTGAAAGCCGGTTTCTCCTGGCTCTCCCGCTCACCTGTTCTGGTTTTTACCAGCAGGCACCGGCGGTCAGGATGAACATGTACTCCCTCCAGTACATAAAAATAAAAAAGGCCAACACTATGCTGGGGATTATTAGGAAGGGAATTGGAAAAAAAATCAGCCAGTATCATCATGCCCCTGTATAAATCAATGGCGCAACCTCATTTGGAATACTGTGTACAGTTCTGGTCACCACACCTGAAAAAGGATATTATAGCATTGGAAAAAGTGCAGAAACGGGCAACTAGAATGATAAAAGGGTTGGAACACTTTCCCTATGAAGAAAGGTTAAAGCACTTGGGGCTCTTTAGCTTGGAGAAACGACGGCTGAGGGGTGACATGATCGAGGTTTATAAGATTATGCATGGGATAGAGTAGGTCGAGAAAGAGGTACTTTTCTCCCTTTCTCACAATAGAAGAACTCGTGGGCACTCCATGAAATTGCTGAGCGGTTGGGTTAGAACGGATAAAAGGAAGTACTTCTTCACCCAAAGGGTGATTCACACATGGAATTCACTGCCACAGGAGGTGTCGGCAGCTACAAGCATGGATGGCTTCAAGAGGGAATTGGATAAGCATATGGAGCAGAGGCCCATCAGTGGCCATTAGCCACAAGGGATAGATAGTAACTCTCCGGCTGGGGCAAGGGATGCTCTGTATCCTTGGTGCTTGGGGGGGCAAGAGTGGGAGGGCTTCTAGTATCCTGGCCCCACTGCTGGACCTCCTGATGGTACCTGGTCTTTTTGGCCACTGTGTGACACAATAAGTGTTGGACTGGATGGGCCATTGGCCTGAACCAACATTGGCTTCTCTTATGTTCTTAATATGGAGCAGAGGTCCATCCGTGGCTCTTAGCCACAAGGTATAGATGGGAACTCTCGGTCTGGGGCAAGTGATGCTCTGTCTTCTTGGTGCTTGGGGGGGGGGGCAACAGTGGGAGGGCTTCGAGTGTCCTGGCCCCACTGCTGGACCTCCTGAGGTCAACTGGTATTTTTGGCCACTGCGTGACACAAGAGTGTTGGATTGGATGGGCCACTGGCCTGACACAGCATTGGCTTCTCTTATGTTCTTATGTTCAGTACCAGAGGCAGAATGAGGCCTCTTTCAGTCAGCTGTGGGGAGCACAGGTGGGATGATGCTGTTGCATTCCTCCTGTCTGTGGAGGCAGCTGGTCAGCCCCTGTTATGTACAGGGATTGAATCATCCCTGATTGAATCACCCCAGAGACTGGCTGAGCTTGGAGCACAAGAACAATAGCTGATGAGGACTCTGGAATAAACCTGACAAGTAGTAATGTTATGTAAACAGCCTATCACTGGGAGTGGGGTGTGTTTGGGTGTGGCAATTGCATGCTATTTAACAGAGCTGAGGCTCTGGAGTCTTGTTTTGTAGCTGGCTGAAGTCACTTAATAAACCAGAGCTGATTGCCAAAATGCATCTAGAACCCAGTATTTAACAGCCCCTGTGTAAGGCAGGATGCTGGACTTGAGGGGCCTTTGCCCCAATCCAGCAGGGCTCTTCTAATGTCCTTATGAAGGTCTGCCTGCCTGCCTGCCTGCAGCGGTTGACAGTGGGCACCTTTGTTGCTCGCAGGAGGTCCTCCTGGGTTCCATCCCCAGCCAGTTTGGTGTAGTGGTTAGGAGTGTGGACTCTAATCTGGGAGAGCCGGGTTTGATTCCCCATTCGTCCACATACAGCTGCTGGTGTGACCTTGGGTCAGTCACAAGTTCCTTCAGAGCTGTTCTCTCAAGGGCAGTCCTCGAAAGAGCTCTCTCAGCCCCACCTACCTCACAGGGTGTCTGTTGTGGGGAGGGAAAGGAGTTTGTAAGCCGCTCTGAGATTCCTTTGGGTAGTGAAGGGCAGGGTATACATTCAATTTCTTCTTCTCCTCTTCCTCCTCCTCCTCTTCACCTCAGAGAGCCAGCGCCAACCAACCAGAGGATGCGAGGGATCTTCAGCAGCCCCGCTTGAGCCAAGGGGCCTGCCTGAAGCCAAGGACTTAAGGTTTTATGACCTCCAGCCTCCAGTTTTGCAAGGCTGGTTTTAAAATGGGCCGCAAAGGAGGGCCGTCTTGCAGAAAGCAAGTGTGCGCTGACTGGATCTTTAACTAGTTAAACTGCCCTGCCGGGATGGTGGTTCAAGAAATGCTGTGCAACGGAACCCGGCCAGAAGGAGAAGTTGAAACAGCAAATTTCAGAGACAAACAGCAACACGCAGAGAGACAGACTTGGGAGTCTCCTTTTGGGAATCGACGAGGCACTGGTTTCTTACTTGCCAAGTCTTCTCTCTGCCCCCACCCCCCCCCCCCTCCCCCCAAACGACCCTTTGCATCCAACCCCGCCACGCTCCTCGGTCAAGCCCTTGCTGGTGGAAACCAGCTCCTCCGGGCGCCCGGGGCCAGAGCCGTGCTGGGTGGCGCAGCAGGCAGCTTTCTCTCGACACAAACATCTGCCGTTCTGACAAAGGGAATGAGGGAGATTATGGGAAAGGCCACTGGTTTTGGCAGGAGAGCCTGGCTCTCAGCTCCCCCCCCCCTACCATCATGGAGGTTATCTTGGAAGAATCCACCCACCCACCCTGCTTCTTCTACTGAAATCTGTCTTGAGCCTTATAATCAGCAGCAGCATCAGTAGTAAGTCACAAGCAGACAGCCCAGTTCTTCTGCCTGCAGTTTCCTCTTCGTCTCACCTCCCCCCCCCATATGGTGTGGAATTTCAGGTTTAAAGAGGCATGCGCATTCCTCACCCCCCCCCCCCATGCACTATATGCAGCCCTGACAATACATGGTACCCATTTTAGTAGATCTCCTTCCCAGAACTTCTTTACTGGATGGTGGAGCTACCAGATAGACAACAGACAAATTCGCCAGAATCCATCAAAAGTTCATTTGCAGTCTTGGGGTGTGTGTGTGTTTTGTCTGCATATACAGCCGTTTCTGGACCCACAAAGAGAGTACTGCCAAGGAGGAGACGCCGGGGTCACTCGCGCATTGTGAATCGCTGAGCAAAAGCAACCTGGATGCAATAAGATGTATCCAGACTCCTTCTGTGTAGGAAAAAAGTTTATACACCTCCAAAGGTGACCTTGTGAAATCACTTTGAGAAAACTTGAAATGTCACAAACAGGGGAGGGGGGAGACAAACCGCCAAATTTCTGACTTTGATCCAAGAAGACACCAATTGCACATTCCCTGACCTTTCAGCTCCCAGCAGCACAACTGCACAAAAGAGGATAATTGTCAGGTCGCAGGAAAGCAGAGAAAGAGAGAGGCCAAACCGGTACAGAATACTACTTAGGCACAGAAACCAAAGCAGAGTTCCTTTCTCAAGGAAAGAGCTTGGGGGACGAGGATGGTGGTGGTGGGGAGACAGCCGACTTCCTGGGTCACTCGTTGCCTGCCTGGGCTCCCCAACAGCTCCATGGCTTCCACTTAACCACCTCTTATGCCAATTACACTAAAGGCGAGTTCACATGTGTAGGTCCGCCAGGGCAAGAGACCAACAGTCCTCCCTCTAAGCTGTGGAGTCTTGTGAGCAAAAATTCCACTTTGCGCGCTCCTGGCCTTAAAGTTGTAAGTAAGTGATTTGGCTACCGCACAAATTAAGTTTGCTCTGGAGCCCTCCTTCCTCAGCTGAGACAAAACTGTGTGCGCCAGAGGCTAAGAAACTGCGACCTAGCTCACACCAAAGCAGCTTAGAGGGAACACTGGAGACCAGGGGTGAAATCTCTGTCTCATAGTACTAGAACTCAGAGAAAGAGGGTGGTTTCCCAGTTAAAGTGATGGGCAACAGAGACTGGATGGACAAGCATCACACAGTGCAAACTTGTGGAACTCCCCACCACAGGAAGTGGTGACGGCCACTGCACCGATGGTGTTCAAGGTGAATGAGTCTCTCACCGAGGAGAAGAAGAGAAGACTGAATTTCTACCCCACCCTTCACTAACCAAAGGAGTCTCAGAGCGGCTTACAAACTCCTTTCCGTTCCCCTTCCCAAAACAGACACCCTGTGAGGTAGGGGGAGCTGAGAGAGCTCTAGACAGAAACTGCTCTTTTTCAAGGACAGCTATGCCAGAGCTTGTGACTGACCCAAGGTCACACCAGCAGCTGCAAGTGGAGGCGTGGGGAATCAAACCCGGTTCTCCCCGATTAGAGTCCGTGCTCCTAACCACGACACCAAACTGGAGAACCACTGAGTTTGGGGGCGGGCTTTCCCAAAGCCCCTCCTCCCACCCGTCAGAGGCAACCCATTTGGACGGCGAAGGAACCCTGTTCTTGAAAACAGCTTCAATTTGCAGGTTTGAAGAGCGAGTTAAAAAGCAGGAACAAATCTCTTCAGTTTGATGAATGGCTCCCTGACATTGTATACATATATGAATGAGCCACGGAAGAACACAGTAGGACAAACTCAAAGCAAAGAGACTGGGAGATGAAATGCTCTTCAGTATCAAAGCGAGGTCTTAATTCCACCGAGCTTCGGCTCCAGCTGCTTCTCCCCTTCCGCGCAGGTCGGCTTCTCCCCCCCCCACCTCCCTTGCCATTAACGGTACAACAGAGGCCTCCTGGGAGTCTATTGTGCCAGTGCCAGGGAACCCACACTTCCTTGCTTAGGAGCCCAGATCATGGGGAGTTTGGGCCATTCAGAACCGGTGCAAAGCTGCAGCCTTCCAGGACAACCAAGGAAAGACGACTCCGGCACTCTCGTTGGATTTTCAAGACTCGGCTTCCTCGGATGCCCCCAACCTCCCAGCTCCTGCCGCATTCTCTTGCACGCACACTCATCCCCCCCTCGCACTTGTGCACGGAGATTTTCAAGGTCCAGCAGCACCTTAAAGACCAACCAGATGTCCAGGGGGATAAGCTTTCGGGAGTCCAGGATCCCCTTAGCAGACAGCTCGGGCTCTCAAAAGCAAATACATACTATTGGGTATTACATGTTTAAAACACTCAGTATATATGGGGTTAAATGTTTGTGTGGTCACAGGAAGTCACATGTGTTTCATTTAGCCAATGCTAGTTTAGAACTACAAGTCCACGAAAATCATCCCTGATCTAGAAGTTTCATTGGACGCAAAGTGTCAAAGTATTTTAGCATTTTATGGCTTCTCTTCCCGTCTTTGTGTGCTTGTTCTGAACAAGAAGTAGAGAAGCCATTATCGCTCTCTTCTAGTCTAGCCGTTGTAGTGTGAAGATGTAGCTATTTAGCTCTGTTGTTATTTTCATCCCAGTTACCCTTCCCCATGCTAGAATTTAGTAAAAACTTTCTATTTTAGTCACACATGGACTCTGGGTCTGAATTATTTTACTCTGGCATTGCTAAGCTATTTTATCTCTGCTGAAAACGAAGTGTTTTTTTTCTCAAAAAACCCCATCACATACTCATTACTGTACGGCAGTGCTGTTATAGCCAGGAGATCCGAAGGTTCTCTGGCGGCTGGAAATCCTAGCTCTTTTAGCGTGATGCACCACTAGGTGGTACACGAGACTTGCTTTCGAGGCAAGAGACGTTTCAGAGGTGCCTTGCCACTGCCTGCCTCTCTGTCACACCCCTGGCATTCCTTGGAGGCTGCCCATCCAAATGCGAGCCAGGGCCGACCCTGCTTCGCTCTCAAGATCTGACGGGATCCGCCTATCCTGGCCTATCCAGGTCAGCACACTTCAAGCTATGCCAACAGGTTTAAATTACATGCAGAAAGGTGTCGGCTGGAGATTAGGGAAAACTTTTTCACGGTCAGAGTGGTTCAAAGGTGGAATCAGCCGCCTCGGGAGGTGGTGAGCTCCCCGTCACTGGCAAGCTTCCAAGAAGAGGCTGGACGAATACGGTATGTGTCAGAGAGGCTTCAGGCTGGTCCTGCATTGGGCAGGGGGCTGGACTGGATGGTCTCTAGGGCCCCTTCCAACTCTAGGATTCTATGAATAAAAATTTGTTGGTCTTAAAGGAGCCTGACTGGACTCAAACTTTGTTCTGCTGCTTCAGACCAACAGGGCTGCCCACTTGAATCTATCAGGGGAAGGCCTCAGCCTCTGTGCCATGTAGTTAGCCCTGCAGAGGAACTGGTTGGCCACTGTGTGGGACAGGAGGCTGCAGTACACGGACCACGGGCCTGATCCAGCAGGGCTCTCCTGATGTTGTTAACCTGCAAGAACACGTGCCTGAGAACCCATTCTGTCATTAAGTTCTGAAATTCTCCAAGTTAAGCCCACATTAAGAAGCAGCAGGAGAGCCGACAGGTCCACTGGCTAGTGGGCCCAACGGTCGGACCACACAGAAGACAGCTTCCTTCGAGAATTCCCAGCCAACAACCTTTTAATGAGACTCAGCGTGGGAAAGTAACATGGCCGCCTCCCACAAGGCAATCTGCATCGCTGGGCTGTGGCAGCTGCGGAACTGCCACCGAGCCCTTTCCCTGGAGGCTCCGCATGTGAGTAGGGGTGGAGAGGATTGAGGGTTGGTTCTGAGCAAATCAGCTGCAATTCTCCCATGCCAGTGAAGTGCAAACAAGCCCAGAGGAATCCTGAGGGAAGGGAACAGACGGCGCTCTTGCTTCTGGCCTTGCTCCGGAAGCCCCCCACCCGGGGAAGCAAAATCTTGCACAAAGCGGCCCCACGTCGCCCAATGGAGCTGTGCCCGCAAGGAGCCCGAGACCCACGGCAGGTTGGGGAGCACCCTCCACTGCCGCATTTCCCTCAGGAAGGAGGGCCCAGCAATGGCCTTCGCTGACCAGGAGAGCCCAGCGTGGGGAAGGGCCGTGACTCGGTGGCAGAGCATCTGCTTGGCATACAGGAGGTCCCGGTTCAATCCCAGGCAGTGGGCGATGGGAAAGACCTCAGCCCGAGACCCTGGAAAGCAGCTGCCAGTTTGAGCAGACAATATTGGTCATGGCACAGCATCAGTGGTCTGACTCAGTAGAAGGCCGCTTCGAGGGTGTGACATAAACTCTTGAGGCCAATCAGAAGCCTGAACAGGGAGACGTGCTCATCTTTTTTACGCACTACAAAGAACTTTACGTTCTTTAAGTTTTGTGGTCTTTGACCGTTCCAAGAGGTGTCGTCTCTTCTGGAAATGGGATGGGAATGGGATGCAGGAAGGAAAGGGAGGAAGTCTGTGGCAAAACCGGCCTGTTCGGGCCTGCGGGCCCTACTCCGCCCAGCCCCCTCAGGTTTTTCCCAACACCTGCAGAGGCTTTTCTTCCCCTCTTGGGTAACTCGCCACCACTACCACCTGACCTTTTGCAGGAATTGCCCACTGGGAGGGTCAGGGCTCCCAGCTCCCCTTCCAAGTTCTGTGGCCTTGCCTCTGTGTCTCCTGCTGCCCAGCGCCTGGTCATCATGGGGACAGTTTAATGCCTTGTGCACCTCTGGAGGAATAGCTGCTTGCCAACTGCCCACCTTCCTCCTGGCGCTCCTTTTAAAATAGCGTGTCTGAGACAGTGGAGGTCTATGTGGTACAGAGAACCACTGCCAGCATCAAAAGTTATAAAGTATTTATTAAAAGAAATTGTTCATAAGCATACTTTTAGCACAGCACCAGATTGAGCAAGGGATCCAAAAGAAATGAGTAAAATGCATATCCTCTGTCCCTCTCTCTATACATGCCCTATCAGCTGTTAAAGCATAGAACAGGCTCTTCAGCTTAGAAGCTACAGATCTCTATATGGTAACCATTAGCTTGAAGCTCCCTTCAGCTGTCCAGGCCAACCACACGGTCAATGGCTGCCTCCTTAGTTGGGAGTCCTGCTTACTCTCATGGCCTCAGTACCCCAGGAAAAGATACCTCCTTCCTGCAGCAAGAAGTTTTTATCACCTGTTTCTCCACCATATCACACCAGGTCAGAGAAGTGTTTCCTGGTGATGTCCAGGAATCTTCTTCCTGAAGTCCCTCTAGCATTTCATTCCTCCAAATCTCTGTTCCCTGCTATGAGAAGGGGCAGATCTTGACCCACCCATTATCCCTCCTGCTAGATCTGTTAGCATTTGTATGACGGTGAGCTGAGGCACATCTGAGAAGCAACTGAACAGACTCCCCCCCACCCCTCGCTGCCTGGTCTCTGCCCAGAACAACAACAACAAAAACAAAAACCCTGTTAAAACGCAAAATGGAGGTTTGGCCCCTTTTAAACTTCCGAGGACAAAATGCATTTAGAATTTATAGAATCATAGAGTTGGAAGGGACCTCCAGGGTCATCTAGTCCAACCCCCTGAACTCTGCAGGAAATTCACAAATACCTCCCCCCTCCACACCCCCAGTGACCCCTGTTCCACACCCAGAAGATGTCAAAACTCCTCCTGGATCCCCGGGCAAACCGGCCTGGAGAAAAATTGCTTCCTGACCCCAAAGTGGCAATCAGCATTTCCCTGGCCATGTCAGAAAGGGCCATGAGAACTAATGTATTTCTTTACAATGACCGTCGGGGCAGAGGCACTTGAAGGGGAGGGGGGGAGCTTCATGCAAATCCCTAACACTTCAAGCCTAATTACTTCTATTCTGCAGCAGCTGCACTGGCTACCAATTGGTACTCAAGGTGCCGGTGTTAACCTTTCCATTGCACCCCGCCACACACACACACCCTTCCGTCAGTCATTGTCTTGGGGTCTCGTGCAGGTGCCTGGGCGCAGGATGGCTCCGTCAGCTGCCACCAGGGGAAGGGCCTTCTTCGTTGTGGCCCCTACTCTGTGGAATGCACTCTGGGATGACACCCGTGCCCATACTTGCTTAGTGTCTGCAAGACATGCCAAGCTGAATTGTTTAGGTTGGCCTTTGGAGGTTAACCCCATTTTTGAGCTATTTTAATAGTGGTACGGTGACAGCCACGTATTTTAATATTTTAATGCTAATACTTCATATATGTTATTTGTTCTTATGTTCTTTTTTTACCTTATTGGTTTTAGTGTTGTCAGTTACCACAAGAGGAGGAGAAAGAGGAGGAGGAGAGGAGTTTCTACACCCCGCCCTTCACTACCTGAAGGAGTCTCGGAGCGGCTTACAATCACCTTCCCTTCCTCTCCCCACAACAGACATCCTGTGAGGTAAGTGGGGGGGGGGAGAGCTCTGAGAGAATTGCTCTTGAGAAAACCGTGACTGACCCAAGGTCACCTAGCTGGCTGCAGGTGGAGGAGAAGAGAATCAAAACTGGTTCTCCGAGTCCACGGCAGGGAACAGGGTTCAAGGCCGGCTGTCAGACGCCCTAGACAAAGGTACTCCCAACCAGTGTTCCCTGTAAGCTGAGTTAGTGTGAGCTAGATCACAGTTGTTTAGCATCCAGCTCACACGTTTTTGTCTTTGCTCAAGATGGATGGCTCCAGAGCAAACTGATTTAGGCAGTGGCCAAATCGCTCACTCAGACCTTTAATGCCAGTCACTCGCAAGACTCCACAGCTTAGAGGGAGCATTGCTCTCAACAGCACTCGCTTTGGCAGTGATTTGTTTATTGAGAAATAATCATGTTCCAGGCCAGACTCATAGTGTGTCAGAACTAAGGTTCTGGCAGGAGAATCCAAAGATACAGACAGTTCAAACAGGGCCCCCTTCAGTTCCATCCAATCACGCGTCCCAGTCATCCCGCCTAGCTTTCGCACGCACTACACCCCCAACTGTGAATATACGGTTAACGTTATCTGCCATAGCAAAGCAGGCACAGTTGGCTTCAAGGTCGTCAATGGGCTACAGAGGTATCTTAAGAAGAGTTACAGTCGCCACTACGACA
>NW_015167061.1:1837960-1867326 GCF_001447785.1 Gekko japonicus
AGCAGGCCCCATATCCCCAATCCATGGCAAACTTAGAGACTGCGTTTGACACCGGCATAGAGACCCTGTTGTGCAGCACATCACGAGCGCACTGAGGACCCATAACACAACACTGAGCAGTCGAAAAAATCTCAGCTGCTTTCTGATGGACGCAGGGCTTGGTTTGCCGAACCCAGTCTCAGATCACGCCAAGGGTTCTTCAGCCACCACCAAATCCAGATCTAGGAAGGGGAACCAGGTAATCACAAACAGTTAAACCCTTTCAGGCGGACGGGGTGTGAATCCATCAGGAGGAGACCCTCTGCATTCCCGGCACCACCCTGCCAAGGGATAAACGGGAGCAAAATTGCAGAAAGGTGCATAAGAAGCAAGAGTTATTTCAAAGCGATTATGTGGGATAACAGTAATTATGGGCAAGAACAGAGAAGGTCAGACTGTCTTCTTTGCTTGCCAGTGCAAGACAGAGAGGAACGACTCTACGGAGAGAGAGGCAAGAAGAAGCAAAGGAAGGCCGGGCGGAGAGGGGGAGCAGGAGGCTTCCCAGGGCTATGCCTCACTCCCTGGGCTTGAGTCAGGGCTCCCGCTGGGTCAGAGGTCACAGGAGTCATGGCCTCTAAGGGGACCGACCTGGGAGCTGGCATCCTGCACACACTGATCTCTGCCAAAGGCCGACAGCCCCTTACAACTGCTTGCTCCTGTGGTGTGTTGATTCCTCTCCAGGACTCCTTGCAAAGGCTCCCTCAGAGAGGTCCAACTGGAACACAGACAAGAAGGAAGACAGACAACTCGTCACCCCCTGGGCCTTGTCTCGTAGGGCTGCCAGCTCCAGGTTGGGAAATCCTTGGCTATTTGGGGGGTGGAGTCAGGGAAGAGTGGGGTTCGGGGGGGGGGAATTCAGTGGGGTACAATGCCGCAGAGTCCACTTTCCAGTTTGGTGTTGTGGTTAAGTGTGCAGACTCTAATTTTGGAGAACCAGGTTTGATTCCCCACTCCTCCACATGCAGCCAGCTGGGTGACCTTGGGTCAGTCACAAGTTCAGAGCTGTTCTCTCAAGGACAGTTCCGGAAAGAGCTCTCTCAACCCCACCTACCTCACAGGGTGTCTGTTGTGGGAAGGGGGAGGGGATGGGAAAGGAGTTTGTAAGCCGCTCTGAGGCACCAAGTGAAGGGCGGGGGATAAATCCAATCTGTACAAATCCAACCACTACACCAGAGCCAGTCTGCTGTAGTGGTTAAGTACGTGGACTCTAATCTGGGAGAACCAGGTTTGATTCCCCACTCCTCCACTCGCACCTGTCTGGATGGCCTTGGGCAAGACGTAGTTCTGATAAGAGCTGTCCTTGAAAAAGAGCAGTTTTTGACAGAGCTCTCTCAGCCCCACCTCCCTCACAGGGTGTCTGTTGTGGGGAGGGGAAGGGAAAGGAGTTTGTGAGCCGCTCTGAGACTCCTTTGGGTAATGAAGGGTGGGGTATGAATCCAATCTCCTCCTCCTCTTCTTCTTCTTCCAAAGTGGCCATCTCCTCCAGGGGAACAGACCTCTGTTGCCTGTAAATCACTCATAATCCCAGATCTCCAGCCGCCACCTGGAGGTTGGCATCCCTAAATACAGAGCCCACTTTGCCGGGACACACCAGGATTAGCTGGACCCCCAAGTAGGGGCTAGACTGGAGCCAGTCCTGATTCCTGAAAGGGGAAAAGGATGATAAACAGGGAAGAATTAATCCCCTCCCCACCCCCATAAACAAATGGGTACGTCTCTGAAGCCGATTAGCCAGCCACCGGAGAACTCGCCGTAACTGTTTTTTTGGCCGTACAAAATTGCTGCTATTTCCATAAGCCGTTGCGAGCGCCGTCGCATTTTTAGAAACCCTTCAGAATCCCCTCCTGATTGGCAATGCGGCAAACAGACCCAGCCGTTTGCTCATCCATCAGGCCTCCTTCGTGAATATTCATGGTGGGGCGCATTCCATGCTGTAACTCTCCTCCTTGCTAGTATTAATTATCACCCACCTGTCACCGACTCCGGGACCGACTGGGCAAGGGGGACCACCGGCTCGGGCTGCGGTCTGGGGGGGTGCTCGGAGAAAGCTCTGCATGAAACTGGGGGGGAGGCAGCAAGGACTACCTGGATTCTAGGGCCAGAACTAGTTCCCCAGGACATAAAACCCTGCAGCCAGGCAGCAACCAGGTCGCCGAAGGGTTTAGGGCTAACAGCTGAGGGGTGCAGGAGGGAGCTGTCCAACGGATTCAGGAGGTGGGAAGGAGACACAGGAGGCCAGGGCCTGCAGGAGCAGAACCCTTCAGCGGCAGCTAGCAGAATGTTGCACCAGTGGAACTGTAGAAGAAGAAGAAGGGATTGGATTTATCCCCCGCCCTTCACTACCCAAGGGAGTCTCAGAGCGGCTTACAAACTCCTTTCCCTTCCCCTCCCCACAACAGACACCCTGTGAGGTCGGTGGGGCTGAGAGAGCTCTGACAGAAACGGCTCTTTCTCAAGGACAGCTCTTATCAGAGCTACGGCTTGCCCAAGGTCACCCAGCCAGGTGCAAGTGGAGGAGTGGGGAATCAAACCCGGTTCTCCCAGATCAGAGTATGCACACTTAACCACTGCACCAAACTGGCTCTGTAGAGGACTTGGTGGCCCCACTTGGCCCTGATCCTGCAAAACTCAAGAGTTTGGCTCCCTCCTCCCACATAGGAGAGGGTCACTAGATGCCCGGAGCCGGCCAGGGGGCATTCCTCCTCCTCCTCCCCTCTTGCTCCTCATCCTTCCTGGGATCCCCGGAGACGGGGGAGGGGTTGCAGAGGGCTCCAAGGGAGGGGCTGCCATCATCTCTCCCTCCCCTCTGGCTCCCCCTCCCTCTGGGGCCTTGGTATGTGGCTCTTCCCTCAGTGATGGGCACACACACACACACACACACTGCAGCTATGCCAGAAGATTCAGCGTATGAGCCTCACTCCTCGGGGCCCGCCCGTGCCAGCAGTGACACAGTCCATCAGGTTGCCCGGTGCAAGACGGTCGACAAAGTTATTTGGGTCCACGATGAGAGCCTGTGGCCCAGACTACTGTACATCGCCTGCTGTACTGCTGCGTCATTTGGCATCCTTTGAGGTGACATGTTAATACTTAAGCCTGCTTCAGTGCTGTTTGTAGACTTCTGGTTGGTTCAGATTTCTGAGAGCCAGTTTGGTGTCATGGTTAAGTGCTGGTGTGACCTTGGGTCAGTCGCAAGTTCTCTTAGAGCTGTGCTCTCAAGGGCAGTCCTCCACAGAGCTCTCTCAACACCACCTACCTCAGATGGGGTGCGTTCAGACGGCCTGCTGGGAGCGGTTTAAACTGCTCCACTTCCAAGTGGACTAATCTGATCCGGGGCAAGAGCAGTCACACTCACCTCCCTCACTGCGCAACACATCGCTCCCGGGCGTCCACACTAGGCAACCAGCAGTGTGCATCGGCGGGTTTTTTAAAATTATTATTATTTTACATTTTGTGCATGCGCATAGGCAGCCATCCACAGATTTGAGATCTTCACGCAGGCACAGAACACCCTGTCCCGAAAAGCATGCCCTGAAGGAACACTGCCCTTTAAACTAACCGTGAGGTCCCGGACTCGTCCGAAGCCTAAAACTAATCACTTTTTAATTATTATTATTAATGCCGGGGCGAAGCTTCGCCCAAGCGCATATCACTGAGGCTTAAAAAAAATGGTGGGCGAAAAGCGGAAGCCTTGGGCTTACCAGCAGAAGTGGCTCTACACCGGTGGAGAGCGATCAGACGGGGAAAAAGCGGCTAGAACCGGAGCACTCAGGAAAACACCACTTGGGTACCTAGTGGCAAACTACACCGGTTTAAGGGGTGTTTGCGACGGTTGGCAATGGTTAGGGACGGAAGGGAGATGTTGTGCGTGTGATCGCACGTAAGTACTCCATTTCTAACTGGCTTCTATACTGGCTTAAATGCCACATCTGAACGCGCCCAGGGTGTCTGTTGTGGGGAGTGGAAGGGAAAGGAGATTGTGAGCCGCTCTGAGACTCCAAGTGAAGGACGGGGTATAAATCCAATCTCCTCCTCCTAATTCTATCGCGTTGTTTCTTGGATGCCTCCTCCTGTCAACCGTATTGACTCCCCCTGTGTGATCTACCTGGAAAGCCTGGCAGAAGGGCCACCTATAAAGAACTGCAAGCAACAAGGACTGCAGGTGTGTCTCCTGGGCCACTCACCAGGGGCACCTGTGGGGCATAGTTCTCTTGGGCTCTTCCTCCAGGCACTCCACCTACTACTGCAAGACAGCAAACCAACCCCACATCTCCAATCCTCTGTCATATCAGAGGCCTCCGGAGGAGACCGCCCAGCCACCCCCAGTCCTGGTGCCAGCCCCGCACATTCCGGAAAGAACGGCTTGAGAAAAGCAGGCTAGGTGGCGATGCGAGTGCTGTGTCTTCCTTGGAGCTGGCACCCCCAGCAAAGCAGCCTCTGCAACCCCTCTCCCTTCTCGGTAAATAAGCAGCTCTTTACTGCTAAGCCCCCTCACTATCAAGGCTTCCTTGGAACCCGCACCATCTTCCGCAATCAAAGCAGAAAAGCAAGCAAGCTGGGGACCGCGGTGGGATGCAGGTTTCTCTGAGCATCCGGCCCAAAGACATCCCTGCTGTGTGGGTAATAATTTGACTCGCAGCTCTGCAGGCCATCTTGGCCGAGCACGTCAACATCATCATTAACGCCGGTTGTTTCCTGGCCACGGCTCTGTAAGCCCATCTGCAGTAAACCCCATTCGGGCTACGGCAGCCTCTGCAAAATGAGAGTTTCCGGCAGCAACTCTATTCAGGTCAGCATCTTGCTTCCATGTTCAAGCTCTTGGAGCAAAAAGCCGTGCAGTCCCTCGCGGACACAATGGGCCATGCCCTGATTCCACACTCCTCTACCATTCAGAGCAGAAATGACTGACGTCCCTGGGACCGGCTTCTGCGAAAGGAGACCACTGGTCCACCTGGCACGGAACAGCCTGCCTGCCGTGATGCCTCGAGGGAACCTCCCTAGTCAGAGATCGCTCACTGGGCGAGGTGGACCACCAATCTGCTCCAGGTGGTCTCTTCGACTGGCAGGCGTTCTCTGGGGTTTCTGGCCGTAGTCTTGGCCAGCCCTGGAGATGTTGGGTCTGGCCTCCAGGTACACAAAGCATGCGCCATCTCTCATCATGTAATAAGGACTGAGTGTGTTCAAGCTGGAGAACAAGTCGGATTCCAGCAGCCCCTCGCCAAACCTGTGGTCGAAGAGGCGGGGAGGGAAGGAGGAGAGAGGCCGAAGGGCCGGCACATCCAAGGGTGGTGGATGGTGATGTCCATGGTGTAGCTTGGCGGGCAGAGGCGCTTCTTCCTTCCTTTCTCACTTCCTTACTTCTTCACCCAAAGAGTGATTAACACATGGAATTCACTGCCACAGGAGGTGGCGGCAGGTACAAGCATGGACAGCTTCAAGAGGGAACTGGATAAACATCTGGAGCAGAGGTCCCTCAGTGGCCATTAGCCACAAGGTATATAGATAGGAACTCTTGGTCTGGGGCAGGGGATGCTCTGTGTTCTTGGTGCTTGGGGGGGGAACAGTGGGAGGGTTTCTAGTGTCCTCCTGGCCCCACTGCTGGACCCCCTGATGGCAACTGGTATTTTTGGCCACTGTGTGACACAGAATGTTGGACCGGATGGGCCATTGGCCTGATCCAACACTGGCTTCTCTTGTGTTCTTATGTTCCTATGGCCACCTGGCCAATGGGCCTCCAAGATGGAACACCCAGACATGATCTCTTCCCTTCGCCCCACTGTTCTTTCTCTTTCCCGGAAGACAATGGTATTTTTCTGGCCGCACACACGCAGGCACAGCCACTGTCCCTATTAGAAGAATAATTTAATTAAGTAGAAGAAAATGTAATTAATTTTAATTGTTGGCGATAATTCACTTTTCCTATATTAATACTTTAAAAAAAAAAAACTCCAGTGCCCAGTAACTGTCGTATAATAAGGTAATTAAACTCTCTTATAGGACGTAGTTAATCTTTAAATGATTGGAAATGGTGTTTACCGTCTCTGGAGCAGAGCTTGGTGGTGACCCTTGGGGCTTAATTTGAGATAGGAATCGGCCCCAGGACTTCTTTGCAGAGCTCAGGGAAGACGGTGGCGGAGACAAAAATTATGCGGGGAAGATGGACAGGTGGGATCGCCTGCAAAAATGGCATTTATTTATTTATTTATTTCGTTAAGCTCCTATACCGCCCTCCCTGCGAGCGGGCGGACAACAAAGTTCATACAAAAATACATTTAAACAGGCTAAAAGGCCGAGCCATAAAACCGAACATCTACACGGCGCCATAGTGCAAAAATGTCTAATCCCCAATTTACATTAACATGGGGGGAAGACTGGGAGAAAGCAGCTAATAGGCCGGCCGTCGTTAAAACTGTTGTTGAGAACCATTGTTGTCCTTGGGGGGGGGGACCAGACCTCTGCACTCTGCCCTCGGGGGAAGGCCGGTCTTCTTTGTTTTTGTCCCCCAACCAATCCAGACAGACCTGACCGAAATTTAAAAGTGCCTTGTTCTAAATTCCCCTCACTTGAAAACTGTGCTTTGAGAGAAAGATTCGTCTCCTGTAAAAAATAGCACCCAAGGGAATAAAAATAACCTGGCCCCTTGTTATTTATCACGTCACACAAAAGTCTTAATAGGCCGTGTAGCCTCCGTAGTTTTTGGTCAAAGAAAAGGGGTTCTTCATCATGCAGGTCTGTCGAACGGCAGCAGTAAGAAAACGCTCATTGGACGGGAGCTGCACCATCCAGACTATAAATAACCTCTTATTCATTCTTCCAGTTCTTTCAAAGGCAAGGGGGGGGGGGAATCAATCAAACTAGGCCAAAGGTTATCGCTGGCCATCTGCCAGGTATTGAACAGGGCCAGGAGCCCTCCAAAAGTGCTTTTTTGTGCTTCACTCCTCCAGGCGGCAGAATTTCTTTTCCTTCAAGTCTTGGAGACCCCACAAGCTGCCTCACTGCTCTCCACAAGGGGGAATGCCGTTTACGGTTGCCGGCTCTAGGTTGGGAAACTCCTGGAGATTTGGGGGCACTGCCCTGTGAGACCGCCTCCCCCCCCCCAGATAGGACTCAGCCCACCGTAACACGATGCCCCCAGTCCCCCTGCCAAGAGGCAGCTCAGTTGGCCACTCTGGCCGATAGTATCGAAGGTGGAGGAGAGATCCATCCGGGGCTGGATCTACAACGAAACTCATGAAGTTTAAGCTTCAGGGCCCCTAATCCTGGAGGGATTTTTTTTTTTTAATGAATGGATTTTTCAACAAAATTGATGGAAAATCTACAACAGCGAATGAACTCCAGCCGTGAAAGCCTTCTAGTAAAGGTAAAGGTCTCCCTTGCTCGAAAGCCAGTCGAATCCGACTCGAGGGTTGCGGTGCTCATCTCCGTTTCAAAGCCGAAGAGCCAGCGCTGTCTGAAGACGTTTCCGTGGTCATGTGGCCGGCATGACTAAACACCAAGGCGCATGGAACGCTGTTCCCTTCCCACCGAAGTGGTCCCTATTTATCTACTTGCAATTTCTTGCTTTCAAACTGCTAGATTGGCAGGAGCTGGAACTAGAGACGGGAGCTCACTCCATCATGCGGCACACCCGGGTCTCAAACTGCTGAACTACTGACCTTCCACAGCCTGCAGTTCAGCGTCTTAACCACTTGAGCCACCGCAGCGCCATGAAAGCCTTCTACAACATATTAAAATAGATGGAGTTTTTTGAAGTGTTTGTCATTAAGAGATGGCTATTTTAGTGACAAAATCCTAATCCAATGGGTTGAAATACTTAATATGGGCCTTAGAATACGCTCTAACACCCATTTCATGTGGCCTCAAAGTGTCCCTATAGTTGGTCAGATATCAAAATTTTCTCCGAACCCCCAGCTGTAGAAGCTCGCTGAGCTCGCCAGAATCTATTCAGAGCCTACATTTGGGCAGCCGGATCCTCGAACCCTTTGTTGGTGCACGGCTTCATAGTTCTACGGCTCAGCCCTTAGCCAATCGGAAGGGGCCCCCAGGACAGTTCAAGCTTCAGGGTCCCAAAAATGTAGGTCCACCACTGGACCCATCCGAAATGGCTGGGTTACATTCCCCGTATCTAGCTCTCAGCAGAGGTCATCGACCACAGCAGGCTCTGCCCTGAATCTTGACCTGAAGCCAGACCAAAACAGGTCCAGAAAAGCAGAACCTTTCCAGGCAACCACAGGCTCTAACACAGGGGTGTCAAACTCATTTGTTATGAGGGCCGGATCTCGCATAAATGAGACCTTGTTGGACCGGGGCCATGTGTGTCATAAAATGTAATGCCAGGTAACGGAGATATAAACTCTATAAAGGACACAAACACAAAGGGGTTTTTTTAACTTAAAATAAAATCATGCTTAAAACATTGGCACTCTTGCAATATTTTGTTTATTTAACAGTGTCTGATAACTGACACCTCTTGCTCTGAATTATTGCATTGGAATGTCTGTGCTGTTGCAATCTTGAGCATGCTGTTCAGGTGTGTATCTGTAAGCTGCAAACCTACAATGATGCTGCAGCAACAGAACTGGAAGAAGAAGCAGAAGACAGCCAGTTCCACTTTGGGCCTGAGAGAAGCCCTCAGGGGGCCTGATCCGGCCCCTGGGCCGCATTTTTGACACCCCTGCTCTAGCACCTTGCCCCAGAATGGAAGACTAGAAGCTGGCCGGAAATTCTCCAGCACAGGAGGGATTAGGAAGGGTTTTTCAAAACAGGCCTAAATCACTGCCTCTCTTAGAAAAGAGGAACAAAACCCTTCAAGGGCCCGTGAACTATTTGGCTACTGAACTGATGGGATTCATTCCCCGAAAGACAGGGATGCAGGGAAGAGGGAGGGAGGGAGGGAGTTCCGCCTGCAGCCAGAGCAAAAAAAAAAAAGCCCTCTCTTTCGCCAGCTGTGTTTTCATTTCTTGCTCTTGCCTTTTGCCAGATGATAAAAGGACAATTTCAAAACAGGGAAGGAAATAAAAGCAGGTTTCTGCTCAGAAGAAAGGGATGGAACTTTTGCCAGAGACAACAAAAGCCGCCGCGGCCCCCTGACTGTGCTTTGCAAAAGCGTCCAGGCAGTGGATAGGTGGGAGGAAACATTATCTTGAAGACCTGTTGGAAAATGCTGTAATTTCCCTGCACGGGCACTGGTGGCTCCGCCACTTTGGTAACCAGCTTAAATCCTTAAGCATACCATTTCCATAAGAGAATTACATACCACTGGCAGCTTGGGAAAGGAGCAGCAGCCCCTCTGGTGCTGTTTACATCCTCTGGTAGCCTCCTCTTCCTGCCCCCTCTAACTGCTCTCCCTGCCTCCTCATGGTGCACACACACCTCTCTGGCAGAGGCTGCTACTGCAACTGGGACTTCTCCTTCTTCCTTGGCCCTCCGAAGAAGGGACCCGCTGGGCCTGGGGTCACAGAGAGCCATCTTGTCCGGCACCCTGTTCTGCTCAGCCACCAGGCCAAAGCCTCCAAGAAGGCCCTTGGTGGGGGCCCAGGATTTGGGGGGCAGGCTGCCCCTACGTGTGGAGGCTGCAAGAAGCTGGCCCAGCATTTTGCCCCTTCCCACCCCTCCTGACCTTTCCCCAGCCTGAACTGCAAACCAAGAGTGGCTGAACTTTTAGGGTAGAGTAACCTAGAAGTTCTCTTTGGTCTTGCGCTGGGAAGTGCTCCTGCAGAAGGCCAAAGGAAAGGCATGGGACCGGGCAAAGAGAGAAGCTCTGTACTGCGATTCATTGCAACAGCTCCACAAGAGGATTAACCTTAAACTGACCTAATTATTAAACCCCGAATCCCCCTCAGGTCACTTTTGCTCCTGCGCAGCTGGGAAAATCCTTTCAGTGACCAAATGGCCACGCTGTGCAGCCAGCTGCATTTAGCCGAGTGGCACAGCTTCACAAACTACAGCCCCCACAAGGCAGTGCGAGAGCGCACATGCATGCATGGGTCCAGATCCGCCACATGAGGCATGGAGACACCAGACCATAGAGACGGGTTTCCCTGGAGGAAATGGCTGCTTTGGAGGTTGGACGATATGGCATCACATCTCATAGAATCATAGAATGTTAGAGTTGGAAGGGACCTTGCAGGTCATCTAGTCCAGCCCCCCTGCACTCTGCAGGAGCAGAGCCGAAAGAGAGCCCTGCAACATACCCAAAAGAGGGTCGTCCAGCCTCTGCTTGAAAATGTCCAGTGAAGGAGCATCCCCCCCCTCCCGAGGCAGTCTGATCCACTGCTCAACCACTCTTACAGTTAGGAAGTTTCTCCTGATATTTAGCCGGTAACGACTCCCTTGTAATTCCCACCCATTAGATCTAGTCTTGCCATCCGGAGCAAGAGAGAATAGATCTGGCTCCATCTTCTACATGACAGCCCTTCAAATACTTGAAGACAGCCATCATGTCCCCTCTAAGGCTTCTCTTTCCCAGGCTAAACAGACCCGACTCTTTCAGCCTTTCCTCATAAGACTTGGATTCCAACCCTCTCACCATCCCGGTTGCCCTCTTCTGGACACGCTCGAGCTTGTCAACATCCTTCCTGAAATGTGGTGCCCAAAACTGGACACAGGACTCCAGGTGAGGCCTGACCATAGCAGAATAGAGCGGAACTATCACCTCCCATGATCTGGACACAATGCTTCTATTAATGCATCCTAAGACTACATTCACTTTCTTCGCAGTCACAGCGCACTGCAGGCTCCTGTTTAGCTTGTGATCAACCAGAACACCCAGATCCCTTTCACATGTGCTGCTGTCAAGCCAAGTCCCTCCCATTCTATATCTGTGCCTTTGATTTTCTGTACCTAAGTGTCGGACTTTGCACTTCTCTCTATTGAAATACATTTTATTTGTCTCAGTCCACTGTTCCAGCCTATCTAGATCTCTGTCTTCTTCAGGATTAGCAATCCCACCCAGCATCGTGTCATCTGCAAATTTGATAAGCATCCCCTCTATGTCTTCCTCCAGGTCTTTTATAAAAACATTGAACAACACCGGGCCCAGGACCGAGCCCTGCGGCACTCCACTCAAGACTTCCCTCCACATAGATGCAGAGCCATTTACGAGCACTCGTTGGGTACAATTTTTCAACCAACCATGAATCCATCCAACTGCTGCACCATCCAGCCAACACTTAACCAGCTTATCCTCAAGGATATCATGAGAAACTTTGTCAAATGCTTTACTGAAATCTAGATACACTATATCCACAGCATTGCCGGAGTCAGCCATTTTGGTAACTCTGTCAACCATTTTAGTAACGCAAAACTCTACCCTCCCCAGCCCCCTCCCCAAATCTCTAGCAATTTTCAGACCTGGAGCTGGCAACCCTAGGCACAGGGAGTGGGCCTTATGAGGGAGATCTTAACTGGAAAGCTGCAGGTCCTCCCAGTGCCCTGGCCTCAAGCAGCTCACAGCACTTAAAAGTGAGAACCCGCAGAAAGACCTGGGCAGCCGGCACAGATCTGTTGCCACAGCTATGGTAAAGAGTTTTTAAAGAGACACCCCCTCCCCAATTTCCCAAGGATCTGCTGCCCAAGAGCATCATGGGTAGACGTACTTAGCTCGAGTTTATTAGCTTGTCTTGATGGGCCGTGTGGGTGTCCGCGAGGACCTCTGTTTTTAACTTATTAAAAATGCAGCGCTTAACCTTTAATGTCTAAGTGTCGACTTGAGATAATCTCGTATATAATTAAGAGCTGGCTTTTCAGAGCTTAAATTGCTTTGCGGCATAACACCTATTTTTGCACTTGAGTTCCCAATTTAATTTCCACTTACTTTCGCACTCCGCGGTGGGGATGGTCTGGTTCAGGTATAACTCCCCCCCCCCTCCACAGAGATCTACCTGCAGTGGATGCCTGTGAGTCCCTTGCTCCATGAGGGCTTCTGCAGGGGAGATCTGCCAACATAGTCCTGTGAAGCTGCCACCGCTGGTCCACCCAGTCCTGCCCTGTCTCTTCTCGCAGACAGCCGCTCAGTTTGTGTCTAGGGCCAAGAAGCCTTTGCCGCTTGCTTCCCCAGCAGGATGGAACCTGGGCCCTTCTGCATGCCAAGCAGGTGCTCGGGCCACTGAGCCACAGGACCCGGGAGCAGAAGGCTTGCTATGCTAGGAAAATACCCTGACTGAAGGCCGATTCACACACTGCAAAGTATATGAGCACTTTGGTCAGACGTGCCCAGGGAATTCTGTGCTTCCCAGATGTGTGCAGGCCGGATTCAGATCACAACTGTGGAGCACGTGCAAAAGGGCCTTCCACTTTCCCCTCCACGCCACTTTCCTGACCTGAAATGGCCCCAGGATGCCACCACTTGCTTCTGGGTGCCAGAAATCCCTGCATGTAGAAAACTAACATCCAAGGACAACCGCTCCAGCTTAGCAGTTGTAGCCTCGGTACTTTATTATTTACTTAATTCATTTATGCCCCGCCTTTCTCCCCCAATGGGGACCCAAAGCAGCTTACATTGTTCTCCTCCCCTTCATCTTATCCTCACAACAACCCTATGAGGTAGGGTTTCTTCTCTATGTTCTCACCCCCCTGCCACGCTGAGATTTCGCCGCCACCGTTCACAGTGCACTTGCAACTATCTGCGTTGCCAGAGTGGCGGGGAGGGGTGCTTCCTGCTTACGGAAATGTTTCTCATCATCTCGGTCCACTCAAATGGGCCTCAAAAGGCTTTCTAGCCAGCCCTTGCCCAAGCTGCAATTATTGTACGCCTCGCAACCGCCTGAAATTAATTGCTTGCCTTTTGTGGTCCTGCTGATTTTACGGCCGCCAATTATTAGCTTACACGGATGCTCCCCTCTTGAGGAACACTGCGTTGAAAAGCGGGTGGAAAAGTGTTCTAAATAAATTGGCCTCTTCCCTGACAGGCTACCTGGCTAACTGCGGGGATATTTGGGGCTGTTCAACTCGGCGGTCCCCGGCCTGCGATTATGAACATTTCGGGAACAGGTTGGCATCTCGCCTGCCGCTTGTTTGAACTCGACCTTCGATCCTGCCTGCCAGGCTCGCAAAAGAGCCTCTCTTGGGGCTGAAAACATCCCCCCCTCTCCCCCCCCCTCCACAGTTCCATTTGCTCCTGAAGTGGAACTGGAATTAACTAGCCCTTTGTAGCAAATCCCTCTCTGTTAAGCTCCGTCCTTTTCGGAGACCGAAATAGCTCTGAAGCGGCATCTCCTCTCCTCGGAAGGGAGGTGTGAACAGTGACCGTCTGGCAGCAGGCCATTAGCGGGGGCCCCCCAAAGCTGCTGCGGCGGCAGAGGAGCCAGAAGACGGCGCTGGCTCGGCTCGCCTGATCAAAGCGGAGCAGATGAAACTGCCTCCAAAGCCTCGGCAGACACAGGCCTCCTTCTTTGGAGGGCTGAATGAAAGCCGCCCTTCAAAAACGGGCCTTGCTGTCGGCGGCTCCAGCCAGCGCTTCGCCGCCATCAGGTGTTTTTTTAATTGGGGCGGAAAAACCCCAGCCACCGGCACTGCGCTGCCTCGGCACGGCTCGGAGACATCCATCCCCAGCGGAACGGGCCCAGAAGCAAAACAGGGCTGGCTCCAGACAGTGCCTGGGACACCCCCGGCCCCACATGGGAACCCCCCAGTTGAGCTCCATGATGGGAGGAAGGCAGAGGAGAGGGTGGTAGGACAGGCAGGGAGCCACGGGGTGGGGGGGGACATCTTTAGCCTGGTTGCCAACCTCCAGCTGGGCCTAGCCATCTCCCGGAATTGCAACCAAACTCCAAAAGACCCAGATCAGTTCTCCTAGAGCAGGGATGTCAAACATGCGGGCCGGGGGCCAGATCAGGCCCCCGGAGGGCTTCCATCAGGCCCGCAGTGGAACTGGCCGTCTCCTGCTTCCACTTCTGCTGCTGCAACATCACTTGCTTCGCCAGACTCTCTCAATCACTCAGCCATTTCATGTTTTAACCTGGGTCCTAGACTGAGAACTCTGAGCACAAGATTCCTGTGGTGAATGTCGACAAATCAAAAGTAGGTTTGCAGCTTACAGAGCTAATGTTTCAAGCATGTTTTTTATTTTAAGTAAAAAAAAAATTTTGTTTGTGTCCTTTATAAAGTTTATATCTCCGCTACCTGGCATTAGATTTTATGACACACATGGCCCGGCCCAACAAGGTCTCATTTATGTCACATCCGGCCCTCGTAACAAATGAGTTCGACACCCCTGTCCTAGAGTAAACAGCTGCTTTGGAGAGTGGACTCCGTGGCATTTTAACCTGCTGAGGTCCCTCCCCTCCCCAAACCCCGCCTTCCCCAGAATAAAGGTTTCCCTTGCTCGAAAGCCAGTCGAATCCGACTCTAGGGGGCAGTGCCCATCTCCGTTTCAAAGCCAAAGAGCCAGCGCTGTCCGAAGACGTTTCCGTGGTCAAGTGGCCAGCATAACTAAACACCAAGACGCACGGAACGCTGTTCCCTTCCCACCGAAGTGGTCCCTATTTATCTACTTGCAATTGCCCCAGGATCCAATCTCCAGGTATTTCCCCGCGCAGAGCTGACAACCCCGTGCCCTGGCGGAGTTCCCTCCCCTCCATACACCCGGCTCCACCTCCAACTCTCCAGGAATTCCCAAACTTGGAGCTGGCAACCCGAGGCTACCCACAACATCTCAGTCTTGGGCACTGGCGGCAGCGGAATCTTTAGATACGCAGAGGGGAGCCCCACTTCGTCAGAGGCGTGAAGCAACGTTGCACTCCTTGGGCAGAGAGCGCTCTCTGGTTTCTGAGGACGTGCGTGCGTGCGTATGTGCGCGCGTGCATGTCTGTGTTACAAAACAAGAGTGAAAGGATGGTCCAGCCAAAAGACCAAACAGCCCAAAGCCTGGCTGCTGAAATCTGGCTTCCGGTGCCCCACCTTCAACACAGGGCTTTTTCTGTGGTGGCTCCTCACCTTTGGAATGCCCCTCCCCTTGAGCCTTGCCTGGCACCGATCTTATTCTTCTTTACAGATTTCTCGTTATCCAGACATGTAACTGGGGCTTCCACCTTTTCAAAAACAATCACAAAGGGGTATGTGGTTTGGAGTCGGGCTCTAGCTGGGGAAGGGGGCGGTGGGCCACGGGTGCTGCCGACTGGGCGAAGGCAGCCTAACTCCTCAGCGTGGCTGCGCCAGCGCTTGTGGAGAGCCTTGCGCCTGGGGCTTTATCAGGGTAGGGTGGGGTGGAGCGGGGCAGGAAAACGATGGGGCAAGGGCACGGGTTCCTTCCCACTGGCATCCGGCGGCACACTGTTCTTAGGATGGCCCAAACAATCGTGACTTGCTTGGGCAGAAACGGCAGAGATGTTCAGGTCTTTTTCTAGGTCAGCTCCCAGCCCAAGAACTGTTTTATGCACATGATTTTAGAAGAAGAAGAAGAAGAGATTGGATTTATACCCCACCCTTCACAACCCAAAGGTGTCTCAGAGCGGCTTACAAACTCCTTTCCCTCCCCCTCCCCACCACAGACACCCTGAGAGGTAGGCGGGGCTGAGAGAGCTCTCTCGTGGACTGCGCCTGAGAAGAGGAAGAGATCGGATTTATACCCCGCCCTTCACTACCCAAAGGTGCCTCAGAGCGGCTTACAAACTCCTTTCCCTTCCCCTCCCCACAACAGACACCCTGGGAGGTAGGCGGGGCTGAGAGAGCTCTGACAGAAACTGCCCTTGAGAGAATAGCTCTTATCAGAACTACAAGGTCATTCAGCCAGGTGCAAGTGGAGGAGTGAGGAATCAAACCTGGTTAGAGTCCACACTCCTAACCACTACACCAAACCACTACCCCAAACTAGATCCCTCCTCCTTCACTCATTCATGTAGTCCCTTCCTAAACCTATCCTAAACCTATCAGCGTTCCGTACACCTTGGTGTTTAGTCATGCCGGCCACATGACCACGGAAATGTCTTCGGACAGCGCTGGCTCTTCAGCTTTGAAACGGAGATGAGCACCGCAACCCTAGAGTCGGATTCGACTGGCTTTCGAGCAAGGGAACCTTTCCCTTTAAACCTATCCAAGTCATCATGTGGCAGCCAATTCCCTACGTTTATTATGCACTCTGTAAAGAATTGGATCCTTTCATTTGTTCTGCGTCTGTTACCTTGCTGCTCAATCATGACATTGAAATATGCCACTGCAGTAATTCAGTCTTCTGTTTAATTCAGACAACTCAAAAGACAAGTAACAAATTGTGGCTGCAAAGAGAGCAGTATCTACAAATACTCCAAAAAGGTGACTATTGTGAGCATTTCAGCTTCCTCTAAACTGCACGCAAACATTCTGCTCCTGTACCACTCGTTTCCCAGAGCCATCTATCCATCTCACACAGAAAAAAATATTTTACTTTCACAAAAGGGTACTGTCCCTGGTACTCACAATCTTGCTGTGATGGGTGGGGCTGAGGGGTCTGACTCTCAACTATTCCACACCCTTTGAGAGAGGAGCCCTCCTTTAAGACCAACAAAGTTTAATTCTGGGCGTAAGCTTTCGTGTGCATGCAAACAAAAGTTTATACCTTGAACAAAACTTTGTTGGCCTTAAAGGTGCCCCCATTGGACCCAAACCTGGTACTGCTGCTTCAGACCAACAGGGCTGCCCTGAAACCTGAACCTATTCCACCCTTGACCATTTTGCTCCCCAGACAGCCGAAACCGAGCACGTTTGTGTTCACCAAGTGTTCTAAATGGGACTGTGAATGCTGTGAGCATTCTCGCACTGCTACCTGGGAACTGTAGTTCAGTCCAGTAAGTTCTGTGCACACACTGAAATGACAAATGCTACAAGCCGCCCAGAGGCACACGCAGCAGAGATGAAACACTGCCGATTTGCACTGAGGCATGGCCATTCTATGGAGTCAGCTGTTCGGACTCCTCCCCCCCTCAGTCCTGGCTCGATGCAGGAAGTCCAACAAAGACTGTAAACGTGGGAATCCATCTCTGCGCCGCCGCCGCCTCCCCCCTCAGCTGGGACTTGCCCTTTACACGAAAACCCGGGGCAGGGGTGGTCCTTCCCAATTAACAGCCGGGCTCATTGAGTTGCACAAGAGTGCGCGGCCCGGCAGGCCCAGCTCCGCACCTGATTTCCACGAAGCCCTGCGCACTCCTTAATTACTCCTCACTCTTCACCTCCTTGTACCTGGAGGTTTTTTAACATGACTCTCCCCAGCAGAGACGACTGATTGATCGGCCGGCTGGCATTCGGAACGTCTGATTAATGTGGCGCTCGCTGGTCCTCCCCAACTCAAGGGGGAATTAATCTTAAGATGTGGGAATTACTCAATAAACCATTCAAACATGCAATAAGCCGGGCCATTAAAAATTAATCGCTCGACATCCCGGCCATGTAAACACAGCTAATAAGATCCTGGCAGGAGATAAAGTGGGCATGGGGGGGGGATGTGTGCGCGAAGGCGATCTCACAGATGCTCTGGAAGGAGGGGAAGGAAGAGGCATGCCCAAAAGACACCCCCCCCCCGTAACACCTTGGCCAGGTGTAGGGGAGAGTTTATGTCTCTGCCGAAACAGATCGATCCCTCAAAATTCTGCCGTTGACCATTTCAAAATATTTTCAACAAGACAGGCCACAAAGACATCGAGACCAGACTACTGTCAGGCACTGTACATCGGTCTCCCCTCCGAGTGAAGTTGGAGTCACCAGCTGGCGCAGAGTGCCACGGCTCGGCTATTATCCGGAGCTAGAGGGAGCTTTCACATCTTTCTCCCACTCTGCAGTCAGTTACCGGGCTCCATTCAAGGGACTGGCGATCACAAACAAAGCAGAAGAAGAGAAGAGATTGGATTTATACCCCGCCCTTCACTTGGAGTCTCAGAGCGGCTTACAAACTCCTTTCCCTTCCCCTCCCCGCAACAGACACCCTGTGAGGTGGGTGGGGCTGAGAGAACTCTGACACAAACTGCTCTTTCAGGAACAGCTGTGCCAGAGCTTGTGACTGACCCAAGGTCACATCAGCAGGTGCAAGTGGAGGAGTGGGGAATCAAACCCGGTTCTCCCAGATTAGAGTCCGCACACTTAACCACTACACCAAACTGGCTTAACCACTACACCAAACAAAGCCCTCCTCCGTGGCCTCGGGGCCTCATATCCGCGGGACCGCCTCTCTCCCTGTGCTTGGCCACAACAGCCTCCCTGCTCTGAGCAGGGCCTTCTGCTGCAGGTGGCATCCTGCAAACGGGCAAGATCCACAACTCCCCCTACACACGCGCCTGCTCCACTGTGGGCCCCGCCCTGAGGAATGGCCTGCTGGAGGAGATCGGAAAGGCCCTCCCTCCTCCTGGCTTCCTGCAAAATTATTCAAGAGGGCTTTTTGACACCGGTAAGAGGTCTGTACTGTAATGAAATGGTTCAGAAAGATGCTTTGGTAAAGGGATGGGGACCATACACTATACTCCTGTGCAGGGGTCATTTCGTAGAAAAAGGGATGCAGGAGCTCATTAGCATACCTCATTTGCATATGCCACACCCCCTGACATCACCGGAAGTGTGTCAGAAGGCAACACCCACCACTCAGGCTCCACTGGACTGTTTTGGATTGCTAGCTATTGGGGGATGGGGGGAACGCGCAGATCTGTCCTCGCAGAGGAGGGAGAGCTTGTGCCTGAATAAAACTTGGTCTTAAAGGTGCCACTGGACTGTTTTGGACAGGGGTGCCTGTAATGTATTCAGATGCTGCCATGAATGCATTAGGATGTGTGTGAAACATCCCATTAGGAAGCTATGTTAAGCTTCGTCTTGGACAGGGATTCAAGTCCAAGACTACTGTGTCTAATCACGTTCAAGCAAACGGCAAGCGGGAACGTGTATGATTGGTCCTTATGCGATCAACCTGATAGGTTGTTATCTGTAAAGTGGGAGTGGCTATATTAGCCGGGAATGTTTAAATACCGAGCAGTTTCAATGGGCAAACTGTTCGGGCTATCAGATGTTGTACCGTGTTGGAGAAGTGATCGTGAAGAGAAATAAACTTGAGTTTTGGCTGAAATCACTCTCTGACTCTTTGTTAAGCTCAGGACTTAACAGTGCCGGGGGGAGCTCTGCAACTTACCTGGCTGCTTCTTGCGCTGACTGAGGGCTGCTGGGAGCAGGGGGTGGGGCTTGCTGCATGTGCCCACCCCCTGGGCTCTTTACTGCCGGAGCCCCGCTCCTGTGCACTTTGCGGGAAATGACCCCTGCTCCTGTGTACTGTCTGTTGCTGTAAGTATGCTACTTCCATGTAATGTCTGCATTGTTTATAGGGTTGCCAGCTCCAGGTTGGCAAATACCTGGAGATTTGGGGAGTGGAGTCTGAGCAGGGCAGGGGTTAAGGAGGGGAGGGGTATCCATAGAGTCCACCTTCCAAACAGTGCTCCCTCTAAGCTGAGTTAGTGAGAGCTAGCATACAGTTTTTTTAAAGTCCGGCTCACAGTCTTTTGTCTTCGCTCAGGAAGGAGGGCTCCAGAGCAAACTAATGGATGCAGCAGCCAAATCGCTCACTCGCAACTTTAATGCCAGGAGCTCACAAAGTGGAATTTTTGCTCAGAAGGCTCCATTTTCTCCTGGTGCACTGATCTCTTTGGCCTGGAGATCCGCTGTAATCCCAGGAGATCTCCAGCCACCCCCTGGAGGTTGCAAACCAAAGAGAGAGATCAGGGGAAGGAAGTTGAGAAGAAGCAAACAACCATGCTGTATTATGCCCAAAAAGTCTCCAAAGACTAGACATTTCTTTTTCCAGTATTCAGTTTACTGGAAGCAATTCAGACACCATCAACACCAATGGATCAGGCATATTATATCTCATTTCGCATATAACTTTATCAAAGTGGGTGGCGTTGAAATACAATATGAATCCATTTGACAAACTCTCTAGTAGTATCTCATAGTGACTCTCTAGTAGTATCTCATAGTGACACACACACACAAATGGATTTGATAAATCCAATCTCTTCTTCTTCTTGGCCGCCTCCCTTCCACAGGGTCCCACACGAAGGCACGGGCAACTGGGAACAACACTTAGAAAACAAAGAAGAAGATGACCCTCCACAACGCCTGCCTTTCAAAGCATGGACCATACAAAGCGCCAGAAAAGCTGGAAGCCCCCTCCAGAACCATGGCTCTGCCACCCGATCAGAATGCTAGAAGACAGCCTCATTCTCATTCATATACAATAGTGGGGAGTATCTGCTACCCAAAAGTCATTTTAATTCATTTGCCTTCAGCATTTGTATTTGTTGATGTGAAAAGGTATTTCATCTTTGCCAATACTTAATGGTTCACATGCTGTTGCTGTTTACTAGCTAATGTACAATCCATGTTCAGAACTTGCCAACCCGAGAGTTTGATATCTGATGCTCAAAAAAACTAATCACAGTTTGCCCCAAAGACTTAAAACACGCAGACTTCCAATTCTGGGGCTCCTGTTTTTGAATTAAAATCTCCCGTTTGAATTGTGCATTCAGCATCGGGAAGGGTCAGCAAGTTTGGGAAATCTATGAATATTCATATCTGGTCCTGTTTCAACAGCACAACCTCCCCAAGCCTGCAAATTCCAATGCTTGGGCCAACATACAAAAATAAAGATCCGGAGCTCAGAGCTTTCTGCACAGAGAGAGATGTTAATGCTCAAATCACAGTTCTGGGACATGCTTAAAGCAGCCAATTTGGGGAGTAAAGATAACTTTGGAGAAAAGAAAAGGCAGGCTGAAACGACAGCCCCCGCCTCTGCCCGAGTCCTTGGTGATCGGTACAAAAGACAGACTCTAGAGAATCACCACTGAAGAGCCAAGAATCGTCCTCAAAATGAAGAATTGATTTTCGCATGGAACAAGAGGTCCTCAGAGCCAAGAATTTTTCGCAGGCACACGTCCCATTGATCTGGGGGACTGGCTAGGCAAGCTCCGCTGGGCCCCGTGACTCTTTGGGACTGCCGTGTAGGCAGACTGAGCAACAAGGTGGAGCTGAACATTTCGGTCCTGATCACCGGCTTGCATTTCCACAGTGAGCCTTTAGCCCTTTTATAGCCAAAGATCGGAGCCAAGCCTGCTCCGGTGGTATGAATGAAACCATCCCAAGGAACCAGCACTAAGCCTCTGAATGGTTTGGGGATGAAGCCTCCCTTGCAAGCACCCCGGCCTCAAGGAGTCAGGAATGAAGAGGAACCACCTCAGGTATAGGCTGAGCTTTGCTAGAGCTGAAGTCGGATGGCATGAAGAGAAGAAGCCCAAGGAGCCAGCGTTAAGCCTTTTAGCGCTTGGGTCTTCCACACAGCAGCCGCACCTTAATTGTTTACAGACCAGACCAGCTACTCTGACTTTAATGCCCGGACCGAGAGGAGAGTCGTTTTCTTTGTTAAAATGAATATTCCTGCATTCTTCTCCCCGAATATGCAGACTTGATCCCAGTTGTGTATGAAACAGAAAACATGACACACGCAGTTCTGTTCACCCATTTCCCGTGGGAGGGCTACAGATGGGGGGGGGAAGCACACGTCAGATGACACATTTGGATCGCAGGGAATTGAGGGCCACGGCACAGACTGAATATGCATAACAGCAATGCCAAAAATACCTCTCCCAAATGGGAGTCGGATGCACGTCCACACAAAACTCACAGCTGTCCACAGGAAGGTTACAGAGGAGGAACATTTGACACAGCTCAACTATGGAATGAGCAGGGAGAGATAGGTGAGACATTTGTTGAGCCAGGAGTGCCAGTGAAAGCCCTGGTTCCACTCTTGCTTCTGCCTGGAATGTATCAAAGCTGTCTTTATTTTGGCCCCATTTTCTGTTTTTTGCATTGGATTTCCCCGTTAAAGCTATGCAATTCTGCATTAATTGCCTACCAACAGCATTAACAAACTAACAAAACCGGGGAAGGGGCGGGGAATGAAAAGCAGCACAACCACCACCTACCTCAACAAAGTCAAAAGCAAAAAGGCCTCCCAAGGGCAGGTTTCTCCATCGCCAGCACAAGCTGCCCTTTCCCCTCGCCCCAGTGCTAATTGGAACACAACATCCCGGTTTTTTAAAAGAAGGAGGTTGTTGCTCCACTAAGCCAGCAGGTCACCATTATACTCCCTAACAAGGGGTCCCGATCCAAATCTTGCGCGTTGAAATAATGGGACTTACATCTGAGTAAGCCTGGCAGATGAAAAGGCCTGGAAAACGTGCAAAAAAAAAAAAAGCAGCAAACAAAGGCTTTGAAAAGCCAAACAGGCTCCATCAGAAAACGAAAAGTCTGAGAAACGCATCGGAGAGGTGAGGTTATGGCTCAACTTTCCTGCGGTAATTTAATCAACCTGTTAGGAGGCTTTTGTTGAGGAAGAAGCTGGACTGGCAGGAAATGTTAATGGCATTGTGTGTGCTGAATTAGATTAGGTACACAAAAAATACCTTCGCCATTACTGGAAAGCTTACTTACTCGCCCAGGTCTGTTTTCCGGACACGGAGTAATGGAGCAATGTCTTAAGAGCAGCCTCTCTTAATCAGCGCAAGAGGGGTCTATCCACCCAACGGGCACCAGCATCCCGGTTCTCACAGGGGCCAGACGGCACAAAAACCCCAACCCATTTGTTACCTTCATTAAGGGTAATGGGAGTATTTTGTTTGGGCGACCTGTTTTAAGGGTGTTCAAGAAGGTCAGAGGGAGGAATAGGAGGCGGCTTCGGAAAGATAAGGCATGAAGCTTCCCAATCACCAGAGTCAAACAGATCTTGCAACAGAAAAGAATTGTGCTGATAAATTAGGTCTTCCTTTCCATCATGCCTTTATTTCAAACAAGAGGTTTGTCCTTTTTGTTGTGCAACTGCACCGTGGTGTGACCAAGCAACACAACAAGATAGTTTTAACAATACTTTTAACAAACAGGTCTTTCTTTCCATTGTGCATTTATTTCAAGCAAGAGGTTTTCCTTTTTGTTATGCAACTACACCCTGGTGTGACCAAGCAATAAGATATTTTTAATAATAAAAGGCACAAGGCGGTTCCCAAGGCTCCTCTGGCCAGTGTGGTCACTACCTGGAGAAACTGACTTTCAACCCCCTCCGCTGCCCCTTCAGCCCACCTGACAAAAGCTGCCATTTTACCCCGGCCTTCTCCTAACGGGTGGAACCTGATACTGCCCCCCCCCTGCTCCTCTGCAGTTTTACCTTGCTTTCTTGTATTGGGTTTTAAGTGCTCCATATTGCTTGGCCTTGGCTGCTGTGGAGAGGAGATGCACATTTTAAAGGAAATAAACCATCTTCCAGCACCAGGAGACAGTTTGGTGTCATAGTGAAGTGCGTGGACTCTAATCTGGGAGAACTGGGTTTGATTCCCCACTCCTCCACTTGCACCTCCTGGATGACCTTGGGCAAGCCACAGTTCTGTCAGAGCTGTCCTTGAAAAAGAGCCGTTTGTGTCAGAGCTCTCTCGGCCCCGCCTACCTCCCAGGGTGTCTGTTGTGGGGAGGGAAAGGAGTTTGTAAGCCGCTCTGAGACTCCCTTAGGTAGTGAAGGGCAGAGTACAAATCCAATCTCCTCTTCTTCTAATATTGCTTTCCAGGTAGGGTTGCAACACAGTGTTCCCTCTAAGCTGAGGAGGTGTGAGCTAGCTCACAGTTCTTTAGCCTCCAGCTCACACATTTTTGTCTTAGCTCAGGAAGGAGGGCTCCAGAGCAAATTAATTTATACAACAGCCAAATCACTCGCTCACAACTTTAGTGCCAGGAGCTCACAAAGGAAAACGCTTGCTCACGAGACTCCACAGCTTAGAGGGGGCATTGGCAGGTCCTCCCTAGTCACCAGTGGTTGCCAGAACCAGGTTGGGAAACTCCTGGAGGTATGGGGATGGAGCCTGGGGAAGACAGGGACCCCAGAGGGGTACTATGCCATAGCATCTGCCCTCCAAAGCATCCATTGTCTCCAAGGGAGCTGTAGTCTGAAGATGAGCTTTAGTTCTGGGGGATTCCCAGGCCCCACCCGGAAGCTGAAATCCAAAAACAACATCCGTGACAAAAAGAGTCAATAATGTTGCAAAATCATTTACTGTAGTAATTCTGTAGAAAATTCTCTTCTATTCTCGTGTGCCTAACACCGCCTGAATAGAAGTTTCTGCAGAATTACTAGAGTTTTTGGATTTCCATTTCCTCCTGTGATCTCTCGTTTTTGGCTCCCACCTGGAAGCTGCCATCCCTGTTTCCAGATGTGTAAATGGCTGCACGCAAATAAATGGGGACGAAGACCTTCCCCCTTGCAGCCAAGTCTCCCGCTGATGCAGTCTATCTGGGTACTGCTCTGCAGCACTTACCACGCAGGTCACATGGGGGATGCCCGTGCTTGCCACGCCCAGCATCAGCAACCTCCACCCCGCCCCTCAAATCCCGTCTCCTGTTGGCCGAGGGCCAGCCTTCCCACAGGCGAAAGCAGTGCTGGAGCAAACATGGGCTAAAAGCCCCAGTGATGCCGGCAGCCCCTCCACTCGAACCCAGGCCTCAGCGACGAGGGCAACAGGTGTATGCCCACCCAGTAGGTGAGCAGTGCCAGTACCGGAGGATCCGCTCTGACCTGCTCTTCCCTCCAGCCAGGCCAGCAATCCACCAGGAACTTTCCTTGGAGGTGAAATGGCCAGCCGCCCCCCCTTACTCCCCAGGAAAGCTTAAATAAGCCAAGGACCGCGTGTTTAGGAGGTGCGGGGGCAGGCACGTGCCACAGCACCCTAGATCAACCTGCCAACCAGTGAAGAAGATCTCTACCTGGGAGGAGGGTTGCAGACGGAGACAGGGCTCCCTTGGTGGTGGCGGCGCCTTGGCTGAGGGAGGTGCCTGCCCCCCAAGCTCCATCTGATGCTTATTCTCTTAAGCTGTGTCAGGTGAAGCCTTTTTTATTTGCCTGAGTCCACAGCACTCTGTGCGTGGGCACCTCTCGCAGAAGCGAATCTCTTGTTGTGCGTGTTTTTAAAAATTCTACGTTGAATTTGCTCTCTGCAGTTTTTTGAGGGGGGCTCATTGTTCTGGAGAAGACTCTTGAGAGTCCCTTGGACTGCAAGATCAAATCAGTCAATCCTAAAAGAAATCAACCCGGACTGTTCCCTGGAAGGCCAGATCATGAAACTGAAGCTCAAATACTTTGGCCACCCAATGAGAAGGGAGCACTCCCTGGAGAAGACCCTGATGCTGGGAAAGACTGAAGGTCAAAGAAGATGAGATGGTTAGACAGTGTCATCGACGCAACGAACATGAAGTTGAGCCAACTTCAGAGGACGGCGGAAGACAGGAGGGCCTGGTCTGGTCCATGGGGTCGCGGAGAGTTGGACTCGACTGTGCGACTGAACAACAACACTGTTCTATCAGCATCAGTGTTTCTACTTTTTATTGTACTGTATTTTTCATGGACTGTTATATCCTTTGCTTCTGCCCTTTTTTAAATGGAGAAACAGTAAACCACTGACCCCCAGAGAGAGAGGCCTTCCTTCCCCCCCCCCCACCTTTTCCTGTGGTCGCTGCATTCCAAGAAAGGCCAAGGAAGAGTCTGATTTGGATCACAGCTTGAACCGAAGACAGCTTTCCACGAGCTTCTGGGCCCTGCCAGCTTGAAGATCCCCTGTACAGGAAGACCAAAAGTTATGACTTCGGAAAGCCTTTTTTAAAAAAGACGTCTTTGCTTCCTACGCCTACAGCGCCCCATCCCTTCCGATTCTCCTTTTATAAACAAATCCTTTTGAATCGCAGAGGACGACACTATGCCTCTGGGGCTCTTCGCACTTGCCTCATCCGCGTGGCGCTCTGCCTGAGCGCTCAAGGTCACGCGGAGGGCCCAGCGCACAAGACGAGAGGAGGAGCAGACGAGAGAGGCACCTTCCACCCCATCCCCCCCCCCACACACAGACACAACGGAATTGGGACTCCTCAGCTTGGTTCCGGAGGCCAGTTACAGGAGCAGGGCTCAGGCAAGGAAGAACTCTCTGCACATGCCCTGAAAGCTGCTGCCCACAGGTCCCACCCAGCTGGGGTTGCTAACTTCCAGGGGATGGCTGGAGATCTCCTGCTCTTACAACTCATCTCCAGGGGATGGGACCTGGAGAACATAGAGGCTTTGGAAGGCACACTCCATGGCATTATACCCCACTGAAGTCCCCCCCCCAACACACACCCCTTTCCACCCCACCATCTTGCTCTTTACTGGGCCTGGGTTCCCCTTCAGAATTTCCATGCACTCGGTGGAAACCAAGCCCAGCCTATCCCCACATGTAAGGAGGAACGCTTTCCTGCTTAGAGAAGGCACTGCTGGCCTCTGTGCCCCACTGCCTCCCCGACAGAGATTGTCAATTTGGGGGGGAGAGATTACCCAGCTATCAAAGAGCTGGAAAATGGAGCCGGGAATTCTCCCCAGTGTTGCTTTAAAGCCTCTGAAAGAAAGAGTCAGCAAGTTTGGAGGAGCCCGCGTTTCATCCCCCAACACACAGCCGTGGAGAGCCAGCCCTGAAAGGTTTGCGCAGCCCTCACAATCCTCCTTGTTCAGAGGCCTTTGAGGGTTCTTCACAGAGGCCTTTGCTGGCTTGCAAGGGGGGGTGGGGAGACGAGCCAATGAGAAGACATGAAGACAGGATGGAAGATGCTGCCAATTGCTGGACAGCTCAGCACCGCCAACCGAGATGCTCCTACGACAGACATCCACGCACAGACCCCCCCCCCCCCCGCCCCCCCCCCGGGGGCTGCGCAGAGCACCCCCCCCCACCCCCCCCCCCCCCCCGGCTCCATCTGCAAAAACACGTGATGCGAAACAAACCTTCTGTCTGTGACATCTGATCGGAGACACTGCTAATCAGTCATCCCTTGATGTCAGTCCCCTGGTGACGAAGGTCCACACATCTCTAAGAAAAAAATGACTTCTTAAGAGTTTCTTGGGCATAATTCAAGGACTGGCTCACATGCCAATGTTGACCTCCGAGTGCCTGCACAGCCAGACAAACGCCCATGCGTGAACGGCCCAACCCAGGAACAGAGGGAAGCACTCTGCATAGGCTCAGAAATACTCCATATAGCCAGCACACACACACACAAACCAAAACCACTCGGAAGACTTGAGTTCAAATGAAGCACCACTTTTGCTCTGAACACGAGAAGGTGTCTCCGGGAAAGTTCCAGAAAAGTGCAGCCCACTCAGAGCGCACGATGTTCCCTCCTGCTTGCAAGTGCTCTCTCCCACCTTCCCGCTCTTAGGTTCACACAGCGGAGACACAGGTGTGTCCAAACAAGAAGCTACAGGGAGGGGAGCAACTGGGAGCTCTTGCAGTCTACTGTTCGGAACCCCCTCCCCCCCAGGAGACTCGTCTTTCTCCCTCCATTGATGTCTTCCCCTAGTGGGTGAAGCCTTTTTTGTGTCCTTGGCAGACTCCCAGGAACCGTTATGGGCCCTCCTCCCTGGTTCTGATGGTGTTTGTTTATGTGCTCTTATTATTGCATTGGGAGCTGCGGTGGCTCAAGTGGTTAAGACACTGAACTGCAGACCAGAAGGTCGGTAGTTCAGCAGTTCGAGACCCGAGTGCCGCCTGACAGAGTAAGCTCCCGTCTCTGGCCCCAGCTCCTGCCAACCTCGCAGTTCGAAAGCAAGAAATTGCAAGTAGATAAATAGGGACCACTTCAGTGGGAAGGTAACAGCGTTCCGTGTGCCTCGGCGTCTAGTCATGCCGGCCACATACCCACGGAGAAGTCTTCGGGCAGCGCTGGCTCTTTGGCTTGGAAACGGAGATGAGCACTGCCCCCTAGAGTCAGATTCGACTGGCTTCTGAGCAAGGGAAACCTTTACCTATTATTGCATTACTTAAAATTCCTAACTGATGTTTTTAAATGTAACAAGGTTTTTGAGGTTTTTATGCGTGCCACCTCAGATGGAAAGGCGACATAAAAATGTTTTAAACGAATAAGAAATAAATGCAATTCTGTCTAATAAAAAGAACTAACTGAGCAGGGACTCCACCCCCCATGAGACTAAACCAACTCAGGGTTGGAACACTTTCCCTTTGAGGAAAGGTTAAGGCGCTTGGGGCTCTTTAGCTTGGAGAAACGATGACTGAGGGGTGACATGATTGAGGTTTACAAGATTATGCGTGGGATAGAGCAGGTAGAGAAAGAGGTACTTTTCTCCCTTTCTCACAATACAAGAACTCATGGTCACTCCATGAAATTGCTGAGCGGTCGGGTTAGAACAGATAAAAGGAAGTACTTCTTCACCCAAAGAGTGATTGACACACGGAATTCACTGCCACAGGAAGTGGTGGCGGCTACAAGCATGGACAGCTTCAAGAGGGAATTGGATAAGCATATGGGGCAGAGGTCCATCAGTGGCTATGAGCCACAAGGTATAGATAGGGGCTCTGGGGCAAGTGATGCTCTGTCTTCTTGGTGCTTGGGGGGGGGGCAACAGTGGGAGGGCTTCTAGTATCCTTGCCCCACTGCTGGACTTCCTGATGGCACTGGTATTTCTGGCCATTGTGTGACATAGAGTGTTGGACGGGATGGGCCTTTGGCCTGATCCAACATTGGCATCTTTTATGTTCTTATGTTCTTACACCAGTTATCAGAGGGGGGGAGCAGAGCGTTCCACTGCAATGCAGACAATAAGACGCACCGCAGAGTGGCTTCAGACCGGGCAGTGCTCAGAGTGGGAGAGACGGGAGGGGCCAGGCAGCTGGACTTCCTACGGCCCTCCACAGCCAAAATCTGACCCGAAAGGGAGGTTCCTGCCCTCGTGGTGGTCCCCAGGGGAGACAGCTGTGGCAACACAAACTGGGAGCTGCAGAGTTCTTTTGGCCAGGGTCCCAGAGAGAAAGTGATGCTCTTAAAGGGACAGGTGTTCTTCACCAAGGCTGGAGGAACCAGCGGACCAGATGGCTCAGCCGGCGTGCTCATTCAGCTCCTGAGCCACACAAAATCAAGGCGGCGTGTAGGTGCAAAGTCACCAGCATCCAAGCTACTAGCCCTGGCCCTGACACATTTTACGAGCGTGAAGCCCGCCCCCACCCACCCATGTTTCCAGAAGAAAGGAGCCAGTGTGGAGGATTCACCTGCCAGAGGCAAAACCAGGGGAGTGCCTTGCGTCATGCAAGCCCCTGGACCATGGGGAGACTGCTCTGGCTCCAGTGAGTCCTCCAAGGCACTCATTCTCTGCTCTGGACTGGTCTCCTTTCAGTTGGCATCTGCCAGGAGGGGGCATGTTCTATCCTGCCTCTGGGTTGGGGGGGGAGGCAACTGGACCATCCATCACTTCCCATGCAGTGACGGCAGAATTAGTTTCCAACATTCTTATCTAACTTTTTCTCTCTCCACAGGTTTTAGAGTTCCAAGAC
>NW_015167061.1:1867357-1878264 GCF_001447785.1 Gekko japonicus
TATTGCAATTTGCACTATAGGCTCAGCGGCTGCTTCTTTGGTGTCTCTCATCCCCTCTCACGACAGCAGCTGGGCACTCATAAGACACTGCCCAAAAGAGCGACCTGGATACAATCCCACATTACGACTCCTTTGAGATTCTGTCCGTGTAGAGCTGTGCCGCTGTGCCCCAGTGGGTCGGAGGCACGCATCAACACGCACCGCCTAGGAAGACGCTCTTGTCGCCACGATGCTTACAACCTTACAAGTGCTCCAGAACAAACAGAGCATAGCAAAGAAGCCATGTGCCAGTGCGCACGAGGCGAAGGAACGGGGCACGGCGGCAGGCGAGCGTGGCCAACAGGACGCCCGGAACGAGCGCTGGACACTGGCCTGCCGGAGCTGTCATTACGGATGTGGGGGGCAGACAGAAATCCAGGAGGAGGAAAGCAGGACCTTCCCGCCCAGCTCTGCCACCACCCCCAATATAGGGGGTGGTGGCTGTGCTCTCGAGAGGGGCCAGGAGGCTCCTCGGGAGCCAGTTTTGCCCCCAACACCTTTCTCTCCGCCCCCCCAGGGGGGGGATTTGGCTGCAAGGGAATGGGCGAGGGGCCCAAGAGAAAGATGGGCAGGTTCCCCCCTCCCTCCCTCCCTCCCTCGCAAGGGAAAGCTGCAGGGGAGGCGCCCAAACAGAGCCAGGCAGGGGCGCCCCCCCCCTTCACCCTCTCTGAGTTCCCACCTTCAGGCTCACCTGGAATGTTGCCCTGATTCCTGGGGCTGAGTTGGAAACACCCATGAAGCTCCGGAGGAGGATCAGGGTGGTTCCCCTGCCCGAGCTCTGGGAGTCCTCCGCAGTCCCCCCCCCCCCCCCCCCCCCCCGGGGGGCGGCCCGGGCGCGGTCATGGAAAAAGAGGTGCAGAAGCTCATTAGCATAACATATTGTTGGAGTTTCTTATGAAAATTGTGATTCAGCAGAGAAAAACAGCTTAGCGATGCCAGAGTGCAATAATCAGACTCAGAGTCCGTGTGTGTTTAAAATATAAAAGTTTTACTACATTCTAGCATAGGGAAAGGTAACTGGGAGGAAAATAACAACACAGCTAAAACAGCTACATCCTCACTCTACAAAGGACGAGACTAGAAGATGCAATGGCTACTCCCACACACGCTTCTTGTCGAAACAGAACAAAGACGGGAAGAGGAGCCGTAAAATGCAAAGACACTTTGACACTTTGCTTCCAATCAAACTCCTGGAACAGGAAGAATTTTCCCCGGGCTGGTAAACCTAAACTAACATTGGCTTACACAAAAGCATGTGATTTCCTGTAACAAAACAGACATTTAACCCAATATATACTGAGTGTTTTTATCTTGTAACACCCAACACCCTGCCTCCCCTCGGCTAATCCAGCAAGCACCAGGCAGCGGAACGGGCCCGACTGGCTGGCCCCCACACCAGGACGCAGGCCCACCCGAGCACAACTCCGGCATTAGTTCACTGGCAGCCAGAGGAGAGCAAAAAAAAACCCCCGCAGGACCCCCCTCAGCATGCATGTGACGGAGCTACCTGAGGGGGCTGCTGGAAGAAGCACAGCAGATCGCTTCCTTGGAACAGTTATCTGAAGTCTCTCAAAGCTCTACAGAAATGTTAAGGAAGGGTTACATATGGCCAGAAATACAAAATTAAGCACCACAGAAGGACTCGGCGTGCGTGCGCACGCAGGAGCACCCAACCATACACGGATCCCATGTAGAATTAGGAGTAAAAAGGGCCCCGGACGCTCTGAAATTCTCAGCAGCACCATAGAGCGATGAAAATTGCTGATATAATTCACAAGTTGTGCTCGTGAGGTTACAACCGGAAGGAAGGAAGGAAGGAAGGAAGGAAGGAAGGAAGGAAGGAAGGAAGGAAGGCAAACCTCTTTGGCTGCTTTTTAGGAACAGGGAGAAAGCAAAAGGGGAAACCGGCTTCTCCCAATGCTGCAGGCTCCACCCACTGCCCCTCAGCAGTCACAGCTGCCCAGTGGGGTGGCCGGTGGTCCCATCTCTGCAGAGGGGCATTTCTTGGAAATGGGGGGGCGCCCTTATGAATGGATCATGCCTCATAGGTCTCTCTGAAAGTGGGCAGGGGGGGGAGAAAGGACTGCCCAGCATCCCTTCCCCCATAGGGCCCCCAACCGATCCTTCCTGCTTACTCCCAGGCAGAAAGAAGCCAACTCAGGGCAGGGCTCAAAAGCAGGTGCCAGGTCAAGGGGGGGGGATTCCACCCACCTGCCGCCACGTCCCAGAAGGGAAAGGAGGCATCACCTACCTCACTCAGCATTCCCTTCCAAGGACAAAAGATTTGCTCAGGTCACACACACACACACACACCCGGCAAGTTATCTGCAAGCAAATGGAATTCTTTCCAAGGTCACACCCATGGACTTCTGCCTGCATCTCTAAAAAGCAGCCGTATCTGCATGCCTTAACTTAAATATATGAATTGCCGTAAAACTGACAGAGAAATACATTAAGACCAGAATGATTTGCTGAAGCCAGGTATTTGACGAGTTCCCAATTCCACTTGAAATTCTTCCCAAGGATTTCCCCAGGATGGCCCGGAAGGACCGGGAAGCTTTGCAGGAGCCGGGCAGCTCCAGCTGAGCGGAGGTCATCTGCCAGCCATTTCTCTTTGCAAGTCAACCAAAGCTCATTGCACAGACACAAAAGCTGCCATCTAGACAGACCCATCGAGCTTATTGGGGGGGGGACCCTTCCTAACATAAAAAACAAAACAGGGTCTATTTATTTAAAATATCTCTACCCCGCCTCATCCGCAGTGCTCCTGATTCAGACACAGAACTGAAACCGCAGAAGGAGCCCTGATCAAAGCAGGACCTCTGGCATTTAGGCCTTGAGAGCAGCCATTCCCAATCCATCAATGAACCAATAAACAAATCACAACAATGACTTTTAAGAAGACTCAATAAAAGCCATCCCATATGGACAGGGAGGGCCACAGTCAAAAAGTCAATAGGACTGACAGCCCAGATCTCCAATCCGTAGGCATTCTCTGTAAAGGAGGCGCTCCCTGAGTAAGGATGCCTGCTACCCCACCTGTCAAGATAGCTATACTTTCTTGTGGGTTAACAGGAGACTTGTGCACACATGAGCCAACTTAAGTTTTAAAAGAAAGTATTTATTTAAAACAATGATCAAAGGAGAGAAATACAAAATCCAGCAAACAAACACTTCAGAGAGTGCAACAAATAAAAAAAATTACTGACTCAAACTACCTGTGTTCTACAGCGCAGTTTCAGGAAGCATAGGCCATAAGTCACAACAAGGAATGTGGATTCACGTCGAGGTCTGCAAATGCGAACCGCATACAGGAGTTCCCATAATCTCCTAGGCTAAATTTCCCCCCCAGCTAAGGTGGCAAGATATACTCTTTTTCCCTTTCAAATATCAGCTGCCCCCACTTTGCGGCCAAAACAGTTTTTCCAAATAGAGTTAATTGGTAGGTCTGCCTGTCCTTAGAATCAGCACCTTAACAATAACAAACTTGAAACAGCTGCATTAGGAAGAAGGCTAACATACTGTTATATCACTTAACCCTTCATAGGCACTTTTGCTTCATACCATCCCTCCCCAGGTCAAGTTTCCTAGAAGCACCACCCGCCTTACTGCACTGCCCCTGGGGGAACTGCAGCTCTCAGCACAGACTGGAGGGATTATTTTGTAGAAAAAGAGGTGCAGGAGCTCATTAGCATAACTCATCAGCATAACTTATTTGTGTATGCCACCCCCCCTGACATAACCAGAAGTGTGTCAGAAGGCAACACCCACCGCTCAGGCTCCACTGGACTGTTTTGGATTGCTAGCTATGGGGGGGGGGGGAACATGCAGATCTGCCCTCGCAGAGGAGGGAGAGCTTGTACCTGAATTAAACTTGGTCTTAAAGGTGCCACTGGACTGTTTTGGACCGGGGGCCGGGGAGGGCTCTGCAGCTTACCTGGGCTGCTTCTTGCTCTGACTGAGGGCTGCTGGGAGCAGGGGGCGGGGCTTGTTGCATGTGCCTGCCCCCTGGGTTCTTTACTGCTGGAGCTCCGCTCCTGTGTGCTCCTGCAGGAAATGACCCCGCGTAAATCCAACCACCGCCTCCCACCCCAAGACAACCAGGCTGCAGGGAGCAAGAGGAAGGGACAGGCAAAAGAAACCACCAGCATCTGCAACAAACTGAGCCGCCAAAGGTCAAGGAAAGAGAGGCACAGAGAGAGTCTGGCCAGGGCTTCATCTACAACAGAAGGGCCTTCTGTTCACGAAACTCTGCACAGGGGCCTACAGCGCAACCTGGTCAGCCTGCCCGCAACACGTGCGTGCACAGGGTCTCTTTTTTTATCCCCCGATCACAAGAAAACCATGCAGGAGAATTCACGCTCGAAATACACCTGAACATTCTGAGCGAGGTGATTTCACATTGAAAACTGGCCCGTTAGGAACTCTAGAGAGGAAAAACACGGCCTGGATCATACAGAGAGAGGAGTCAGTTGCTTGGGAGAACTGGGTGGTGGTTGTACAGAAGAGCAGCATGGGGACTGCACTCTGCACATGCCCGGGAGAAGCTGCGGCTTTCCCATGGCATCCCGTCGGAATCCGTCATTCCGGCCTTTGCATCAGTCCCCAGCGCCACCAGCCCCAGCCACGCCGCGATCCCCGCAGCAAAGATGCCGCATGAGTTCTTTAGCGAGGCAGGATCCACCCTCCCGGTCTGCCTTGCGATGGTTCCTGCTCCAGAATTTCAAGCCACGTGGTCCCAAAAAAAGAACCGGCTGCTCCCCTCCCTGCGCTGCAAGAGCAGCCCGGATTAATTAATTCCCTCTTAAACACAGAGCAGCTCACAACCCCCCCCCCCACTTAATCAAACGGAGAACAAAATTGACATAATGGCAGCTGCGGTGAAGTTACAATGATCTACAGGAAGGAATCGCTAAAAATTTATCACCAGCCATAAAAGGGAGGTCCGTAGCAGTCAGCCAAGTCCTGACCATGGGAGGCATTTTGGGGGGTAGTCACCTTTCCCCTCGAAACAGGCTGCAGGGAAGCCCCTCCCCCACACACACACATAGACCCCTGCCCAGGGCCACTCCCCCTACCCCCGCCCACCCTTCAAGCGGCATCTCCAGGGCCACAGAGTTCACCCCAGGGAAGGCTGAAGGGCCCCACCTGCCAACTCTGGTTACTTTGCTGGCCCCATTTAGGCCACAGCCAGAGTACCTCATTCGATCCTTATCACACCCCTGCAGAGTAGGCTCGGCTGAGAGAAGGTGGCGTGCATGCACCCAGCCAGCCGCTGACTTCCACGACTGACCCAGGATTTGAACCCAGGCTGAGTCATAAGAACGTAAGAGAAGCCAGTGCTGGACCGGGCCAATGGCCCCTCCAGTCCAACACTCTGAGTCACACAGTGGCCAAAAAAAGTACCAGGTGCCCTCAGGAGGTCCGGCAGTGGAGCCAGGAGGACACTAGAAGCCCTCCCACTGTTGCCCCCCCCCCAAGCACCCAGAATACAGAGCACCCCTTGCCCCAAACCGAGAGTTCCTACGGATACCTTGTGGCTAATAGCCACGGATGGACCTCTGCTCCACATGTTTATCCAATTCCCTCTTGAAGCTGCCCATGCTTGTAGCCGCCACCACCTCCTGTGGCAGGGAATTCCACGTGTGAATCCATCCGCCTTGTTAGTCCATCAACACCATCTGCCTTCCTCTCCAAGAGCAAACTTCATTGTCGTCCTCATCTGCCTCTCCGCGAAAAAAAGAAGCCCAAGGAAGCTCCAACGCAGCATGGAAACGGCACATGGGGAGATGGCAGGGGGGAGGCACTAGCTCCCCCCCCCCCAGTATGCTGATGCTAGCCCTGCCTGGTCCTAGAATTTCTCCTCGGACCCCCTTTTGCACTCCCCACACGTTCCTCTTTTAAGAGGGGGCCTGCCCCACTTCAACTCCTGGTTTGCCCCCACCACATTCTGAAGCGAGGAGGTGTGTGTGTGTGTGGGGGGGTGCCCTTCAAGACCAGCCAGCACCGGCTCCTGCAGTAGCTCTCCTGGACTGGGCAAGGGGGGCTCTAAGTCGCCACAGAAATTTGTGCCGAAAGAACCTCTGTTTAGCTTCCCGGGGCTGCCGGACGCCTGTTTGGGGGCGCTGAGCTCTGAGCCACGGCTCCCACACACACACACACACACACACACACTGGCCTTGCCAACCGGGTCAAAGAGGAGGAACACTTGAGTGTGTCCACCGTGGCTCACCACCCTCCCCCCTCAGTCTGAGGACAGGGAATCAGGGGCTCAAGACAGCGGCTGCTTGTCCAGACTGCAAAAGCGGGAGGCCCAGGTTGCCAACTGACCAACCAAGCACAGCAGAGCCTTCTCCAGCACCTTGAACTGCTCAGAGGCACAAGCATCAGGAAACCTGAGGAGGTTGGGGGGGGGGCAGCAGAAAGGGGTTATTGTTTTTTACTCCATGAAATTGCGGAGTGGTTGGAACAGATAAAAGGGAGTCCTTCCTCACCCAAAGAGTGATGAACAGGTGGAATTCACTGCCACAGGAGGTGGTGGTGGCGACAAGCATGGGCAGCTTCAAGAGGGAACTGGATAAACATACGGAGCAGAGGTCCACCAGTGGCTATTGGCCACAAGGTATAGAGAGGAACTCTCGGTCTGGGGCAAGGGATGCTCTGTATTCTTGGTGCATTTGGGGGGGGGCAACAGTGGGAGGGCTTCTAGTGTCCTGGCCCCACTGCTGGACCTCCTGATGGCACCTGGTCTTTTTGGCCACTGTGTTGGACTGGATGGGCCACTGGCTTCTCTCTTATGTTCTTATATCTGCCAATCAAGCTACAGGGAATGCTTGAAAAGCCGGCAAGTCTCCTCCTAGGCCAGGCAGAGTTTGTGCTTCCCCCACCCACCCCACCCCACCCCCTTCCATTTGCTCCAGAGAGGCACAACATTGTCGGGCCGCTCTAGTCCCTAAACATCTCCAAGGCAGAGAGAGGAACAGGGGGGGGGGGAGAGAAGGCCACCCCCAGGAAGGGCAGCCTCTCTGAAGCGGAGGTTCTGCGAGGGGTTAATGGCTCCCACTAAATTCCCTTTCCCCTCCCCCCTATTATGCCATGCAATTCAAATCAACCTGTGCATTGTTTTGGATTACCCTTTTGCCATTCAATCACGTTAAATAACTAGCTGGAACAGCCAAGGACGGAAGCTCCTTGAATCACTTGTGAGGAAGGGAAAACAAAGAGAAACATTGGGGAGTGGGATCAGAATGCGGGTGCTGCGGAGCGGGTAACTTTTAAACTGGGCGGGGGGGGGTCCTCTGGAACAACAGAGAGAGCTGCAGCAAGGTTGTTGTTGGCTGTGACTTGAGAGCGGTTTACACACACACAGACAGAGTATGGCTACAGTCCAGACTATGACCAGGAAGTTGAAATGCTGCATCAATTACAACGTTCACTTGGGCCTGACACTCTCACAGGGCTGTGGGGGGGGGGGAGCAGGTATGCCACCCTGAAGAAGAAGAGGAGGAGATTGGATTTATATCTCACCCTTCACTAACTGAAAGTGTCTCAGAGCGGCTTATAAACTCCTTTCCCTTCCCCTCCCCACCACAGACACCCTGTGAGGCAGGTGGGGCTGAGAGAGCTCTGACAGAAACGGCTCTTTTTTCAAGAACAGCTGTGCCAGAATTATGGCTTGCCCAAGGTCATCCAGCCAGGTGCAAGTGGAGGAATGGGGAATCAAACCCGGCTCTCCCAGATTAGAGTCCGCGCACTTAACCACTACACCAAACTGGCTCTCAGTGTGTGAAGACACACTGGGGAGGAACAGAGACAGTTCCATGCCAGGATGTTGGGTATTACAAGTTGAAAACACTCAGTATATCTGGGGTTAAATGTTTGTTTATGTTACTCACAGGAAGTCACATGTTTCTCATGTAACCAATGTTCTTTAGCTGTAGAATGCCCGGGAATTTTCTCCCTGATCTAGGAATTTGATTGGGACTAAAGTGTCAAGGTGTATTAACATTTTATGGCTCTCTTCCCTCTTTGTTTGGTGTTCTGAAGAAGAAGAGTAGCCATAATCTCTCTCTTCTAGTTTTGTGTAGAGTAAAGATGTAGCCGATTATGCTCTGTTCTTATTTTCATCCCAGTTACCCTTTCCCATTCTAGAATTTAGTAAAAACTTTATATTTTAATCACACATGGACTCTCAGTCTGAATTATTTTATTCCGGGACTGCTGGACTGACTTATCTCTGCTAAATACCATTTTTTTTCAATATCTCACTATCACCCAACACAGGAATACACATAAGAGGTTCTGCAGATGAAATCCCCATCAATGAAATCGAAGGGCGGCAGGTTGCCAGCTGTCCGGAGAAAACATGTCCTCCTGTCCCTTTAACAGGTGCTTAATAGGATGTTATTCACCAGGTGATATTAACCAGCTCGCTCCCTGAAAAGCATCAGCTGCCCCCTTTTGCGCATTCAGTCTCTAATAAAGAGGCAGGATATTTTGCTCCAAGTAGGCCAGGATTACTCAATCCCGTTGGTTTACTCCAGAGCAAGTCTTGCCTAAAATGCACCGGCCGGTGCTGCCTCTACACACCTTTGCCTGCCTACTTGGGAGTAAGAACCCTAATGAATTCCAGGGAGCCGGACATCACTAGACCAGTGTTCCGTCCAAGCTAAGTGAGTGTGAGCTAGCTCACAGTTTTTTAGCCTCCGGCTCACACATGCTGGTCTTCGCTCAGGAAGGAGGGCTCCAGAGCAAGCTAATTTGTGCAGTAGCCAAATCACCTGCTCACAACTTTAATGCCAGGAGCTCCCAAAGCAGAATTTTTGCTCACTCCACAGCTTAGAGGGAACATTGCTGACTAGACCAGGTTGGACGTGTTCGTCCCCCCCCCCCCAACTTTCCTGTGGTTTTCAAGCAAGCCCCAGACACCACACACAAACATGAGAGCCAAGGGGAGGGAGCAGCGACCTTCCCCACCTGGGATTGGATGAAGGAGCTGGATCCAGGATCCTACACGTTGCTGCACGCAAGGAAATGGAAAGGGGCCTGCGGGCATCTGGAACCAGAAGAGGCAGCGGCGATCTAAACATATTTCCAAAGCATTTTGATAAAGGTGATAGATATTTGATAGTACACCTATCTACGGCAGCAAGAATATTATATGCAAAATACTGGAAACAAAGGGAAGCACCAAAGCAGCAAGAATATGAACAACAAGTCGAGCCAGGAACTGAATAACAACTGAGCCCCCGGCCGGGGTGCTGGTAGGTTGTCACCCCCATACAAATAATGTGGCCCTCGTTAGGGATAAATAGCTGTGTAAACCGCTCAGAGACCCTCCGGGGTCAGGGCGGTATATAAGTCGAAAATTAAATAAATAAATAAAATATGTGAACAAACTGTTGGAGACGGATGAAAATGACAGTCATCGTTGATGAGAGGGACAACAGACCCAACATTTCAAAAGACTTGGAAAAACTGTATGACTGGTACAATATAAATGCATAGTTTAAAGTAGTGAAATTTTTGGTATTATTCATCTCTTTTAGTTAATTAGAAACTATGGTAAAAAGATAAGAGTATACAGAAACGTAAGCAAACCCATAGAAATGTTTAAATATGGTAATAGAGTTATAAGAAAGTATGTTGATCTCATTGTATGTTTTATGTATGCAAGTGGATGTTTGTTATAGGTTGTATGTTTGTGTGTGTACAATATGAAAAATAATAAAAGTGTACCTAATGAAGAAGAGGCCGCGGCGAGCAAGGGAGGTCCTACCTGGGCCAGCGAGAGTGGAGGGGCCTTTGGAAGTCCTGCTTCCCCCTCAAAGGCGCAGGGACCCTCTGCGAGAGAGAAGGAGGAAGGTGCCTCTGAGCATGCACAGAGCACTTCACTGCGGCCAGCCCGCCTTCCTCCCGGGGGAGCCGACGGAGCCGCTCCTCCCGCGCCGCGCCTGGCCCACCCCGGCTTGTCCGCCCCTGGAGATCTCCTCCGCTCCTCCTGCGCCTTTCCAGCGGCTTCCTGCGGGCCTCCAGTGCCGAGCTGGCCCCCTGGCCGGCCCCGCGGGGTGGTCGTGAGGGAGGGCCCACCGGAAGGCCGCCGGGGGGAAAGGCGGGCTAGACTCGCAAGGCATTCGGTGCGGCCGTGAGTGGCCAGGGCCGCGGAGACTTGCCGAGCGGCGGAGCGGACCGGGGACGGGGTCTTCCGGCTGGCTCCTCTGGCCCAGGGGTTGCCAGGCGGCCGCAGGCTCCACCTCGGGCCTCGTTCGCCTGCGGAACTCACCGCCACGGGATGGGAGGCGGCCGGGCAGCGACCGGAGGCGGAGCCCCCTTCCTTGGGAGGCGCTGCTCGGAGCAAGCGAAGCCTACCCGCCCGCGCGCCTAGGATCGGGGCCGGCGAGGAACCCCCCCCCTCCTGGCAGCTGCCGGGCCTCCTCTTTAAAACTCCCCCCCCCACACACACACGCCCCTCGGTGGATCCAGCCGCAGCCCAATGAAAGGGGAACGGGGCGAAGCGCGTGTCCCCGCCTTGGGGCTCTTCTCCGAGAGTCTCCCCCTCCCCTCCCCCCGCGCTGGCATCTTCCCGACCAGGGTTCCCTCTCAGCTGCGTGAGGGTGAGCCAGCTCACCGTTTCTTAGCCCGCGGCTCACGCCTTTTTGCCTCCGCTCAGGAAGGAGGGGGCTCCAGAAGAGCCAACGGATGGATGCAGGAGCCCAATGGCCCGCTCGCCACTTGAATGCCCGGAGCTCGCCAAGTGGCACTTTTGCTCCCAAGACTCCGCAGCTGAGAGGGGGCCTCGTTTACGACCCGCCAGGACTCCCGTCGATGGCTGGCCAGGTGGGCCTTTTATGCCGCCCCCCCTCCTCCTC
>NW_015167061.1:1878573-1894151 GCF_001447785.1 Gekko japonicus
GGAGTCCGCTCCGCCAAGGTTTCCTCGGTACCGGGCGGCTGTTTGGAAGCTGGTCCCTGCAGCCCCCCCCAGCCCCCACCTCGCCGGCAGCAGGCCGAGGAGCTGCAGCTCCGGCTGCCAAAACGGGGGGATTAAGGGCTTTAACGTTTAAGTCCTTTCTCTCCTCCCCCCCTCGCCTTCACTCCTACCCGAAGCAGTTAGAAGGGGGTAGCATTGCAGGGATTAGCCCGGGCGGTCGACAGCGGCGGAGAAATCCCTGGCTGGAAGCAGGGAGCTGGCAGAAGCCTGGCACCGGGTTGCAGCCAGTAAATGCCTGGACTGGTTTCAAGCTGAGCCCAGTTCCCAAAAAGCCCACCGAGGCAGCGCTGGAGACCTAGCGGGGGGTGGGGGTGGGCCTGGCAGGGCCCCTCCCCACCATAGAGGCAACCCCCCCACAAGACTCCAGCAAACTGACCCCCACTCCCAGGCACAGGAACCGGCCTCTGGCACCAGATCCGGGAGAGATGGGTTTGAATCCCACACACACACAGAGTGACCCTGGGCCAGTCACACCCTCCTCGCCTGGCCTCCCTCGAAGGGTGGTTGTGGGTGAGGATGAAGCAGAGGGGAGGGGAACAAGGGAACATAAGAGAGAAGCCCATGTTGGATCAGGCCAGTGGCCCATCCAGCCCAGCACTCTGTCTGTCACACAGTGGCCAAAAACACCTGGTGCCACCAGGAGGTCCAGCAGTGAGGCCAGGAGGACACTAGAAGCCCTCCCACTGCTGCACACACACACCCCTGCACCAAGAAGACAGAGCCTCACTTGCCCCAGACCAAAAGTTCCTATCTATAAAAGTAAAGGTTTCCCTTGCTCAAAAGCCAGTCGAATCCAACTCTAGGGATGCAGTGCTCATCTCCGTTTCCAAGCCGAAGAGCCAGCACTGTCCGAAGACTTCTCCGTGGTCATGTGGCCAGCGTGACTAAACACTGAGGTGCATGGAATGCTGTTCCCTTCCCACCAAGCGGTACCTATTTATCTACTTGCCATTTCTTGCTTTTGAACTGCTAGGTCAGCAGGAGCTGGGGCCAGAGATGTCACGTGGCACTCGGGTCTCAAACTTCCGGTCTGCAGCTCAGTGCCTTTACCTCTGAGCCACCTTGTGGCTAAGAGCCACTGATGGGCCTCTGCTCCATATGCTTATCCAATTCCCTCTTGAAGCCGTCCCTGCTTGTAGCCGCCGCCACCTCCTGTGGCAGTGAGTTCCATGGGTTAATCACTCTTCGGGAGAAGAAGGACTTCCTTTAATCCGTTCTAAGGGAAGCCTCTTTGGTACCCCTTGGGGAGTAAAGAAACAACCCTCAGGTCTTTGCAGGACCTCTTGGCTGGAGCGGAGCGGCCCGGCATTGCAACTCTAAGACCTTGCAAGAGCTCCTTTGCCCCCACCCCCATTGCAGCACAAAAAGGGAGGAGGTCACTTTTCTGTTTGCAGCTTCCAAACCATCGAACTGTTCAGAAAAGTTCTGAGGGACCCCGAAACTTCCCCAAACCTACCAAAATCTCTGGGGGTAAATTCTGGAGTTTCAAAATCAAGGCGGAGTTCTGCAGCCCAGCAGGAGCCTCCCCCCCTGTCTCTCTGCACATGGGCAGGGGCCACAAACCCACGAGTGACGTGCGCACCTTTGTGCTGTGTTGGGGCTCCCGAAAGGCATCCCTGGAGGGCTTTTCGTTCATTGGAGGAGTGCCGGCAGAGAAAGGGGTCCACGAGGTGGGCCCAGCAGCACTCTGCTGATAGGGGACTCAAAGGCAAGGCAAGAGAAGGATTTAATTGCTTCGTTCTCCTGAAAATACCACAGAGTCCTCGTTTATCATTTTAATTAAGGCCTAATAAGAGGAAGTTGACATTCTGGGGGAGCGAGGGGATCAATCTTGGCATTACCAGCCGGATGGATGGTGTGTGTGTGGAAAGGGTGGATGCACTACAAGAGGAGATGGATGGCACTGGCTGCCTGACCCGCCAGCCGCCTCCTCCGCATGGAGCCTGTGGCTGGGTGGGGAGGATCTGGAACGGATTTGCCTAGCTTGGACTCACCTGCACAACTAGGGTGCTTGGGGGACTCTCCCTTGAAACTCCATTTCTGCATTCCCCAAGTGAAGAAGAAGAAGAAGAGACTGGATTTATACCCCAGCCTTCAGTACCTGAAGGAGTCTCAGAGCAGCTTTGGTGTCGTGGTTAAGTGTGCAGACTCTAATCTGGGAGAGCCGGGTTTGATTCCCCACTCCTCCACTTGCACCTGGCTGGATGACCTTGGGCAAGCCGTAGTTCTGATAAGAGCTGTTCTCTCAAGGGCAGTCCTCTTAAGAGCTCTCTCAGCCCCGCCTGCCTCACAGGGTGTGTGGTTGTTGTGGGGGGGGGGGGAAGGAGACTGTAAGCCGCTCTGAGACTCCCTTGGGTAGTGAAGGGCGGGGTATAAATCCAATTTCCTCCTCCTCCTCTTCTCCTCCTCCTCCTCCCCCCTTCTTCTTATCTTCTTTCCCTTCCCCTCCCCACAACAGATACCCTGTGGGGTAGGTGGGGCTGGGAGAGCTCTCCTGAGGACTGCTCTTTCAAGGACAGCTCTTGTCAGGACTATGGCTTGCCCAAGGTCATCCAGCAGCTGCAAGTGGAGGAGTGGGGGAATCAAACCCTGGTTCCACCTCCAGCATCTCCAGTCAAAGGCTCCGAGGCGGCTGGTGCTGGTAAAGGCCTCTGTTGGGAGACCCTGGAGAGCTTGAGCCCCCCAAAGGAGGTGATCCCAGGCCATGGGCCTGATCCCGCCAGGCCCAGAGCTCGGTGGGCAGACCCCTGCGCTGCAGGCCCCCCCCCCCCGGTTCCCTGCTGCCACCCTCCGCTTGGCAGCACCGTTTGCCTGCAATTACTGCCTCCCTTAATGCGGCTCGATTTTTAAATTAATAACCTTATCTCACCTTGCCGGGTGTCAGGCGCCAAGCAAAATCTCCTGCCTGAAGAGGGAACGGCGGCTTTATCAGGAAGCGCGCGGGTCTCGCAAGGCAGCTCTCCGTCTCAGGCACGAGGAAGAGATTGGCGGGGAAAGTTTTCTCCCCCAGCGTCCAATTTGGCACCAGGCGCGCCTTCCCTGCGAACTGAGCAGAAACTTGGAATCAGAGTGGCGTTTGAAAGGCATCACAGAAGTCGGCTCTGCTCAGAGACCTGGGAGAGGAGGAGGGGGGCGGGGGGCACGCAGATGTTCAAAGCCTCTCTCGCCCGGGTCAGCCGGGGTTCTGGGTCCTGCTTCCTCGGATCATTCCCAGACCACGTTTAATAGGCAGAATGCTGTATGATCTTCCCTGCATTGGCCCCGAGGAGGAGCTCTTTATCACGTCCCTCACATAAGGCGTGCATTAAATCACGGCCCTTGTTACACACAAGGCCGGGCGAGGAGTGAGTGCTGGCTGAGGCCGCTTTGAAAACGGTCTTGATTTGGCTAATTCAAAAAGGAGAGCTCGGTTTGGGGCTCTCGGCTGAATGGAGCCTCCATGTGTGGAGGCAGTATACCTCTGGGTGCCGTTGTCCAGATGCGAGGGAGGGCTGCTGGCCCCATGCTGTGCTTGTGGCCTTCCAGAGGGATCCGGCTGCCATAAATGTGGATGAAGAACCATCCATGCGAGAGGCGTGGGTGATACCACCACATCTACAAAACCAACGGGGAGAAGCAGAGCACTAGAAACATAAACTAGCACCAGAAGAGGCGGGTTCTGGAGCATGTTCTCATTTCTGCTTTCCAGACTGCCCTGAAGAGGCCACGGCCAGGCCCTGCGCCTTCTGGTCATTCCGTGGGCAGCACGTGGGGTCTGTTGCTGCAGAGCAGATTCTGCAGAAAGGGACAGATGCACACGCACTGCAAAACTGTGACCTGGTTGCTGAGGCTACTGTCAGAGGGGGGTCTGGAAATTCCCTTTTCTCTTTCTGCTCCTCTTGTGTGCCCAGCCCAGATAATCAAGGCATTCTGGGGAATGTGCCCTAGAAGCAAAAGTTAGAGGGTGGCCACATTTTTAAGTTAGAAAAAGACGATCCAGGGAGGACACCATAAAGGCTTGGGAAGCCCCGCCCTCCCACTGAGGATGCTAAAAAACTAAAGCAGGCCTGTGTGTCGGTCACAGAAACACAGAATGTAACTGTGGCCAAAGAAGGCCTCATTACAAACCAAGGCTCTAGTTCCTCAGGTGACAAAGCTGGGTTGGCCAGTATGTAGGCTTACCCTGACAATTGGAGCCATGCTGGTCTGGACTCTACCTTTCCCCCTGAGAAGTGGGTGGGCTGTGCCTCGAGAAGAGCCCTGCCTCACCCCTTGGAGGCCTCTGTGGGATGAAGAGGTCTGTGTTGCTCAAAAGGTGCTCCGGTTTTTGTTTGACCCGCAGTCCAATATGCTAAGCCGGCCACCTCCTCTAGCGTGCATTTCAGTCGCAATGGTCTATCTTGAGCTTTCTTTTGTTCAAGGCATTCTATAAAAATCCATGCAGAATAAGCCGAAGAAACAGGTTTTAAAAAATCACTTGTCGGGGCCGCCGGAGCACCAGCTGATTCCCAAGCCTTACTCTGTAGAAGGGCTCATTTTGGCACCATTAAGGAAGGGAAGCCCGCAATCTTCTTCTAGGCCAGAAAGCTGCATCACACAACCTCTGTCTCTGATGAGATCAGGAATGTGCAGGGATGGGGAACATGGCGGCTTTTTAAAAAACTCTAAGAGGGACATACCAAGGGACAAGGAGCTTTTAATGGGGGGGGCAGCATCAAGAGCGATGGGGTCTTGGGTTAAGGTTACTATGATATACAGTGATTTCAGTGTATATTTGTTTATTGAAATATTAGCCCTGGAAATTTTTAAAAACGAAAACTTTGAATGCATTTCTCAATACCCCACTCAGTGATATCAAGGTAACAAACATGCTTAGTTCCAGTGATCAAGTTAATGTATGCTTACCCTATATAATGCTGATATTATTTACTGTAAATGGATAATTGAAAATTGAATAAAATATAGTTAAAAAAACCCAAAACATGCTCAGTTCCAACAACCCTGCAACAAAAGGGGGGGGGGACTTCGTCCTTGGGTCTTTGCACAGTTCATACATTTGGACCACGCAGGATTTCCATATGGTTTATTTGCCCCCATTAGACTGAGTGCATTTTTCCTCCAAGGAGCTCAGGCTGGTGTCCGTGGGCCTCGCTTCTCTCCAATTTATCCTCACAACAACCCTGTGAGGTAGGCGAGGCTGAGAAATGTGATAGGCTCACTGTCACTCAAGTGAGAGCAGCGAAGGACAACTGCGACCACCTACCCCTTCGGTGACGTGTTAGAAGCCGGTGTTTTGTTTCCGTTGGGAGCAGCAATGCCGCAAGCCACTCATCCCCACACACACCCCGGCATAACAACATCTGTAGAGCCAAGTGAGCAGCAGAGAGGCACCACAGGGGGGTTGCCTGCTCAAACAGCTTGCTCAAACAGCTGTGGCCACCTCTGGAATCACTCAAGGCTCCCTGGTTCCTTCCCACAAGGAGAGTGGGCTTTCGCTTATGGAAGACTATCTGGCCCTTCCTGGATCTTAGCATAAAACATTCTTGCAGCCACAGTTAGTTATAGGAGAAGCACCGGATGCTGCGTAGGTGTGTGCTTAGTAGAATAAAGGACAAGAAGGTCTTAACGTTAATTAGCTGAGGTCAGGGGCGGATGAAAACTTACGGGTGCCCTCAGGATTGACCCATCTTGGTGCCGCCCCCCTCCTTTCCACACTGACCCCCAGTCCATTTCAGTGGTTGACCTGTCTGACCAGACAGACAATGCAGGTTGCAGCAATACAAAAATTTATTCATATGGCAACACAATATACTGTACAAACTAAGCTTTTCGCCCTTTCCCCAACTTTGTGGTGCCTCCTTTGGCCCTGGTGCCCTACGCACCCCAGCTTAGTCTGCTTCATGGTTAATCTGCCCCGGCTGATGTCATCACAGTCCACCACCACCCCCTTTAGGGATACACAGATCTGCCCTTTTTTGTCTCTCTGTGTCTTCCACACTGTCAGTCTTTACAGTCTCCCCCTTTTCACCTTTGGCCTTCCCGACTCCTTTGCCTCTGATGGGAAAAGAACAGTGAAGGGTGCTTTATGAGAAAACTTTAGTGCAAGGAAAGAGAGACTTTAGTGCAAAACCTCAGACTCACGACAGGCCAGCCGACCATGAGGCGGAAGCAAGCCCAGCCAGAGGGCCCGTCCAGACCCCTCTGCCTTTGCGTGTCCCCTGCAGAAGAGAAAGGGAATGTTCTGCTTACATTTCCAGCCTCTTAGGCTGTAGATATTCAGCGTTCTGTGAAGAGTTGCTATCCCTACATTGAACACGGATTTCCATTTGCAGAACACATAAAGAGAGGTCATGGCCAAGATGCCCAGTGTCTCTGTTTTAGCCGGCCTAAAAGACCCCCAGCGTGGGTAACCGGCCACCATCTCAAAATGTGAGAGAAAACCAAATGTCAAAACCCATGGGGTTGGCTTAGAATAGTCCCATTGCCTGAATGTCTCCCTCGTGAGACACAAAACCTCAACTCTTCCTTTCACACCAGGCTTTCTTCCTTTAAGCCAATCTTTCCATTAAAACTAATGCATGTTATCTGTTATTTTTGAATCAGTTGCATAAAAATGGCCTAAAAGAAACAAAAGACTTCCCAAAGACAGTGATGAAGCGGAGGCGGCCAGAAACCAACCTCCAGCATCGAGGAGAAACAAAAAACGGACCCTTCAGGCCATCCTGCGTTAAAATCATTTACAATACATATGCAAGGTACTTTATAAAACTACCCCCCCCTTCTGCTGCCACCAGAAGAAGAGAATAAATCAGCAAACACCACTGCATGCATCAGCTCCCAACAGAGAATCCAAAACAAGCCTCATGAGAAAGACCTTCCCCAAATGCTGCGCTCGGGATGGCTTTAAAAGGGCATTAGATTCACATGGAAAAAGAGGTCCATCAGTGGCTAATCGCCATGGTGACTAAAGGGAACCTCCACAATCAGCAGTAGTCAACTTCTGAATCCCAGTGCCAGGATGCAACATCAGGAGGAGGTCTCAGCCTCTAGGCCCTGTTGTAGGCCCTGCAGGGGAACTGGTTGGCCACTGTATGAGACGGGATGCTAGACTAGATGGACCCTCACTCGTCTGATCCAGCAGGGCTCCTCTGATGTTCTTCTCAGGGGAAGGCCATGGCCACTGTGTCCTGTTGTGGGCCCTCCAGAGGAACTGGCTGGCCACTGTGTGAGACAGGAGGCTGGACTAGATGGACCCTCACTGGTCTGATCCAATTCAGGGCTCTTCTTAGGTTCTTATGAAGGTCTCTGCTTCTATATCCTGTTGTTGGCCCTCTGGAGGAACTGGTTGGCCACTGAGTGAGAAGGGATGCTAGACTAGATGGACCCTCACTCGTCTGATCCATCAGGGCTCTTCTGATGTTCTTCTCAGGGGAAGGCCATGGCCACTGTGTCCTGTTGTGGGCCCTCCAGAGGAACTGGCTGGCCCCTGTGTGAGACAGGAGGCTGGACTAGATGGACCCTCACTGGTCTGATCCAATTCAGGGCTCTTCTTAGGTTCTTATGAAGGTCTCTGATTCTATATCCTGTTGTTGGCCCTCCAGAGGAACTGGCTGGCCACTATGTGAGACAGGAGGCTGGACTAGATGGACCCTCACTGGTCTGATCCAGCAGGGCTCTTCTGATGTTCTTACATTCTTATGAAGTATCTCAGAGCAAGAAGGAGATGCCACAGTTGGAGGGACCATCAGTATGTGACTCCCACCCCTCAGAAATGTGGCCCTTCCCCCCTCTCTTTCATGTCTTGGGGGTGGGTGGGCACCATTGCTCAGCAATGAAGCCCCTGCTTTCCAAACAGGGTCAGCCTGGAGATTTTTTCCCAGCCCAAGGCTGTGCCCCCTAGCCGTGCTGTTCACCCAGGCCTCCTCCTTCAGGACTAGGAGGTTCTGGGCCCCTCCAGCACAAAGGAGAGCAACAGCCAGACTCAGGACGCAAGTTCGGGACTGCACAGAGCCCAGGAAGTGCCCTTGAGGGGGGGGTGATAGACTCAGTGGTCACCCCTGAAGTCTCCACCGGACCAATGTCTACTGGGCCCCTCCCCAATATTCTAGGGGCAAGTTAGTTTCAGCCCCAGTGACACCCATTTGGCAGGGAGCTTGTAACAGACATGAATGGTGCAGGTCAGGGGTCATTTCGTAGAAAAAGAGCTGCAGGAGCTCATTAGCATAACTCATAAGCACAACTCATTTGCATATGCCACACCCCCTGACATCACCAGAAGTGTGTCAGAAGGCAACACCCACCGCTCAGGCTCCACTGGACTGTTTGGATTGCTAGCTACTGGGGGGGGGACGTGCAGATCTGTCCTCACAGAGGAGGGAGAGCTTGAACCTGAATGAAAATTGGTCTTCAAGAAACTTGGTCTTAAAGGTGCCACTGGACTGTTTTGAACTGCTAGCTATGGGGGGGCGGGGCGTGCAGATCTGCCCTCACAGAGGAGGGGCAGCTTGTACCTGAAGGCGGGCCAGAGGGGGGGCTCTGCAACTGAGGGCTGCTGGGAGCAGGGGGTGGGGCTTGTTGCATGTGCCCGCCCCCTGGGCTCTTTACTGCCGGAGCTCCACTCCTGTGCACTCCCGCAGGAAATGACCCCTGGTGCAGATAGCTAAGGGCTGGGGGGGGGGTCGGCCACAGCAAGCCCCTTTGGCGGGTGAGAGGAGGCAGGCAAAATGTTTACAAATCGGGCCCTGTTTTCCCAAGCGCTCACGTAGGAGACGGGCTTCTCTCTGATCCCGCCCGCATTAGGAGCGTCTTTGCCTTGATATTGCCTTGTTCTGTTTGAGGAGTAATTTCCCTCCAGGAGCCCTTCCCGCCGACTGCAGCCGCATCTTTGCCTGCCTCTCAAAAACTTAATAACCAGCCCTCTTAAAAGGAAAAAGCATCTTAACCTTGTTGCAACGGAATTGGATTCTCCCTCCCAGACTAGATTGCTTCCCCCACCCTGCGCCCTTCCGCACTCTTCGGTATATATTTAGCCGCGACGCACAAAAAACCCTGGGCCGCCCCTCGCATCAGTCTGATCAGGTTAATTTCCGCTTGCATCTTACCTTTCAGCGTGCCGCGGGAATGCTTTTTGAAACTCCCTCTTCCAATTAAATTATTGTTTTCCTTAAGTGCTTCGGTGTGCTGACTTCTTCGAGTCTCTCGACTTGCATTTGAGTAAATCGTTCTGTGGAGGGAAAGGGGGCGAGTAGTTAAAGAACTGGAGATTTATCCCCGGTCTCTGTTGGGCTACACTTCACGGCCAACTGTGGAGCAGCTTGCTGGGGAAACAAGCATTATATATTTATTTGCCTTTGAGCCTCCTTTCCCACCACTAGGTTCTCAAAGTAATTAAGAATACGATCATTGTACTGTTGCCTTCCCCCCACATATTTCAGTCCACATGACAGAGCAGGGGTCTGGCGTGGCCCATTTCCCCCCACCTGGCTCTCTATACTCCCCTCCCCTCCTGCCCTGTAGTAACCCATGAAAGGAAACCCACACCATGGTCTGTAAAGCTCAGCTTCCAAAGAGAGCTCAGCCTGCTCCCAGGGGTCCCTTGCAGTGTTCCCTCTAAGCTGAGTTAGTGTGAGCCAGCTCACAGTTTTTAGCCTCCAGCTCACACATTTTTGTCTCCGCTCAGGAAGGAGGGCTCCAGAGCAGACTCATTTATGCAGCAGCCGAATCGCTCGCTCACAACTTTAATGCCAGCAGCTCACAAAGTGGAATTTTTGCTCACAAGACTCCACAGCTTAGAGCAGTGATGGCGAATCTTTTAGAGACCGAGTGCCCAAACTGCGACCCAAAACCCACTTATTTATCGCCAAGTGCCAACACGGCAATTTAACCTGAATACTGAGGTTTCAGTTTAGAAAAAACAACTCATACATTAACATAAGATGGTCCAAAAAAAGTAAGGAAAGCAATCCCAAATGCTTTCCTTTAGTTAAAATTATTTGGCAGAGAATTCGACACTTTAATGATGGTCTGGGCCTGGCTGGGGCGATGGCACGCGTGCCCACAGAGCGGGCTCTGAGTGCCACCTCTGGCACCCGTGCCATAGGTTCACCACCACTGGCTTAGAGGGAGCACTGTTCCCTTGCCCTTTGGAGGAGTCAACCTTTGACAACTGCCAGATTTCCGCACTCCTGCCCAAGCGATTTCATTTGGTTGCCAAATTGTTTCTGGGCTCAAATTAAGGTCCTGATCGTTCCTTTGAAATCCCTCTTAGAGCCAGCGTGGTGTAGAGTGGTGGTGAAAGAGCCGGGGGGGGGGAACTCCGGTCTGGAGAGCCGGGTTTGACTCCCCACCCCTCCTCCTCCTCCTCCTCCTCCTCCAGACGAAGCCTGCTGGGTGACCTTGGGCCAGTCACTGCTCTCTCGTAATCCTCTCAGCCCGTCCTGCCTGACAAGGTGCCTGTTGTGAAGAGAGGGAGGGAAGGCGATTGCAAGCCCCTTCGAGACTCCTGAAGGTAGAGGAAAGCAGGGCATTCTTCCTCCTCCTCCTCCTCTTTATGACCACCTGGGGCCCTCTCTCTCCAAACCCGAGAGTCCAGAGGGTGCTCCACCCAGCAGCTCTTTGCCTTCCCTGCCACCCGTTGGGATTCTCTGTTGGCCGTGGTGGCCCCAGCCTTCTGGGACAGTCTCCCACAGGAGGCTGGAAGGGGATCTCTTGTGTTGGCCTTTGGGGGGACTTGCAGTGCAGCTCAGCTCCAGAAGCCTCTCGTGCTGATTCATTCAGCAGAACAGAGTGCTGGACGAGGCCTTGGAAGACCCGGGTTCAAATCCCCACTGAGCCAGGACCGCTGGGTTTAAAAAAAGGAAAAATTGGTAATTTAGCAGAGATAAAATAGCTTAGCAGTGCCAGAGTAAAATAATTCAGACTCAGAGTCCATGTGTGATTAAAATAGAAAGTTTTTACTACATTCTAGCATAGGGAAGGGTAACGGGGATGAAAATAACAACGGAGCTAAATCTCCTACATCCTTACACTACAGAGACAAGACAAGAAGAAACTTATGGCTTCTCTTTCTTTCTCCTTGAGAACAGCAAAGAGGGGAAGAGGAGCCATAAAATGCTAAAACACCTTGACACTTTACTTCCAATGAAACTCCTAGATCAGGGAGAATTTCCCCGGGGTTGTACTTCTAAAACTAACATTGGTTACATGAGAAACATGTGACTTCCTGTGAGCAACACAAACAAACATTTAACCCCAGATATACTGAGTGCAATTTAACTTGTAATACCCAACAAGGACGCTCACGGGGGAGACCTTGGGCCAAACACTCTCAGTCTGGCCTGCCTCACAGGGCTGCTGTGAAGATGAGCATGGGAGAAGAGAGAAGAACCACGTCGGCCAGGTGGACCTCCTCAGAGGAGGGGCAGGATAAAAACATGCCCCACGGATGGGCAGGTTTGGCACTGTCGGATCAGGGCTCCTCCCTTCCTTGACACCGTCCTGTGAAGGATGTTTCTTTTCCATTGTATGCCCCGGTGGCATTTTGTATATAAGCCATCTTGATCCCCCTCAGAGGCCAGAGGGAGGCTATAAATAGTTGAGCAAATAAATAAATCACCCACAGCACTCTGCCCGGGAGCGAAGCAGGCCGCAGCTGTTGCGGTCTGCTCAGAACAGCCGATAACATATTACAGGACGCTCGGCTTTTACAATCCAAGGTGGACCGGGTCACTGCAGGATGAATTGACAGGGCAGGTAAGAGCAGCCTCCAAGAGAGTGGGGGAGAATGGACTCGCAAGCCCCTGTTCCTTGGGCCTGGTCCCAAAGAGGTCAGAAAACGCCGCAGCTGTCCCAAGTCTCTCCCTGACACCACTGTCCCTTCCCCTCCCTCCTCAGGGGGGCCATAAATCAATGGGGTAACTCCCATTGTCAACAGTGAGTGTCCCATGTTGAATGGAGTTGCACGTCTCTACTCTGTTGCTGCATTGCCCTTTAGAGGATCTGCCTATTTGCTGCACCTTTTGATTTGTGCCTACAATCTAGTGCAGGGGCAATCTATTGCAACATCACAATTTTAAGCTGTTGTGCTCCAGGGATTGCTGAGCTCTCCCTCACAGCTACCACGCTTCAGATAGCAAAACCAAATAGGTGTGGTGCATTTCCAGAGATAAGGCTTAGAGCATTCAAAAGAAGGAAGTTTAATAAATGAATTAAAAGTGTACACATGGTCTGTACAAGCATTCAGGCTGAGCAAGGATATGAAGAAAAGGTGAAAACATGCAGTCCCCTATCTCTGGTGGTGGAAAGTGCCATCAGGTCACAGCTGAATTACGGTGACCCCGTAGGGTTTCCAAGGCAAGAGATGTTCAGAGGTGGTTTGCCATTGCCTGCCTCCGCGTCACAGCCGTGGACTTCCTTGGCGGTCTCCCATCTGAATTCTAGCCAGGGCCGACCGTGCTTAGCTTTTGACGAGGTCAGGCTAGCCTGGGCTATCCAGGTCAGGATACACTTATCCTAAATGATGTTTAATTGGGGCAGGCTAGAATTTCTTGAAGTTATAGTAGCTAAAGTTCACCATCACCATCATTCTCACAGTTGAGATGTCTCCCCTTTGTCCCTTGCCATGAGGATAAGATGGATTCCCTAGGTAAAAGGTCAGTTCTTCATGGCTTGTGCCTCCCTAATCAGAAGCCATATGATGAGAGAGATTTTTTTACTGTGTCCAGAGAACTGCTAATCTCACCTTGGAGAGTCCACCCCCATCCCCGAGCCATTCTGATCTTCCCGCTGCAAAGAGGAAGAGAAAATTTCCTAGCTATTTGGGTGCACCCCTTTGGGTGCAACATTCTAACAAGGTGTAAAATGGTTAGACCTATTGTCCTGCTTCAGCCAGACCCATTAGCATATGTAAGCACTCAGGTACTCTGATGGAATGGATGGCTCATCCCCAGACCCCCTCCTGCCTGCCTGCTACAAGTCTGCAGCCAGGTTCCAACCAGGGGTCATTTCGTAGAAAGAGGGGTGCAGGAGCTCATTAGCATAACTCATTTGCATATGCAACACCCCCTGACATCACCGGAAGTGTGTCAGAAGGCAACACGCACCGTTCAGGCTCCACTGGACTATTTTGGATTGCCAGCTTTGGGGGGGGGGGACGTGTAGATCTGTCCTCGCAGAGGAGGGTGAGCTTGTACCTGAATAAAACTTGGTCTTAAAGGTGCCACTGGACTGTTTTGGGCCGGGGGGGGGGGCTCTGCAACTTATCTGGCTGCTTCTTGCTCTGACTGAGGGCTGCTGGGAGCAGGGGGCAGGGCTTGTTGCATGTGCCCGCCCCCTGGGCTCTTTACTGCCAGAGCTCCGCTCCTGTGCGCTCCTGCAGGAAATGACCCCTGGTTCCAACACATAACCAGAATGTAGTCCCAATCATTGAATTGTTGGGCTGGATTCGAGGGCGGAGGGCATTTCTTCACAGAGCCTGTGCAGAGAAGAGGGAGGGGAGTGGCAAGAAGCTCTCCGTTTTCACCAGGGAAGCATCGTCAGAGTGGCCTCTCTGGTCCTGGCAATCATGTGGGGTTCACTCTGCTCAGACCTGGGCCTCGGCAGCAATGGCAGAGGGTATCCGAGTCCACCCCTGCTCTTTCTGCTCTGCTCATCCCTCTGGTGACTCACCTTGACAGCTCCCCCAGACTCTCCATCTACCCAATGCATCTGCGCGCGCGCGCACACACACATGCAGACACTCACCCCTTCCCTGCTATCAGCATTTCAGCCTTCTTTGCTGCTTAAGCCCTGTGTGATAAATCTCCTTGAGGAGAGTTGGTTCCTGGCTGCTTCCTCCTGAGCAGTTGAGTGACAGTGAACATTCCATTGCATTGCTTCAGCTGAGCACCAAAAGCTAGAGGGTTTTGTGTGTGTGTGGGAGGGTCCCTTTGAGCAATATACACATAGCTAGGAATGAACTGTTGCCTGGAATCCCCCCCCCAATTCATGCACGCACAAAAGTATATTTTATTTATTTATTTATGCTTTCGGTAGGGGTCTCTGAGCGGCTTACAGTTACTTTTATCCCTGTCTATGGCCACACGTAGTCAGGGGTGGGGACTGCCCTACCGGCACCCAGTGGAGGGACTTGCTGCTCTTTTTTTGGTTCGGCTTATTGTCGGCTCGGCTTTCGGTTTTGGCTCCTCTTCTTCTTCTTTTGGTGGTCTTCGGCGTCGGCTGTATTCGGCGGACCCATCTGGCGCGCGGTTCGCGTCAGCGCGGCTCCAGCTCTGTCCGTTTGGCTCCGCCGCGCCTGCGCCTCTACGTCCTTTGCGTCTTCTGGCTCCGCCTCAGCCGACGTCCGATCCACCACTAGTGTTGCGCCTCCTTGCCGCCACTGATCGCCACTTCACTCATCGCCACCGCTCGTCATTCCGCCGTCGCCGCTCACCGCTGATGCTCCATCAGACCCCACAACGGAGGAGGGTGCCCCCTGCCACCTAGGGCAGGTACCCATTTATCTACTCGCTTTTCGATTTTATTATTTTGCTTTTGAACCGCTGGGTGGGCAGGAGCTGGGACTAGGGCCAGGAGCTCACCCTGGCCGCGGTGGGTTTTGAACTGCTGTAGCAGCTGTTCGCAGATGTTACCAGCAGGCGTTTAACCGCCTGCGCCACCGCAACTTAAACCAGCTTTTGAAGCAGACTCCACCATTATGGCTCCCCTCAAGGAATTCTGGGAAGTCATCTTTGGCAAGAATAGTGATCACTTCAGGAAGGCCGTGCAAAGTACCACAGCTTTCAGCCAGACAACCTCTTTAATTCATGCGGTGTGGCTGCCGTGCACTTTTCAAAGTGAAAGCACGAAATCAGACAAAGAAAAAGCTTTGCTCTTTTCCATACTTGGCATGGAAAACTCCAAATGGCCTTGAGGTTTGTGTTTACCCTGCCCCTTGAAATACCAAAAAGCAGCCGTATTTTCTCGCATGATCTAAGTGGTGGTGGGGCGGAGAAGCAGTTTGGAGCCGGCTGAAGGATCAGTCGGGCCACTAGGGATTCTATTTCAAGCTTTATTCTGCTGGGCGAAGCCGAGAGCAGACGCCGCAAGCCAAGGATTTAATCGGCGTCGCCGCCGCCGCCCCGCTTAGTGGCTGTTGCCGAAAGGCGGCGGTTGTTTCCCTCGGCTGACTTGTGCCATCTTAATCTCTGCTGATGACCCTTCCGGATCGCTCTGGCCACTTCTCAATCTCCCCATCATGATGGATAAGAGAGGAGATTAGAGCAAGAGCCGGATCCGGAGACAATTTCGCACAGATTTCAAGGAGGAGGAGTGAGAAGGCTATTTAGAGCGATCATCATCATCATCATCAAGAAGAAATTGATTTCTCTTCCCCCCCCCCCCTTTGTGCCTCAGGTCTGCGCGTCAGAGGAGGAACAGGAGTCAGTGTCTCAAAAGCAAAGGGGGGAGGCGCTCAGTTCCCCAGAGAAGCCAAAATAAGGCTGCCACTAAAAATGAGCCCCAAATTCATTCAACTGAAGGCTCGT
>NW_015167061.1:1894173-1894831 GCF_001447785.1 Gekko japonicus
GGAAAGAGTACCCCTGAGCTCACGCAGAGTGCAGTTCCCCTTCACCACCAGGACAGCTATGCCAGTCGGGCATAAGATCTCAAAAGCCTGGTTGGCTCAGACCAAGCTCCCATCTCGTCGTCCTGCTTGCTATTTCTAACAGTGGCCATCTGGAAGGCCCACGAGGGCACGAAGCCAGCAGCTCTCCCACTGTCTGGTTGCAGCATTTGGCATTCAGAAGCACACTGCCTCTGAACATGGAGGTTCGATTTAGGTAATGGCTGGGACGAAGAGGATGGAGAATCCATGTCCGAGGGCATTGTTTCGAAGCCTCCCTCAGCCTTAGTGCTTCTCATTCTTCAAATTAGCTACCACCAACCTCCCCCTCCCCCCCCGACCCCAGATGTGCAGGGCCAGAACTACCGTCAAATTGATCGAAGAAAGGCACCGTGCATCTTCTAATTCAGTGACTGCATTTCCCAGGGCTAGGCCGCCACACTGGAACCAGACTTCAGCGCTGATTCAAATTAAATGATGTGTATGCTCAGAGGCACTCTTCCTTTAGTGCCCAGTTTCCAGAGCTGTGCGCTGGTTTGATTCTCTGCTCAAAGCTCCTTATGAAACAGTTCTCTGTTTGAGGTTTAAACAGTCTTCCATTTATTTCAATTTCTGCAGTTCC
>NW_015167061.1:1895112-1896864 GCF_001447785.1 Gekko japonicus
GCTCTGACACAAACTGCTCTTTTTCAAGGACAGCTGTGCCAGAACTTGTGACTGACCCAAGGTCACATCAGCAGGTGCAAGTGGAGGAGTGGGGAATCAAACCCGGTTCTCCCAGATTAGAGTCCGCGCACTTAACCACACGTTTTCACCTTCGCTCAGGGAGGAGGGCTCCAGAGCAAACTGATTTACGCAGCAGCCCAATCGCTCGCTCACAACTTTGATGCCAGCAGCTCACAGAGTGGAATATTTGCTCACAGGACTCCACAGCTCAGAGGGAGCCTTGCCCCTGATGTTGCCAATGCAGAGATCACTTCTAGACGTGATGTCATCATGTCGCTGATATCACACAGGAATGTTTGTTTGGGGACGGGGTTTCCCCTGCTGGCCAGCTGGCGGGTGGCAGGCAGGGACCCCCAAAAGCGGGGGATCCCACCCCCCCCACCTGGGGACTGATAAAGACCTCCCAGGGCTGGTTCTCAGAAGGCGGGTGATTGACACCTCTGCCCCCATCTGCCTTGCCTCCCCCCCTCAGCAGAATCCAATGCAGCAGGTGGCCAAGAACAAGGTGTTAATTACGGCACCATACTTTACAAATGCTGTTAGTCACTTTGCAGCTGCAGAATGAATCACACAGCCTGGGAACAATAGCTCCCATTGTGCTGCAAAAGTCAGGGGGCCATGCATTGGGGAGCCCCCCCCCCATGTTGCATGTGGCAAAGGAGACGCTGAATCAAGCAAGCAGGTTTCCATCCAGCCGCATAGAAAACCCCCTTGTTTCCAGCACCAGCAGGACAGATTTAGGGCCTTTAGAAGGTCATAAAAGGTAAAGGTTTCCCTTGCTCGAAAGCCAGCCAAATCCGACTCTAGAGGGCGGTGCTCATTGTTTCCAAGCTGAAGAGCCAGCGCTGTCCGAAGACATTTCCGTGGTCATGTGGCCAGCATGACTAGACGCCGAGCTGTACAGAATGCTATTACCTTCCTGCTAAATTGGTACCTATTTACCTACTTGCAATTTCTTGCTTTCGAACTGCTAGGTTGGCAGGAACTGGGGCCAGAGATGGGAGCTCACTCCGTCACGCGGCACTCGGGTCTCGAACTGCCAAGTTACCAACCTTCTGGTCTGCAGCTCAGCATCTTAACCTCTGAGCCACCTTGGCCTTTCAGAGGGTAATACAACACCAGAAATAAATGGCAAAGTCAGGGCCCCACCCTGACGAAATTGCATATAACAGCCCAGAAGCTGTTGACAACTTCTGTCCGCTCAGGTTCAGCTGAAAAATAGGGAATGGGCCAAGGTCTCACCCAGTAAACTTTGTGATCAAGTACTCAGACAATACAAAAAATCTATTTGCAACTTACAAAATAGGAGCTTGAATAGCCTCAAATTGCCTTGGGGTAATTACAGGGGAAAGAGAGGAGTTCTAAGCTTTCAAAGTCCACTTGATTTTGCTGTTGAAAATGGGCTCCCTTGCTCTGCCACGAGCACTGGAATCCAAAAGAGAGAAGGAAGTCAACTCTAAAACCAGAACGGAGAATTGAACCCAGGTCTGCCGGATGTTCATCCCATGTGCAAACCACTTCATCACACTGGCTCTGTTTTATGTTGCTCCCGACAAGTTTAAAGCAAACTAATATTCTAACATCAGAAACTTGGTTTATGTTTGTACATAACAGATCCTGTGATATTTCTTTTGATATACAAAGAATTTAATTAGATAACATCAAGAACAAGCGTCTTTACAGGATTCCTGC
>NW_015167061.1:1896874-1912884 GCF_001447785.1 Gekko japonicus
GATACGCTGGATGCTGGAGGTTAGGGAAAGTGCCTGGAGTAGGAGAATATAAATATGCACAGATGCGCTCTTCCTGCAAAACTGACTCATTGTACAAAGACAAAAAAAAAAGGAAAATAAAATTGCTTTTATTGGAAAAGAAGACAAGTCCCACCTGTATGCGCAGATTCTGTTGACGGTTTATTATTCTGTAGCTCAGTCAGGACGGCGGAAGACAGGAGGGCCTGGCGGGATCTGGTCCATGGGGTCATGAAGAGTCGGACTCGACTGTGCGACTGAACAACAAAGCTCAGTCAGGCCAGGGGCCTACCTAGGAGCTCTCCAGGGCCTCAGGCAAAGCCTGGTCTTGTTCAGTTCCTGACACCTGAGCTCCTTCACCTGAAGATGCGGCAGGGTTTCGAGGCCAGCCCTGCTACCCGGGAAGCAAATGCCCCACCCCAAGCCAGGGGTCGAACCCACTGTTAAGTGGAACCTGTCATTATAGGAAGGTTAAACTAAATACACTAAACTAACTAAATAAACTAAACTAAAGATGAAACAAAACTAAGATTAAACTAAATACATTTTGCAGAAGGGGGCACAAATGAGGTGAAGAGAGGGAGGGTTTGGGTTCACAGCATTTGTTTCCCTTCAGAGCGAGGACCGAGGCGTTACAGGATTGGGTGCCAGATAAGCCCGGAAGCGCACGCATGCGCCACTGTTCTTTAGAATCTTTTCCAGGTAAGGAGAAGAGGAGGTTCCTGCCCCAAGAAGCATACAGTGTGTAGCTCTTGAAGCAGAGACCAGAGACAGGGGCAGGAAACAGGGAAGGAACTGTAAGTAAACGCAGCCTTTCCACCCTCCGTCCCCGGCCCCCACGCATGCACGCACGCACTCACACGCTCAATCTGTGCTTGATTAAAACCAGCCAAAGACCCCAAAGCAGGACTGGCAGGTCCTGGCTGTTCTCTTGCCTTGTTAATTTGGTTTCCAGATGAATCGCAGGGCTCCAATTTGCAAGGCATTTGGAAGCCAAGGCGGACTCTCAGTTAATGGCAACCAGCAGAGCCTATTTTGTAATTAATTTAAATAGGCGTGCCACGTCAGTTTGCTCACGCGGTGATTTACATACCCTTCATTGTTAGAAACAGAAAACACATTTTCAGATGCTGCTGCTGAAAATAAGGTACGTTTCCTAACAGTGACATGCTCCCTCAGAAAGATGCCACGTTTGGATGCTGGCCATCTTGGACACGGAATGCCTGGAAAGTGCGCCAGAGCAATTCGCCAAGAGTGAGCAGTTGCTCCCCGTCTCGCTGCCACAGGAGCACCCAGCAAAGCCCAAAGCCCCCTCTTCTCAAGGGACGGGGACCGGCGCTCTTACCTGCAAGTGTGCACCTTCTCTTCTCTGGATTCACTCCTCACTCAGCTGGGGGTGGAGTTTCCAGGGCGGCCACCAGGATCTCCTGCTGTTCCCAAACTGGGCTGATCAGTTCTACTATTGCCACAGAATCACAGAATCATAGAGCTGGAAGGGACCTCCAGGGTCATCTAGTCCAACCCCCTGCACAATGCAGGAAGTTTGCAAATACCTCCCCCACACACACCCAGTGACCACTGTTCCATGCCCAGAAGATGGCCAAAAAAAAAGCCTTCCAGGATCCCTGGCCAAACCGGCCTCGAGATAATTTGCTTCCTGTCTCCAAAGGTATTCTCCTCTACTCCAGGTTACTTTAGAGAAAAGTTTGACTCAGGGATTGGGATGTCTCCTGTTCTAGACGGGGTCGCACTCCCCCTTAAAAGAGCAGGCTCGTGGTTGGGGGTTGCTGCTGGACCTGGGTATCCAGCCGGGGGAGGAAGGGAGCAAATGTTCCAGCAAACACCCCACCCGATATGTTGCTTCGGCTTGGCTTGGGAAAGGCAACCTGTTAATTTGGGACTGCTTATATCCACTCTGGCATGGTCCATCTGGACCACCCCTTGGATTTTCTCAGCACTGTGGGTCACAAGGAGGTCAGGAAGGCTGCCGCTACACTCTGTCTCCAGAACCCAGTCACTGGAGGTACACTGCCTCTAAACATGGAGGTTCCATTTGACTGTCAGAACTCATAGCTGTTGACAGACCTCTTCTCTCACCATTTCTTGGCCACCTTTCAAATAAAAGCACCTTCCAAGCAAGTGTACATTGCCATAACTGGTGGTGGGGAGTTCCACGAGTTAATTGCACATCAGTTCTCCCTGCTTTACACACACACACACACACACACACGAGCCAGCAGCCTTGAAGACAGTGTGGGGCTGCTTCAAAATCGAGGTTAAAATCAGGAACGCCTCAGGAAGGATTACAAACCTAGGAGGAAGGGGGGGGGGAACGTAGCAGCCACCAGCAGAGAACTGGGTCACCGTCTCCTCTGCTCTCTGGCAAGGAAGCCGGTCTCCAGGAGGACTCATCCCGGGCCTGCCAAGGAAGCTCGCTTGCAAATGGGTGAGGCTGATTGGATCTGAAGGGCTTCCGACATTAGATGCCTCCCAAGACTGCCGCTCGGAGGCCGGGCGCACGGAAGCCGCCACCGTCGGAGCACGCATCTGCCGTCGCTCGGCTGCGTCCCTGGAGGGAGCAAGGTTTCTGCGTCTCCCCACTTATCTGCATTGGCGGAGACAGCTGCGCTTTGGGTCGGCCCACCGGGCGGCTCTTCTGCACCGGCATCTTTGGGCACGTGGGCCGATGCCAGACAAGACACCGTGAACCAGCCCTCCCCTCTCTGGAACTGCCCTAAAACTTCTGCAAACGTCTCCTTAGAACCTGGCAAGGGGAAAGCAACTTTGGATCAGCAAAACAAAAAATGGAGACAGGACCGAGCCCCTCCCTCTCTCCCTCCCTCCCTCCCTCTCTCCCTCCCTCTCTCTCTCGAGCTTCTCAGCTCTCAAGCACATCCACACCCACACACCAGCAGCCTCTCCGGTCTAAGAAAGGCCGAGAGGACACTGGCACAGAGCGCTGGCGCTCTGGCCCAAAATCCCCCCCTCCTGAAACCTGCCGGCAGATTCTCCCCACCCCACCCCCCAGGTGGGGTGTGGAAGCCTCCTGCATCTTTGCTCTGAATCATTGCCAAGGAAGATCAACATAAGGGATTAGACTTCCCTGGGTAGTCCATTAATTTCCAGTCGCAGACCTCCTCCGTACGCGAGCAGCCTCCTTAATGCAAGCTAATGAGGAGATACAAGGCCCGGCCTGGCCTGCTGGCAGAGGGGTCAGCCCAGCCACAGAAGGCTGACCTGGGCTTATTCACCCTTTCTCTCTCAGTCTGGCCTCCCTCACAGGGTTGATGTGAAGATAAGACGGAAGAAAGTCATGTATGAGCCAGCCTCAACTATAACTATCCAGAACCTCCAACTGGAAACTGAAAAACACAAAATCTACCTGAGCAGTTGAAAATCCAAGGCTCTCAGGGGGTGGGAAGGGCCTTCTTCTTCCAGAGGCCCTGGGCCTGGCTGAGCTCTGTGGGCCTGCCTTGAGAGAAGGGACCAATAGGCACTTGCTCTCAGTGACGCCCTTGCCTGGGGTCACATTCTTGTCTTGGCCAGAGACACCGCGCGGGCAAGGTGGGATATAAATCTAAAATAATAAATAAATAAATAAATAAATAACCACTACACCAAACTGGCTGTGCTCTTGTGTGCTAAGCTGAGAGGAACAGCATTGCATCCATCCCCCCCCCCCCAACATTGACTAACCGGGGAGAACTGGGTTTGATTCCCCACTCCTCCACTTGCACCTGCTGGATGACCTTGGGCAAGCCATAGTTAAGGCACAGCTGTTCTTGAAAAAGAACCGTTTCTGTCTCTCTCAGCCCCACCTGCCTCACCGGGTGTCTGTTGTGGGGAGGGGAAGGGAAAGGAGTTTGTAAGCCGCTCTGAGGCTCCTTTGGGTAGTGAAGGGCGGGGTATAAATCCAATCTCCTCTTCTTCTTCTCCACTTGCAGCTGCTGGCTGACCGTGGGCAAGCCATAGTTCTGACAAGAGCTGTCCTTGAAAAAGAGCAGTTTCTGTCAAGAGCTCTCTCAGCCCCGCCTGCCTCACAGGGTGTCTGTTGTGGGGAGGGGAAGGGGAAGGAGTTTGTGAGCCGCTCTGAGACTCCTTTGAGTAGTGAAGGGCGCGGGGTATAAATCCAATCTCCTCCTCCTCCTCTTCTTTTTCAGGCCCTAAATTGTGGCAGGGAGGGGGGGAGTGTGTGTATGTAGGTGAGATCCGTCAACTGGACAAGCCATAGCTGAGAGGGGGAGGATGAGAAGCAGAGAAAAGCAGGCCATGAGGAGCCGGGGAGGCCGGCCAGGGCCAGGGCAGGGATTTCCACCGTGATGAGCTTCTTCATTGACTCCGCGGGTTTCCGGGAGGGCTATCTCTGCCGCAGCTTGAGGCCTCTTAGCAGCTTTTCCTGGCAGGGATTAGCTCTGCAGCCAGAGTGTCCAGCAGGCCCAACGGAAGCTCCAAGAAGGAACGGAAAGGAAATCCTCCTTCCCGCCCCCTCCCCCTCCTGCCCTGGCCATTCTGTGCCAAAGGCACCCTTGGGGGGGGGGGGCAAAAGGCCACTGCTCTAGACCCCAGGCGAGCGCTCCCCCCAAAAAAACCCCACTCCCTTTTTCTTGCCGTTTTTCTCCAGCTTTCTGAGCCAGGGTTGCCTCCTCTAAGTTGGGAAATTCCTGGAGATTTGGGGATGGATCCTGGGGAGGGTGGGGTTTGGAGGAGGGAGGTCAGCGGGACTGCCAAACCCGCCATTCCTTCCTGGGGAACTGATCTCTAACGTCCGGTCACTGAACTGATCAAACTCTGGGATTCTGGTTCAGAATTCAAATCCAATATTGAATATGTGAGCTATTTCTCAATTTCTAAAGTTGGCATTTTTAGGCGCTGAAAAGCAACCCATAATTGGATGAAAAGACAGAGATTTTACTTTTTGTGTGTGATAGACCTCAGACGTGTTCAACAATAGCTATGTGCTGGAAATCAAACAAAATTAACAATAAATCTGGATGGAGCAGAGAGTCAACCCAAAAAAATTGTAGACCATAATCCTATAGAAGCAGTTTGGCAATGGAACAGGAAAACAAGAGGAAGATGGAGGCTAAACAATGCTCTTTTATTACAAGATGATTTAATAAACAAGTGCAAAAAAGGTCTGGAAGAATTTTTTTAAAATAAATGATACAGAAGGAATGCCCCCGGCTATATTTTGGGAAGCAAGTAAGGCTTTCATCAGAGGAATCTTAAAAGCAGCTGGTGCCAAGAAGAAAAGAAAAAAAAAATGGAACGAACCAAGAAATTAGTAGGGGAAAAAATACAAAGATTTGAGCACGAGCACACACACAAAAATACCAATAAAGATATTTTAGCAAAATTAGACAATTAACAAAATCAAATAGATAAATGGAAGAGGTATAGAAAAAAATGAAAATTTTAAAACAAAGGCATTTTGAACATGCAGATATCTGGCATATTGTCTTAGGAAAGAGAAAGAAAAAAGTGTAATAACTTCCATAAAGAAAGTGTCAGCTATGCTGCCATGGGGGTTGGGGAGTTCATTCTGAGTCTGGTTACTTGCTATTGCATTCCTATCCCTGCTGTTCTGCTTTTGCTGAAACGCTTACCTCCACAGATGTGCAGGAGGAGGTTGTGTTGTCTGGAGCGCTCCTCTCGACCGTGAGAGACTCCTTATTCCCAGCTTTAGTCACCTAACGGTTTCCTAAATTATCCCATGCGCGGGAGGGGACCTAATTGGCCCATGCCGGGGTGTGTGTGCATACGAATACCCTATATCTCATTTGGTTCTATGGGTCACCGCTATTCTTAACAGTGCCTATGTTACTGCATCTATAGCTTTGCAATAAAAGTATAACCGCTCCTGAATGTGTGTACTTTGTTGTTAGCTGTGGGTTCTGACAGAAAGGAGATCAAATTATTTATGCAGAAAAAGGAATACAAGAACAATTTATTAATGTTCTTTCAGGATTGTACAAAAAGAAGTCTGTCTCAGAAAATGAAATAAGAGAATATTTAAAAGATACTCTGACTATAAAGTTCACACCAGAACACAGAAAAATCTTAAATCAAACAATGACAATACAAGAGGTTTCCCAGACGATAAGAAATGTGAAAAAGAATAAAGTACCACTCCCGGATGACCTAACAGCAATGTATTATACACATTTTGAAGAAATTCTAATGATTCCACTACAAAAAGTTATGAATGAAATAAAAGAAGGAAAGACAATAAAATAAAAGAAGGGAAGACAATACCTCCAATATGGCAAAAGGCATATATAACACTAATATCCCAAAAAGGCAGTGATGCAATGTCACCGCAGTCATGTAGGCTATCTCTCTACTGAATGTCGATTATAAGATTTTCACTACAATAGTGGCAGAAATATTAAGAAAATGCATACCAAATTTAATACATACACTTAGAGGCTTTGTACCAATGAGGTGCATTAAAGATAATATATGATATATAATTGATGCAACTGAAATTGTGAATAAGAAAAAAACCCTGTTTTTATTCTTGGATGCAGAGAAAGCATTTGATAACATAACATGGCCTTTTCTACTCCAAAATATGGGCTGCGGCCCAGAATTCCAGAACTGGATGCAAACTATATACTCAAACCACCAAGAAAAGGTTTTAATAAATGGAAAATTAACAGAAGCAATTTCATTCGAAAAAGGAACACACCAAGGCTGCCCATTGTCACCGCTATTATTCATCCTAGAGACAGAGATTTTAGCTACAAAGATTAGACAAGATACAAAGATTAAAGGAATAAAAGTGGATGATACAGAATTTTAAATGAAAAGTTACGCAAACAATATGGTTCTAACAATTTTGGATCCACAAAAATCGTTACAGCATGTACTGGAACCAGTGTTTCCTCTAAGCCGAGTTAGTATGAGCTAGCTCACAGTTTTTTAGCCTCCAGCTCACAGCTTTAGCTCAGGAAGGATAGCTCCAGAGCAACCTAATTTATGCAAATGGCTCGCTCACAACTGTAATGCCAGTAGCTCACAAAGTAGAATTTTTGCTCACAAGACTCCACAGCTTAGAGAGAGCCCTGACTGGAACATATTGAAAAATTTGGACCCCTTTCAGGATATAAACGCAACAAGATGATATTATAAAGAGTGCAGAATGCACTATAGCCATTGAACCTATCAAATATCTGGGGATATATATGACTGGACAACATTGTAATATTTTCAAAAACAACTATCAGAAGATTTGGAAATCGATAAAAGCAGAATTATCCGGATGGAAAAAATAAAAAATGTTGTGGCTGGGTAGAATTTCAGCAATCAAAATGAGTGTGTTGCCAAAATTAAATTTCTTCTTTCAAATGAAGAAGAAAAGAGATTGGATTTATAACTTAGATAAATATAAATTGTTTCATAGTTCCTATTTAACCCTTTCTTTCTGTTCCCCATCTATATTATTTTGTTCATAAAATAAAAATATATTATAAATATATAGCCCCTTGTGAGCCGCCCTGAGCCTTCGGGGAGGGTGGGATATAAATTTAAAAATTAACAACAACAACAACAACAATAATAATAATAATAATAATAGTGATACTGTTTCCCAGGCAAAGATGGTTTGCAGAAACCGTTCTCTGTGTCTTCCCTCTAAACATCCAGCTGCATCCGTATCGGCAATGGGAAAAGACACTGGAAATGGCGAAAATATACACTGGGAGTCATGCAAGCAAAGAGCTGGAAATCCTTTCCACACACTTACGCCCGATTTATTTTTGCAGTGCAAAACTTGTCTCGTGCTTGGCGTAAAATTTCCCCTTCCTCTACAGGCAGAAAAGAGTGTGCAATCACTCAGGAACGAAGTTACCAGGTATGAGTGATAGCCGAAACCCTCACCTGACACCAATTTATCTCCCCGGATTAGTTTTGCTACCTACTGACCCCCATCCGGGACAGTTCTATCAACTTCTTCCTGCCTCCTGAAGCAGTCCCGGCTCTCACCTTGCCCTGGCTGTTACGGAAGGTCCTTTCGAAGCTCCACCACCGTGCCTGACCCCACTCAGAGAGGGGCTCCAAAGCCAGAGGGGGCAGCTCCCTTTCCTCCGGGAAGCCCGGCTCCCTTGTTCAGGCTGCCTGGAGCTGTTTACATCCTTCTCTGCTTGCAGCTCTCCCGTTTCTTTATTTACTGCATTTATAGCCAATGTTTCTCCTTAATCCTGTGAGGCAGGTTAGGTTGAGTGTGTGTGACGGGCCCAAGGTCACCCAGCCAGCTTTCACGGCTCAGTGGGGAGTTGAACCCGGTTCTCCCAGCTACTAGTCTGATGCTGTAACCACTACACCAGACTGGCTTTCACACCCCATGAAGAAAGCGCTGTTCGTAAGGAAAGATTCCTGCACAGTAAACTGGGGAGAGCAGATGTGGAAGAGCCAGTCCCCATCTGCATTTCAGAAAGAAAGCACTGCAAGACGGGTGGAGTGCGTGATTGGGAGGTGCCGGGTTCAAGTCTCAGCCTCCGATACAAACTGACCGGGGATACACAAACATACCCTTTTTCTTTCCGCTCTCTTTGCAGCTGTTGCTGCCTTTGTTTCGCCCATTCTCTTGGAAGATGGCGTTCCCTGTTTGCACAATTGATGCAGAAATGCGAAAAGCTGCAGGAGACGGGAAAGGGTGTGGAAACAAAGACTCCTCGTGCATCAGATTCACACAAGGAGTGGAATCAAAATGGAGCAGTCTGGGGTCAAAGTGGAGAGTGTGACATCTGGTGGCACCTCGAGGTCTCATGCCGTGGTGCTTGGGAAGGCGGTCTCTCCCCAGTTGCGCCCCAGTCCACAACGTGGACAATACCCACTGACACCACAAGGTCACCAAAAACATCACAGAAATCATTTCACAAGAAGCCTTTTTAAACACCGCCTGAATGAGGGTGGGGCTGCAGCGTGGCAAGAGGATTTGATTAGATGATTCCCCCCCCCCATCGTGGCAGAGGCAGCTGGGCCCTGTCCCCCCACCCTCCTGGTCACCGGTAGCTGATTAGGTTACCATTTTCCAGAGCCAGATGTTGGAGAATGAGGAGCTATTTCATTAAAACCAAGCAGGCCAGAGACCCACAGCTGGTGTTGAAAGGGGGGGGAGGGAGGGAGGGAGGGGGACTTGGCACAGCTCTGTTGGACTTGGCACAGCTCCAGTTTCACCAGCTGGAGATCTGGGATGCTCGCCCCCTCCCCCCCAGCCGTAGGAAGCAGGGAGGTGAGGCGCGATGGATTCTGATCCAGCCGCCTCTTTGTGCTTTACCTCCATGACACAAAACCAGCCAATCTCATTACGGAAGCAAGAATTAGATTGTGCGGCTTTGACTGTTGCAATCTGCGACAAGATGCTCTTCTTCTCCACGGCGCCAACCGCCACCTTATTAGACAGCCGGCAGAAAATGAGGCGACGAGAAAATGTCTTCATTAGGCAGCTGCGCCTGCTGGAGCGCCTTCGTGTGATCCCGAGGTAATCAAGGTCGCCTGAGCACGGCCAAAGAGCCAGCGAACCCTGCAGAGAGGTTTCCGGGAGGGTCTTCTGCAGAGCAATCTCCTCCCCCAAATAAATGGGCGGCCCCACTGGCACGGGAGAACAGCGGGAACACTGCACAGACCGGCTCCAGGCTCGTGGCCAAAACATTTTGCATCCTGCGTCTCTTTTTGCCGTTTAGACTTCATCTGTGCATCACTGCCATGTCGGGTTGCCAATTGACCAAAGAAAGTTCCAGTCTCGTGCCTGTAGCAACACTCTGATCTGTAGACATTAACAGGTGAACCTTCTTGCACAGGGAGATAAACTCCTTTGCTTAACAGACTAGCTGCAAAAGCTGGTGGGAAAGCTGGCAACCCAACCACAAGAGTACAGGAGAGACTTCCCTGGTGGTTCTACCAGTGGTGCTCTGGCAACGTGCAGGGGGCTGCTGAACCCAGACATTACCCAGAATTGAAAATCCGGGTGCAGTAGCCAATAGCTTTTCGCTTTTGCACAATAACGCACTCAAGTTGCAAATGCATTACAGATTCTGCCATCTCTGTTACCCAAGAACTCCCCAAATTATACTTCAAGCTGTAGCTGGGATCTATCAGCAGTTCAGAATTCTGCTGTGGCCCAGGGAACCCCAGCGCTCGGGGCCACAAGACTGACTCTCCTGCCACCTGGCTTTCACCACTGAGGCTGGAGATGGGAAATTGTTTCTAAGAGAGTTGGGAGTGGTCTAAAAGACGCAGCACTTTTGGTGGCATATAGGTACACCTGTTCATCCCATCATCACCTCTGATCAAACAGGCATGGCAGGTTTTTGAAAAAGTACAGAAACCTATTTGACCAGAGACATGAATGGGAGAAGATCTACCACAAGCAGCAGTCTTCTTTCAAGCCAACGTCAACTCACCCCACTCCCCACTATCGCCTGCCAAAGTACAAAATCTGGAATTGTTCTGAACAGTTCTGAGTTTCAGAACCAGCCTTTGGACTGCTGACACTCTAGAACAGTGATGGCGAACCTTTTAGAGACCGAGTGCCCAAACTGCAACCCAAAACCCACTTATTTATTGCAAGGTGCCAACACGGCAATTTAACCTGAATACTGAGGTTTTACTTTAGAAAAACAACTCAAACATTAACTTAAGATGATCCAAACATAGTAAGGAAAGAAATCTCAAATGCTTTCATTTACTTAAAATTATTTGGCAGAGAATTCAATACTTTAATGATGGTCTGGGCCTGGCTGGGGCGATGGCACGCGTGCCCACAGAGAGGGCTCTGAGTGCCACCTCTGGCACCTGTGCCACAGGTTCGCCTCCACTGCTCTAGAAGCAGACTTCCCCCTGCTAGCAGAAACAGAAAACATGGTGGTGGGGAAAGCACGCCAGTCCACGCTGCTTCCGGCATGAGGGACAACAGCAATGAGTTGAGCTGAGTTAGTGTGAGCCAGGTCACAGTTTTCTTGCCTCCGGCTCACACATTTTTGTCTCGGCTCAGGAAGGAGGGCTCCAGAGCAAACTCATTGATGCAGCAGCCCAATCGCTCGCTCACCACTTGAATGCCGGCAGCTCACAAAGTAGGAGTTTTGCTCGCGAGACTCCACAGCTGAGAGGGAACACTGGACCACAGCCCTCCCTGCTTCTCCAGGGGCAGCCCAGAGCCTTGTCCCGGAGGGCCTGGAAACCCCCCCTTCCAGCAGAGAGCACCTCTTGAGCAGCTGCCTCCTCGCACCCAGGCATCCGCAGGGCTGGGAAATTCCTGGAGACTTGGGGGTGGAGCCGGGAGGGGAGAGGGGGAGGAGCTGGGAGGGAGATCAGCAGGGGTGTGAGCCCCCCCCCCCGCTTCCCTCCCCTCCAAGGGAACCGCTCAATCTCTTGGGGTGACAGGGGGGCTCCAGGCTGCACCCAGCAGTGGGCAGTCTTATGCAGACGAGATTTTGCAGAAGCCGTAAAGAGAGCTTAAAATGACTTCCTTGTGCTCCTTCTTGTGCCCACAGAGAGGAGGGCCTTTGAACTCACCCGATGAGCTGAAGGGACCCGGCTGTCCTTCTTCTGCGCTGGGAGTCACCAGGCCTCGTGGCAGAAATGAGCTCGCTGGGGGACAAGAACTCTGTTTCGGATAAAGGGAGCAGACCCAGCCGGAGAAAGCCAAACAGCATTCATCTCCCAAGTTACAAGGGAGCCGTTACCGGCTAACTATCAGGAGAAACTTCCTGACTGTCAGAGTGGCTGAGCAGTGGAACAGACTGCCTCGGGAGGGGGTGGAGGCTCCTTCTCTGGACGTTTTCAAGCAGAGGCTGGATGACCATCTTTCGGGTATGTTGAAGATATGTAGGGCTATCTTTTGACTATGCTCCTGCAGAGTGCAGGGGGTTGGACTAGATGACCTGCAAGGTCCCTTCCAACTTAACATTCTATGATTCTTCTGGCTAAATATCAGGAGAAACTTCCTAACTGTAAGAGTGGCTGAGCTGTGGAACAGACTGCTCGGGAGGTGGTGGATGCTCCTTCTCTGGACGTTTTCGAGCAGAGGCTGGACGACCATCCTTTGGGTATGTTGTAGGTATGTAAGGCTATCTTTCGGCTATGGCTATGCTCCTGCAGAGTGCAGGGGGTTGGACTAGATGACCTGCAAGGTCCCTTCCAGCTCTAACATTCTATGATTCTATAAGTATATTTGCCAACTCTGAGCACTCCATTTGAGTTCCTGTAAAAAGGCGGGGGCAAAGAGGGGTTTGCATGTTCACGGCAACAGTCCTGAGAAAGTCTCCTCTGAGAAAGAGCCAGACTCCTGACTCCCACTCCAAATGGTTCAAGTTTGAGCACATGTCAAGTACAGGCCTCTCCCTAGAGGAAACTGTGCCCCTGAAACCCAGACGAGAGCAACCATCTCCCTGGGGAAATGCAGTAACTGATGAACGATCAGTATCCACTCTCTGCCGTGACAAGAAGATACTGCCCATCTCAGGGTGGGGCCAGAGTGTTAAATCAGTCACTTCCCCTTCCCCGTCTGAGAGCCCCCCCCCTCCCCAGCCGCTCGCCACCTTGCCACACAGGGTGCCGGGCAGCATCTTTCTGATCAGGCGCTGCTCCGAAACACAGAGAGAGATCCCCGGCTGCGCTTTCCCGTGCTGTCCCATTGACACCCCCAAACACATCGATGCCTGAAGCCACGGCTGGGGGGGGGGCTGCAAAGCACGATTAACCCTTGCAAGAAACTGAAGGAAATTCGGCCCGTGACACCGCTTCCTCCCCAGCCCAAAGTGTATCCGGTTGGCGAGTCAAAAGAAATAGTCACGACATGGGAAAGAGGTGACAGAAAGGGGGGGGGGCGTTGTTTCTTGGAACAGAAATTTTCTTTTCTTTGGGGGGCCTAGAGAGAGAGAAAAACCAGGCATTTAATGTCTAATTAGGAAAAAAATAAGCTACGGAATTGGAGTACGACTGGTAATAGTCCTCCGACGACCGCGGCAGCCGAGACGGCCTATTTCAAGGTTGAGTTGCCGGGAATGTAATTGTGAGGCTAAAATGAAAATGAAATTGGAGTTATCAAGAGATCAGATTTGGGACGGGATTAACTGGCTGATAAAAACCCTCACGTGCCAAAGCTGGAATCTACCTCCGGGCTGGTTCAAAGGCTTCTGCCCTCCTAGACAAGGAACACTCCCTCCCCCAGCCCTCTCCCACTGCCCAATCGCGCCAAGCCAAGCCTCCATGGCATTGCGGCAAGTGCTCGGTTCAGACCCGGGTGGCAGCAGTGCGGGCAAGGAAGGATTGCCAGTCTCTCACACACACACACCCTCTGATGGCATCAGCAGCACCCTCCCCACTGCGTTGCCCTGAGCAGTCACTTGGCTTTTTTTCTTCCCCTTTCCCCCCTTCACTCCCCACCCTGCATCCTCCCCAGCTGAGTCCAAACCTCACCCAAGCTCCTTGGCCTCCATCTTGCCTGCTCAAAATCTTCATCCAGGCATCCCAGACATCATGTAAGAACTCCCCAGCGGGCATTCCCCACAATCCAACACTTTCCTTGCCTCCCAGTCTCTCTGGACAGACCAGGGCATCTCCCCAAAGACTTACCGGCACACCTCACAGAGTCATAGTGGGTACTGGGAGGAAAAGTGCCGACTGCCGGTTTGACTATATTTACACTGCTGCTGCTTGGAGATATTTATGATGTTTTATTGGACTTGCATAGGAATTACGACTGGAGTACTGGAGATCTATAAGACACGGGAGAGCATATAAACAAAGAGTAACGGCAAAAAAGATTTGTACTCACTTGGACACTGGAGGCTGCTGTGGAGTTTGGGGAGGCAGGAAACGCAGGGAGGTTCTTGTTAATCTCCTTGGAACCATTTCAGCTTCCTGGGAAATTCCTCAACATTCTGCCAGCGAGAGAACCTCCCAGAGTCTCTCCGAATTTTGCTCAAGCAAAAAAGCCAGCCACAACCAACAGACGACGCCAAAAAATGCTGTATGATCAAAGGTCCTGCTGCTTCCCTCAAAATCACACCCGGATCCACTCCTCATTTTGGCTTGAGACAAAATTTCGGCAGTCCATTTAGAAATAAACAGATGCAACATCTATAAGTTAGGACGATGGCTTGATTAAAAGAAATTTTCATCAACCATATAGGTTGTAATCAGTTAAATAATCCATTAAACTTGTCAAAGTTTGAACATGAGTAAAACACAGATCCAGGGAAAACAGCATTTGTTCTGTTTTTATACTAACATCACATAGTAGACACCACTGCAGAAGGGAAACTCCCCCCCCCCGCCCCCATCACCCCTGGGCTTGTAAGTACTTGTCCTAAAATCAGAACCACCCGTTCTCCTTTCCAATCAGGAAACCTACTATGCAATCAGGGCACTTCCTTCATAAATCAAGAACAGTAGAAAAGTAAATAGACAACTGTACATTTTCACTTTTAGCTCCACAACAAAAGGCAAGAGTTGTGCTTTTTCAAAAAAGGATGGAAGCTGGGAAGTTGTACATTAATGCAACGGGTCGTTATACCGGTGCAATCTAGTAAGACCTGAATTCTTACAAAAGCCCTCTCGTGTGTGAGAGGGGGGGAAATGGCAGTCACAGGGGGCAGGGAAGGAAAAATGTGGAAAAACCTACCCTGTAGAAGGCTTGTTGCCACTGTGCCGAATCGTAGAGTTTAAAAGTTGGGCCTAAAGACCACCCAGTCCAACCCCTCGAACCATGCAGGAGGACCTAAAGTATCCTTGAGGAAGAAATGTCCGGACTCTGCTTAAACACCTTCAAGGAGGGAGAACCCATAATGTCGCTGGCCAACCGATTCCACCACTGAACTGCCCCAATGTTAAAAAGCTTTCCCAATATCCCATTGATATCCCCAGCAGCCACAGAAGCAATGGAGGAAGAGGGGGAGAAGAAGAGCTGGTTTTTATACTCCGCTTTTTTCTACTGTTCTCAGCTTACAGTTGCCTTCCCTTCTCTCCCCACAACAGACACCCTGTGAGGTAGGTGGGGCTGAGAGAGCTCTTTTGAGGACTGCTCCTGAGAGAACAGCTCTGAAAGAACTCGTGACTGACCCAAGGTCACCCAGCTAGCGGCACGGGGAGGAGGAGTGGGGAATCAAACCCGGTTCTCCCAGATTAGAGTCCGCTACTCTTAACCACTGCACCACGCTGACTCTCAAGCACAGGAAAGAGCGTGGAAAGCCTGAGGGTATCCAAAGGTCAACCAGAACACAATCCCTGTGCCGGGGTTCATTGTCCCTCTTTGCGCTCCCCCACCCCTCCTGTAGACTGAGCCCTTCCCGCGACTGCTCCGATGGGTCTCCTCTTCCTCCACCCATGTCTCATCTTCTCCCTTCTCGGAGGGTGATGGCTGACTTGTCCACACCCAGCGTTTGCTTCAGAACTTTTTCTGCAATCTAGTGACATGGGAAAAAAATCCCTCCTGTGCTTAGCTTGCAGGATTCTAACCCAAGCCCTGTGGGATCGGAGGCACCAGCTGCCAAAGAGGCCGTGAGGCTGTTCTTTTTACTGCCTTTATTTCTGCATCTGAAGATGCACCGATATATACAGATTTTTTTATTTATACAATGTAATAATGTACAGAGTTCTCAATATTATATTATTGTATATATATATATATATATGTACGTATGTATATATTCACACATGGATACACAAATGCTCATGCCCCCTTCTGGAGAGAAAAAAAGAAAGTCATTTGTGAAAAAATTCTGGTGACTCCAAATCCGGCAGGGAGTGCACCGATTCCTATGCCAACTGGAAAGTCTTTTAAAACCACAACCTTGCGGGAGGGAAAAAAAAGGCTACCCAAACACGAGATCTTGGATTTGAAAAACGAGTCCTTAGAGAAGAGAGTACACCCCGGGGGGCAGGGGGGCGGGGTGTGTGTGTAAAAGCCTGCACACCACTTGGGCAGAGCAGGTGACCATTTCCCCAAAGATCTTTGGGATAGCCAGAAAGTACAGTGCAACCGCTCT
>NW_015167061.1:1912934-1913596 GCF_001447785.1 Gekko japonicus
GGAGAAAGAGGAGGGCGGGGGAAGGGGAAAGCGCAGGGCTATAGCATCAGAGGGACCTGCCACATGAGCAAAGTGCTGTCGGTCTCGCTGCTGGCCGGCAGTCTGCCGTTTGGGTTGAAGTTCCGGTAGCCCCGCCCGCCAGAGATGACCGCCAGGGAAGAGATCTCCTTGCGGTGAGTGTCCCTCGCGCACGGCCGGCTCCGCACCCAGACGTCAGGGTCGTCAGCCATTTCGTAAATGGACCCGTCTTCCTCCGTGTGCTCCAGAGAGTTCCCACCAGCGGTGGACGGAGGCTCCCTCACCGAGAGCAGCTGCCCGGGGAGGTGAGAGGTGGACCGGAGGCGGTACTGCAAGAGGACGCCCTTCTTCCTCCTCTCCTGCGTGGGGGGGCTCTCCTGGGCAGCCAGCTCTGAGGATCTCCTGTCCTGCTTCTCGTCTTCGGTAGGCGGGGGGTCCGCCACTGGCTCCTCCTCCTCCTCCTCCTTGTCGCTCTTCAAGATGTCTGGCGCCAGGGTGCTGAGGGCGACGGCCAAGAACTCCACCGGCCCACAGTGGCCATTGAGGGAGACCATGCCTTTCCCTGGAAACAGAAGCGGAAGCTGTCAGCGGCACCAAAGGAGGACAGGGTTTAGGCAGGATGCTGGCCAGTCTCACACCTCATC
>NW_015167061.1:1913637-1934325 GCF_001447785.1 Gekko japonicus
TTTGAACTGGAGATCCTGCAGCCAGACTCCAGGTCCTTACTGCCAGGACCCAGTGGTCCCTCTAAGGCTGACGTGGTGTGAGCTAGCTCACAGTTATTTAGCCTCTGGCTTCCACATATTTGTCCAAGCTCAGGAAGGGACGGCTCCAGAGCAAACTAATTTATGCAGTGGCCAAATCTCTCCCTCACAACTTTAAGGCCAGGAGCTCACAAAGTAGAATTTTTGCTCACAAGCAGGGCTCTTTTCGTAGCAGGAACTCCATTGCATATTAGGCGACACACCCCTAATGCAGCCAATCCTCCAAGAGCTTACAGTAGCCCCTGTAAGAAGAGCTCTGTAAGCTCTTGGAGGATTGGCTACATTAGGGGTGTGTCGCCTAATATGCAGAGGAGTTCCTGCTACAAAAAGAGCCCTGCGTGTGAGTCACAAGACTCCACAGCTTAGAGGGAGCACTGCCTGGACCTTCACATCTGTCTCCACTGCAGGCTTGGCAGAGGGCTTTAGGGGCACCATCCTGCCTGCAGAATGCCACGCCCGCCTGCTCCTGAGTCTTGCTACCTGCTCTTGGCCTCCACTTGGCCGCGCTGCCTCTCTGCCTCTAGCTTCAAGCCCCAGACCCGGCTGCGCATCCCCACACTCAGTTCTGGCAGATAAAATGGAGGAGGGGGGGGGACCCCTCCTAAGAGAAAATGGCTTTGCCTCCAAACACCCACTGCCTAGCAAAGCCTGAGCGAAGAAGACTGGCAAGATGAGGCCTCTGGGGAAAGAGAGCAGGCAGCAGGCCTCTCCTTTGACTACCTGGCTTCTCCCCACCAGCCGCGTGACACATCAGGGCGCCAGGAGACTCACCCGTGATCTTGGGGATGCCCTCCAGCCTGGACACGGGCAAGAGGACCAGGATGCCTTGGTCAGTGCCCACCCACAGCAGGCCCTGGCAAATCAGGAGGCTGGTGACGCGGACGTTCTTCTGGCCTGGGGGAGGGAAGACGAGAAGAAGAGGAGAAGAAGAAGAAGAAGAGATTGGATTTATACCCCACCCTTCACTACCCAAAAGTGCCTCAGAGCGGCTTACAGACTCCTTTCCCTTCCCCTCCCCAAAACAGACACCCTGGGAGGCAGGTGGGGCTGAGAGAGCTCTTGATTTATCCTCTGGTTAATACATCTGAGCTGAACAGAGCTGCTGTCAGTTCTAGCCCCGTGCTGGTGTGAGCTACCAGTCTTGTCCCCAGCTCGCCGTCCACCCAGCAGTTCGAAAGCTTCGGCGAGTAGATAAAATGGGTACCACTCCTTAGAGAGGGTGGGCACACTAACCCCCCCCCCGGTGGGGGAGGTGTTAGCCGATGAATGGAATGTCCAGCGCGTAAGACCGAAAAGCCTAGAAAGAACTCTTTGGCATTAAGGAAGCCTGTAATAGGCCATCCGGCCAGGCAGTGGCAGTGCTGCCCTGCAACTTGAAGCAGTCCAGAGAAAGCTGACGACATCAAGCCACGCCGAGGGGAAAATGCCGTTGGAAGACGTCTGATCTTACAGCTGAACAAAACTCCCCGTCGGCTGCGAACGTGTGTGATTTAAAGATTATATGTTGTCCTCCCTTACCCCTTGAATCATTGTTAGTCCCATGTGTAATGGAGTAACTGTAAATTGCTCAGAGCCAGCAAGCTCTGCAGGATTGAGCGATTAATAAATTGAAATATTTATTTATTTTATTTATTTATTCAAGAACAGCTCTTATCAGAACTACGGCTTGCCCAAGGTCATCCAGCCAGGTGCAAGTGGAGGAGTGGGGAATCAAACCTGGTTCTCCCAGATTAGAGTCCGCCCACTTAACCAATACACCAAACTGGCTCTCTCTTTGGGTGACAAGAGGGTCACCCAAAGCACCCAGTGGGAAGGGTTGCCTCCCCTTCGGCCAGCGTAGTCCCATCCAAAGGCAGGCCCTGCCTCTCCCTTCCTCAGCTGCCCAGCCCACAAAGGAAGGCGATCACAACCTCCCCCCCTTCCACTTGAGCAATGAAGGGTGCCTGCTAGATCTCCCTCCCGAAGGAAATTGCTATGGAATTACAGCCACACTTCTCAAGGAAGCTATCCATGTAAAAGCCCTTTCACCAAGCTCCTTAAGGTAGTGGACAAAGAAAAAAGGGTCAACATGCACTGTTAGGAGGAGGGCGTCCCCTAAGGAAGAGAAAGGCCACAATGGAAGAGAAAGGGTGGGCTGACACACCTGCCAATAAAAGGAAGAAATCATGGGGGGCTGGGTGCAGGGGGTCTGGCACCACAGGGCCCCCCACACACACACACTAAGGCAGCCAGTCTGCTTGCAAAGGCTGGGCTTTGGACGTTCCCTGGGCCCAGGTGCCTCTGCCTCCGCAGGCGAGGAGAAGTTCCGGCTGTTTCCGGCTCCGCACAGACAACAAAGCGGGTAACTCGCTGCCGTGAATTAACATGTTCTCGGTGTCAGGCCGGATTAGTTCTCCCCACCTGATCAGCCAGGGCCTGTCTTCCCGGCTTAGCAAGAGAGGCAGCAAACGGGGAAAGGGAGGCTGGCGGGCAGATCGGCAGGGACACCTGTCTCTGGAGCAGGCGTATGGGGGGGGGGGGGGGAGCACGCAGTAGGGAGAGGGGTAGGCTATGGAGAAGGCCCCAAGGGCCAGCCAGTCAAGAAGGCATCCACTCACAGCCCATGTGAAACGTCTACGTATCGCCTGCCCCAAAGCCGGTGCAACAGCTGTGCTATAATGAGCTGTGGTCCATTTGGGCTTCGAAGCTTTTCTGCTTGTGCGGAATTTGAACCCAGAGCCTCAGGGTTTGAAACCAGGATTTAACCCGGCACGCTGTCTTGGAGTTTGCACTCAAAGACTCAGGGTCTCCTCTAGGTATAGAAGGGAACAGGGGCATGCAGCATCGGCTTCTGCAACCGGCAGACAATCGGAAACCTCTGGATTGTCCAGAATTGGTATCATAGGGTGCGTTCAGACGGGCCATTTGAGCCGGTATACGACCCGGTTAGAAACGGACTATTTACGCGCGATCACACGGTCAACATCTGCCTCCCGTCCCCAGACATCGCTTTCCAGCGCAAACCCCCTATAAAATGGAGTATTTTGACACCAGGTCCCCAAGTGGAGTTTTCCTGCTTCTCCGGTTCCAGCCGCATTTTCCCCGTGTGATCGCTCCTCCGCCAGTGTAGAGCCACTTCCTGTTCCCTGCTCAAAAGCTGCCTGAGGCTTCTGCTTTTCGCCTGCCATTTTTTTTAACGCGTCGGCAATATGCGCTTGGGCTGAGCTTCGCCCCGGCGTTAGTAAAACCAAAGTTTAAATGGTGCCTAGTTTTGCTGTGTATACGAGTTCGGGATCTCACAGAGGCCAGTTTTGGGGTAAAAGTGTGAAGGGAAGTGTTCATTTAAAGTTTAAAGGGAAGAGTTACAGCAGTTGGGTTGAAGGGGAAATCGCTGTTCTGCGCACGCGCGAAAATGTTAATACTAAGGATGGCCGCCTGCGTGCATGCCCAAACTGAGAGGGAAGAAACCTGTGTGAACGGCTGGGAGCGATGTGGCTGCGCAGCGATCCGGAACAAGGCGGTAAGTGTGATCGCGATTCTTCCAGCTTAAAAAAAAAAGTGCCTCGGACCGGAGCAGTTTAATGCCGTCTGACCGCACCCATAGTGCCAGGCAATGCCTTCAACCTCCAGCGTCAGCTTAAGCTCCCAGGTCCAGATCCAGAAACCGATCTCAGGGATCCTGGGTTAGAGAACAGGTTCCCCAGGTTCTGGATTCGAGTCCAACCACTTGGGCGTCTGAAGTCTCCTCCCATGGCGAGGACCACCCTACCCTTAGCAAGGCTTGCCGGGGCAAGGGAGGAGACCCCTATTAGAGCCCAGAGAGGAGAGGCGTCCTGGCAAAGTAGGGCTCCCCCAGGCTGCCTGCCTGCCTCCCTCGGGGCGAGGGCAGCGGGGGGGGGGGAGGCCAGCCAGACCACTCTGGACCTCCTTCAGGGTGGCCATCAGGTCTGCGCTCCGAGGAGTCCCACCTTGGGAACCATGTTTAGGATTCCCCTCACGCCTCACACTCTTCCCATTAAGCCTGGGGATGCAGTGGTGCATTTTAATTGCAAATTAGCTTCTGAAAGACCAGGAGAGTTGTGGGGAGAAAGGAGATGAAATCGTCAATAAAACAAGGTGGGAGCTGGAGAGCCTGGGGGGGAGGGGGGGGAGGGAGAGAGAGGAGTAATTGCCAGCATTAATAGTTAAGAAGCAATATTGTTCCCAACGAGCAAAGCTGTGTTAATACACACCACCGCGGGCCCTGTGGCTAGGTGGAATCCAACGCCCGGCCCCCCGTCAGATTTTGCACCGCCCTCACAGCTCCTGAGCCACCGGAAATCCTTGCCAGTGACATCTCTCCTGGCCCCAGGCCAACTCAACGCCTGGAGCCACCCCTCCCTCCTGTGGGCTGTGGTCCCCTCTGTCGCCTTCCACGTGGCCAGAAATGGAGGCTGGTACAGGGGAGCGCAAAGTTTTGGTCCAGCGTGCAGCAATGGCTGCACACAATTGGCACAACGTCTCCTGCATGCAACGAGGCACCTGGAAGGCAGGAGAGAGGCCGCTTGAGAAAAAGAACAACCTCTCTCTGCTGCCAGACTCCTCCTTGCCCATAGGCATGCAGGGGAGGGGCCTGTGGCTCAGCGGCAGAGCCTCTGCTGGGCATGCAGAAGGCCCCCAGTTCAACCCCCGGGCCCTCCAGTTGAAAGGACTGGGAGACGGTAGGAGATGGGAAAGACCTTTCTCTGCCTGAGGACCTGGAGAGCTGCTGCCGGTCTGAGTGGGCAGAACTGACCTTGGTGGGTCGAGGGTCCGATTCGGTAGAAGGCGGCTGCAGGACTGTTTCACGTGCTCCTTGGCCGCTGCAGTCATTTGGCTGACCTAGGGATTCCTTCTTGTGGTATCACCACTGGGACCACAGAGGGTGGGTTTCAAAGCCCACCCCAGCCACAGACCTCCTGGCACAAGACATGTCCTGCTCTTTGGCAAGGAGGTCCATCTCTGGAGGTAGGCTCGGGGGATCATTTTAATGGTAGCAAATGGACTGGTGTTTTGACCATTATTATGTTTTAATGTCGGGGAGGGGGGCTGACCATATGGTATTTTCTACCTTCAGGCAGCATCTGTTACTGAATGACCTTGAGCCAGAAATACACAGAGTCTCTCTCTCTCTTTCTTTCTCTCTCTCTCGCTTTCCAAGCCTATCCATCCTCACAGGGCTGTTGTAAATATGAAACCTCCACTCTGTGTCACCTTGAGCTCCTTGGATCGTGAATGCAAATATAACAGATCCGAAATAAAACATATGACCCTTCCTGATCTTAGCTATGGTGACAAATAAAAGATGTCCCCCTTTCAAGGGGGGGGGGGCGGCAATCTAATGGCAAATAAATATTTTATCTCAAAGACTTAACATTGCAACGTCAGACTCACTCAAGCGATATATCTGCGAATATACAACTTTTAAAAGGCTGGGTCCCTCTGCAAAGACTTTATTAATGGCCTGTCTAGTTAAAAAGGATGAGAGAGCTTAAGTTCAAAAATGCATTAATACCAAAAATGCTCACGCTGGGGAAGGAGAGAAGCAGCGATAAATTTTTTAAACGTGGCCTTTTTTAAAAAAAGAAAGAAAGGGGGGGGGACACTGAACACTTTACACGAGTAATGCATTTAGTACTAATTACACAATTACTCTGTGCCGCAGTTGGGAAAGAGATATCTAAAAGGCTCAAGGAAAAAAAATGAAAAGATTAATGAAGAATTTACGACGGCTTCTTCGGGCCACTCTGCCTTGCCAATGCTGCCGGGGAATATGCACAGTGCAGAGGTGACAGGAAGCACAAAAAAGGGTCTGGCGTGTGTGTGTGGGGGGGTGACCCCTTGGGGACCCTCGGCTGGCAAAGGGCGGGAGAAGTATACACACACAAGGACAACCAAGTCCCACAGTCCACACAGCAGATCTTTTCAGAGACTCAAATAATGCTACAACCACCTCACAAAAGGACGGGACAGCCGAGGGCCAAGCCAAAACGGGGCTTCCACCCTGCAAGTTTTGCGGCTGAGGAGGGATTTGAACTGGCTCCCTGCATACCTCTATGGAGGCCATATTGAAACCTTCTGTTAAAGTTAGATCAAGGTGGGGCAGCCATGCTGGTCTGAAGCAACAGGACAAAGTTAGAGTCCAATGGCACCTTTAAGACCAACAAAGTTTTAGTCAAGGTGTGAGGTGCCGTGTGCATGCAGGAAGTGCTGCATGCTGGACTCTAATTTTGTTCTTCTGTCAAAGTATTTCATTTCACCATTAGGGACTGAGCAAAGATTAGTGAGGCTAAGGCCAATCTGCTATATTTTAGATTGATCTGCCGTCCTTCAGGAAGTTTCTGTCTTTCCTCCCACCCTTACCCTAAATCTGTTTGTTGACCTCCTGATCTCTAAGTAACCTGATCTCAGTCAAGGGTCCGTGCCCTCTTCATCTTTCAAGGAAAAGTGCAGAAGGTTTGTTTTCCTTATGTTCCTCTTAGGAATGTGGAATGTACTCCAAACGGAAGGTAGAGTGAATTATGTTTGAGAACAGAATTGTTGAATTGCAGCAACAACCAAAGGCTGACCTCTTTGTTTTGTCTTATCCCATAAAAGGAGAACTTTGTATCTGTTCTTTATGCCAGCTCGTGACAAGCTCGCATCAGAATGATCGTTCTTAATAAAACTGCCTGCTTTGTTAGCAAAAAGCCTTGAGTGAATCTCTTTCTCTCTCCCAGATAAAAAAAGAAAAATTAGAAGGAGAGGAATAAAATGGAAGAACAATGACACAAAACGGGTGCACAGCAGTGAAAAAGGAGGAAAAGAACCTGGAATTGCAAACAAAGTCCATCTACTCTTTATGTGAAGAAGAGAGGCAGGCGGAGACAGTCTGCATGGTATGCCACGGGGCGGGAGGGTGGTAGATGCCCCAAGGGAGTTCACTCCGGCCTGAATTCTGGTTCTCACAAGAGGCCTCTCCTGCGTCCATCTTGCCTCGAGCCCTTTCACGAGCCAGAGTCTCTGTTTCTTTGCCTGCACATCTAATTTTGCAATGCACCCATAATTATGCAGGAGGCTCCATCTGCCAGTTACCTGGACCAGAGGTGGCCTGCCAGCATCCACGGGGTTTGGCAACACCGAAATGCCACTGCGCACAGCCACAATGGCTGCCCTTCCAGAGCCCCGCTCTGGAATGGCAGCCAGGACTTCCGCCCCCCTCGCCCTCCCAGGGTAGAGGCACGCAAGATGCCGTTCGGGAAGCATCTGCCCCGCAGCAATCTATGCTTGGAGCCCTTGCCCAGGGACACCCTGGGATCTTGTCACCCCCCCCACACACACACACACCTACCTGGCAGGGCAAAAGTGGTCCGTGTCGCAACATTGATCTCCTGTAGGTGTTCCAAGGTCTCCGTATGAAAGAGGCGGATGGAGGACCCCGAAGAGAAAGCCATCCAGACCCCACTGCCCGCCTTGATCATGTGAGTGACACTGGCTTCCTCCTCTGGGTGGGCTTCGAAGGTTTGCTGTGGGGGAGGGGGGAGTGAAAACAGAAAAGATATCTTGCGTGGGAACAGACTGGAAGGGGGAAGGGGGACAGATACAAAGCGTTTCACCAGTCCAAAATAAGTCCATTTAAACCCTAAAACCCTGGCTTTCCAGATATTCATTTGGAGAAACGCATTCTAAAAATCCTCAGTCTTGTGAATAAATAATCCCATGGTTTGCTAACCCTCTAAAATCAGAGAGAGCTATTCAAAATTCATATTAGAAACAGACAGAAGAGATGCTTCAGTGTGGGATAAACTGCTTAAGGAATCAGAGGAGAAGATGGGGGAAGATTATCTCATTATGGCTGGTCATCCCTAAAGAAGAGGAGGAGATTGGATTTATACCCCGCCCTTCACTCGGAGTTTCAGAGCAGCTTACAAACTCCTTTCCCTTCCCCTCCCCACAATATACAACCTGTGAGGTGGGTGGGGCTGAGAGAGCTCTGACAGAAACTGCTCTTGAGAGAAGAGGAGATTGGATCTATACCCCATGGCCCTTCACTACCCAAAGGTGTCTCAGAGCGGCTTACAGACTCCTTTCCCTTCCCCTCCCCACAACAGACACCCTGTGAGGTCGGTGGGGCTGAGAGAGCTCTGACCGAAACTGCTCTTTTTCAAGGACAGCTCTTGTCAGAACTATGGCTTGCCCAAGGTCATCCAGCAGCTGCAAGTGGAGGAGTGGGGAATCAAACCCGGTTCTCCCGGATAAGAGTCCCCGCACTTAACCAGGACACCAAACTAAATGCTTGGCTACCATGGACAGCTCACATGGTGGCAGGAGCCAGGTCACTTTCACAAGACAAGGAAGTCACAGAACTTGAAAGCTCTCCGCCTCTCCTCGCCCTCCCAAGAGAGGCAAGGGTCACAGCGCAAATTGCTAAACCAAGTCAATAACAAGAATTGGTATCCTGGCTGTCAGGATTCAATATATATATATATAAATACAGAGTAGGAAATGGATTTTTGTTTCGATTCCACAGGAACAAGTCTCTTAGCGTCCCCTCTGGGCTTTTTAAGAGAAAAGGTTTCATTCCACAAGCACACTGAATCTTGAAGTGCCTCCTTGGCAAAGGGAAGAAAGAAAAGAAAAGCAGAATCGGTTTGACCACAGAGATGGCCTCTTCAACACGCAATTACCCAAGAACTTAATCCGTCTGCCTGTCTGGTTTCAGTAATTTTCCTTTCAGACCCTTCTCAGGTCTTCCGTGGCTCAGAACAAGAGTATGGGGGGGGGGCCCGGACCCTGCCAGGGCTCAGTCATCAATAACAGGACAGCAAAGATGGAGAGAGTGCCTCTGAGTACACGCAGAGTCTGCAGTTGCTTTCATACGGCGACTCTCCCCTACTTTGCAGCCATGCTGGGGCATTCCGAGCAGCACCAGAGTGGCCGTCTGCACATCGGGGAGGATTCTATGTGCTTTTCTTGTGGCTGCCCCCCCCCCCACCAAAAAAGACCCCTGCACCACCAAACAGCTTTTTAACTGCCTTTTTAAAAAATAAAAACTGGTAGTTGCTGTATACAGGCGGTGCAGGGAGGGAATGGTGCCCGGACGGAGAAGAGCACAGCAAAGGGTCACCCGTGTAGTTGGGAGGTTCAGAAATGCACCACCTTCCCTTCCGCACAGCACGAAAACCCACATGGCCCACAATCCGTCAGGAGACAGCAGACCAAAGCAGATCTCGGGAAGGCCTGAAAGAGGACAAAGGGAGAACCAGGCTGTGTTTACTGACTGGCAGTAGGTCTCCAGGGCCGGGGGAGGTGCAGCAAGGCCTTTCCTAACCCTGGACGCGCAGTGTTCCCTCTAAGCTGAGTTTGTGTGAGCCAGCTCACAGCTTTTTAGCCTCCGGCTCACACATTTTTGTCTTAGCTCAGCAGGGCTCTTTTTGTAGAAAAAGCCCAACAGGAACTCATTAGCATAATAGGCCACACCCAACAGCAGAAACTCATTAGCATATTAGGCCACACCCCTGACACCACAGCTCATTGGCATATTAGGCCACAACCCCATGTTACCAGAAGTGTGCTCATCCAGCCACACCCACCTTTTGCTTCTTATTCTGTTTACCTTGTTTGTTGTCAAAACCCAGGGCTTTTTTGTAGCAGGAACTCCTTTGCATGTTAGGCCACACACCCCTAATGTAGCCAATCCTAATGAGTTTCTGCTGTTGGGTGTGGCCTATTATGCTAATGAGTTCCTGCTGGGCGTGGCCAACTTGGGAGCCAGCCGGAACTCCATTCCTGTGCGTTCCTGCCCCAAAATCGCCCTGGCTCAGGAAGGAGGGCTCCAGAGCAAACTAATTTATGCAGTAGCCAAATGGCTCGCTCACAACTTTACTGCCAGGAGCTCACCAAGTAAAATTTTTGCTCAAAAGAATCCACAGCTTAGAGGGAGCATTGTAGCTAGTGTTCCCTCTCAGCTGAGTTAGTGGGAGACGGCTCACAGTTTTTTAGCCCCCGGCTCGCACATATTTGTCTTAGCCCAGGAAGGATGGCTCCAGAGCAAACTGATTTGTGCAGTCGCCCAATCGCTCTCTCACAACTTTAAGGCCAGGAGCTCACAAAGTGGAATTCTTGCTCACAAGACTCCACAGCTTAGAGGGAGCACTGCCCTGGAGATACCCAGAACGGACCCTGCCGTCTTCCACAGGCTCCTGCTCTGGCCTGGCCCCAAACCAGGTGCAGATTGCTGCTGCTGCTGGGGCTTCTGCCGCCCTGCCGGGCGAGGGTACTCAAACGCTCCTGCCAGGCAGGCAAGACGGAGCCCCAGGGCCTGCCTGTTTGGAAACTGCTCACTGGGGAGGAGGGGAGAAAATCTCCACTTGAAAACCCATCAACAAGAAACAGCCCTCCAGGGGGATTCTCCTGCACAGGAGCCCGCTCGCTTTCTCTGGCTCTGACCTTTCGCTGCATTACAGATTTCCCCTGAAGGGATGCAAAAGAGGCTCGGCTGGAAACAGGAGAAGAAGTTGCATGGAGGAGGAGGAGCGGCAACTGGCAAGGCAGCGGCTTCTCTTCTCTTCTGAAGAGCTGCTGGGCGGCAGCAGCAGCCGTGTAAGAATCAAGGACGTGCTCAAGGTTGGGGGGGGGCGGTAGGGGGGGCGGTAGGGAGAGAGAGGCAGCCCCACCTGCATGCTCCACATATTTGCAGATTATGTTTTCTGTTATCCAAAGAAGCTTCAAGGCCACTGAAGGAAAGTGGGCCGGAGGGGCCGGCGAGATGTTCGAGAGAGAGAGACAGCCATCTTGTGCTCAGCCCCAGTGTCAGGCCCACCGTCCGTGTCTGAGCACCGATCCCGCACTCTTGGGGTGGGGAGGGAGGAACCCAAGCTGGCTCACTGCCCCAGGAGAGGAGCAACCCCCCCCCCCGCAAGGCAGTGGCAGGACGGTGAGTTGAAGAGAAGCGCCAGGTTTCTTTCCTTCTCCAAGAAGACCCGGCTGCCAATGAGCCGCTATTTGCCACTCAGGAACAACTGGGGGGAAAGACGGTTCACATCAGTCATTTAATAATTTACTTATTCATGATGCCTGTGTATTCTGGGTAAGATTTCGCCGATGAGAGATGCCATTGTGAGAAGAAGAAGAAGAAGAATCCTGTGGAGGTACATCTGCAATTTCCAAGAACTTGGCTAGACCTCCAATTGCAGAACACCATCTACCACTCAAATATCTAACTGTGATAATTCATAATAATCATCCTAATAATGACCGTCGCGTCAGCTTGCTGGTTTTGCACACTAAAGGATGCTTCTGCGCCGCCATCCCGTTTCTGCAAATCCCACAGCCGCTCCTAACAAAACAGAGAGACAAAAGGTCCGCTTCCACCAATGGAGGTCTCGCGTCATCTTCCAACTGTCCTCCCATTTCAGGATGAGAATGCAGAGGCCTCCGAGGCAAAGAGGCCAGTTCTGCCGGTGGTCCACCGCCCCCTTTCTTGCCTGAGTCGAGGGCTCCTCTTTCGCACCTCCACCCGCCTCACCAGAACTTCCATGCCAACAGTCACAGGGGTACTACGAGACACCCCCCCCCCCGGGATTATCGGGAGAAGACTCTCTCCACCACAGCCATGCCGGGAAACCTCCGCCCTGGTGCTCCAGTGAATGTCAGCGACTCGGGGACTGAGAGCACCCAGGCCTATAGACCGGGCCCCAGTCCCCACCGTCCTGTGCTCCCGAGGCAGACGGCCGGGGGAAGGGGAGGGGAGGCAGGCGGCTCAAGCCAGAACCACACACCAGGATCCTCTTCTGTGCCCAGGGAACAGAGCCAGTCTTGGGCTGCAGCTCAGTCGAAGGCTCCATGGCCTACGACACTCTGGCCACAAAACGCCACGAGGCTGTTGCCCTCAAGCGCCTCCGGACTGCCCCCCCCCCGCGCCGCCCCTGTGATCCAGGCCCTTCCCGAGGCTACGAGCTCATCGACAGGGGCTCAGGGCCCCTCCGAAGCAGCCAAACCCCCTCTGCTCCGACAGAGAGCCTCTCTGCAGCATCCCGGCGCCCGGCACGGCCATTTACTGCCTGCATTATAAAACCCTGAATATTATATTGAAAATGCTGACACAACCCTACCTGCGGCGGCAACAGCCGCATTTATGTACCTCAAAATGTCTATATAAAAACGGAGCGCCTATAAATCCTGCCGGGCGGCAGGAGAGGCATAAAAAGTCATATTAGTATTGACGAGGCATCGAGGTGCCAGCGCGGAGCCGGTGTGCCAGCTACTCCTGCGGGGCGGGGGATCGTGCTGGCACTGCTACATCTGCCAAGGAGGATGGGAAAACCCTCTTTGCCCACAGGGCCAGGGGCTGGCAAGGCGGGGGCACCACAACCCTCCCTGCCTCGGCGGGGAGGGCGGGATATAAGTCGAATATATAAATAAGTAGAAGAAGAGGAGGAGGAGGAGATTGGGTTTATACCCCCCCGCCCTTCACTCAGAGCGGCTGGCAAACTCCTTTCCCCTTCCCTCCCCACAACAGACACCCTGTGATGTAGGTGGGGCTGAGACAGCTCTCTCGAGAACTGCTTCTGAGAGAACAGCTCTGAAGGAACTTGTGACTGACCCAAGGTCACCCAGCTGGCTGCATGTGGAGGAGGAGTGGGAAATCAAACACGGTTCTCCCAGATTAGAGTCCGCGTACTTAACCACTACACCAAACTGGTGCTGAGTGGTGCTGAGCTCCCTTGGCACAGAGAGCCGAAAAGGTCGGATGGAGCATCGGGGGCAGGACTGTCCGTTGGCACAGCTCCGTCCTCCATGTCAAGGGGACACCCCACCCCACCCCCGGTGAGGCAGCTTGGCCTCCGCATCCCGGAACCGGCACTGCCCAAGGCAGAGAAGAATTTTTGCTCACGAGACCCCACAGCTGAGAGAGAACATTGCCCCCCACCCCAGTTCAATCCTGCAAATACTGGAAATGGCTCTCCATCATTCCCTTTCCCATTTGGAAAACGGCCTCCTTCAACCTGCCACTGGCGTTCCTGGCAGTTTTTGCTTTAGGCAGGACTGCAGATATTCCCTCCGTTAAATTCTGCGGCATCCGGCAGGGATCGCTGCCCTGTCGCACCACCTCTCTCCCTGGGAGGAACCCACCTGGAAGAAGGAACCCGAGCAGGTTTCCCGAGCCTCCGCCCTGCTGGAAACACACACACCTGTGCGCAACAGCCATTTTGTAACGCAGCAGCGGGTGAGAAAAGGAGCAAGGATGTTGGGAGGGGGCCCTCCTCTCCCGGGGAAGCACGCCCTCCTCCCTGCACCCTCCCTCACAGACAGAGGACTTGGGGCTGGAAAACGCTACCCCCATTTCATAGATCTGGAACTGGAACATGGGAAGGAGGGGCTTGGAGAGGTCTATACCAGATGGAGACCTCCAAGGGCAGCTTAAGGAACTTAGCAGAATGCTGGGGGGTGGGGTGGGTACTAGTGTTCCCTCTAAGCTGAGTTAGCGTGAGCCAGCTCACAGTTTTTTAGCCTCCAGCTCACACACAGCTCCAGAGCAAACTGATTGATGCAGCAGCCAAATCGCTGGCTCACAACTTTAATGCCAGGAGCTCACAAAGTAGAATCTTTGCTCACAGGGCCCCACAGCTTAGAGGGAGCATTGGGTACTACTACTGGTTTCTAAGGATACCCCAGTAGGGAATGCAACATGTCTGTTGGAGCCCCCCCCACCCACCCCCACCCCGCTCACAGCCGTGCATCACCTGTTCTGCTATTCGTTCATCAGCACCTATTCTCCTGTGCTTGCTGGGCAGAGCTACCCCCCCCCCACTGATTGCTCAAAAGACGTTCGCGCTGACATTGGGGGGCTGCCCCTCAGCATCTCCCCCTCCCAGTCCGTAGGCAGCTTCGCGAAGAGGAAGAAACACACTCAAGTGGTCCGGAGCAGCAAGAGAAGCAGCCTAAAAGCTAAGAGGACTCTCACAGAGCACTGCTGGAGGGCGGGTTGAGCAGCAAAACAGCCAGCCAGCCTCTGCTATACAGCCGGCCATCTCAGGCAGACTAAATGGCCCGGCCAGCTTAGACTCTGACATGCAGGCAGGGAAACCGAGGTAAGTTCACATCAATGCCCATACTGGTGGTTGGGCGCTCCTCCCCGCCCCCAGAGCTGAGGTCACTCAGCGGCAGAAGGCAATGTCCTCTGCTCACGCCAGGCACTTAACACTGCTTCTTCTTCTTCTTTTTTATTATTATTGTTTCAACTTGTCAATACAGAAAGTAATATCTGAAATGCTTCAGACTGCTTCTTCTCACAATCGAGGCCAAAACCAAGCACCCCCTGCACACCACATAACCCTTTATTCACCGTCTTCAACAAAGCACCTTCCCGGAGGCGCTACAATATACCTGTGTAGTTCCCATTCATTGGCCCGCGGGTTCAAAGCCAGGTGTCTGATAGGCTAAAGTCATCTTTGCACTGCTTCGCACGTCACCTGCTAGCTGCTTGGGGAGTGGGCCCAGCAACTCCCCTCTCCGGACCCACTCGACACGAACGCACACACAGACCCTTCTGCTAGGTCACAACTCTGTTCAGACAACCCCAGATGGCTCCTGCAGCGTTTGCATTCGGCTGTTCGCAGAGGCCAGCCGAGTTTCCCATTTGATTCCTAACACTGGGAAATGGCCACGGCTTGTTCTGCGGACGCCCCCCCCCCTTGTGACCAGGTCCAATGGAAGGAGCCCAAGGCCGGCTCCCTTGAGGGGGCTGAATCCGACTCCACCGTTCGATTTGAACTGGGCTGTCGACGCAAGAGGGCCACCAACGCGAGTGACGGAGCCAAGCACAGCTGTGCGGAGAGTTCCAGAAGGTGCACCAAAGATTTATTGATGCAAAAGGCTCTACACCTGGCTCCCACAGAGCGCATGTGCGCAAGCATGCAGAAAGCATTTCATTTACAAGGCTGTGGAACCGCTAGCTTTTTGCTTGCAACCTCTCCCCCCCCCCCCGGCTTTTGCCATTTCAGAGATGCAGGGGGGGGGAATTTGCCCCCCAACAGCCAGTGCAGAAGAAAATAGAATCCCCCCCACACACACACACACGCCAGACATCCCCTGGTAAAGCACCAAGTGGAAGGCAGAGCTTTTTATTGCCTTGGGGAATAGTGTATTTGTGCGTGGGGTGTTCAGAGACGGCAAGAAGAGAATCTAGGTGAAGGCAGTTCTGAGCACAGACAATGCGGGTGGTGCCCGGAGGCGGCCCGAAGCTCTTCCTCCAACGGGAACGGGGCGGGGAGAGAGAAGAAGAGAGAAGAGAAGAAGATATTGGATTTATACCCCATGGCCCTTCATTACCCAAGGGAGTCTCAGACCGGCTTACAAACTCCTTTCCCTTCCCCTCCCCACAACAGACACCCCCTGTGAGGTCGGTGGGGCTGAGAGAGCTCTTGACAGAAACTGCTCTTTCTCAAGAACAGCTGTGCCAGAACTACGGCTTGCCCAAGGTCACCCAGCCAGGTGCAAGTGGAGGAGAAGTGGGGGAATCAAACCCGGTTCTCCCAGATTAGAGTCCACGCACTTAACCACTACACCAAACTGGCTCTTAGGAAGGGACATAAACATCCCCTGAGCGCAAGTGGAAAACTCGGAACTGGTTAGAGTGACCTGGGCCGCGGAAAGGATCGCTGGGCCATATTGGGGGAGGGAGAGGTACTTTCACAATTTGGAACTGTTTTTAAACAAGACCCCAGCACCAGGCTGCACCCACCCTGTGGCCAAACAGGAGACCGGGGTGGTGGTGGTGGTGGCTTCCTGCACTGGAAATAACCAGCTCTCAGACAGGCACCCCCCTTAAAAATATGCTGTGCAAATACGGCTTTTTGCCTGGCTCCTCCTTGCCACCCCACGAGATCGTGCCCGTTTTACTGATGGGTGAGCTGAGGCTCAGGGAGACGTCTCCTACCCTCGGGCTTGATCAGAAACGAGCCAATGCCGACACCCACCGGGGTTCTTCCTGTTGGGAGCGCAGGCTTGAGACGCAGCTTGGACGGCCACGAGAATTGCTCACCACTGACGCAGCCCAGCACCCTGCTAAGCCATTCACAACTTCGCAGCCGCCCCCATCCTCTCTCCTACCCGCAGGGCAATCTTTTCCCCAAACTCCAAATCCCCCAATGCCGTAGCCTTTCCAGCCCCTTGACCGTTTCAGCTGCGTGCTTCCAGTCCTGCGATATCCTCTTTGCAATGAAACGCCTGGAACTAGTTAGGGACGAGAGCCGGAGGAGCACTGCAGATGGCGGAGCTAACTAGTGAGGGCGTCCTCCGCCCCCGACAGAGGCCTCGTAACCAGCAGCCCCTGCCTGGCACCCGTGGAGAGTTTTATGATCCTGCAGCCGACCTCCGAGGCCCAAGCGGGCACAGTTCAGCCAGGCTGAGTGCGGGCAGCAGCGTATTGGCCTCATGAATAATAGAAGGAGAACGCTCAGAGGGAGGCAGCGGCCGCACAGCCGGTCAACCAAGAAATTTGCAGCATCAATAAAGACGCCCCACTATCCATCTCTGCTGCGGTTGCCGGTCCTGTTCCAAAGGGTGTCCGGGGAGGCCAGCCTGCAGAACAGCGCTGTCAGTGCGCCCGTTTCACATGCCGCAACAGCGCCACACAGTGGCCAGACCGGAGGGGTTGTGCAGTTGGAGTGGGCTTACTCAGAGGGTGCCGATCTCTCTCTCTCTCTCTCTCTGTGCCCTGGGCTCTTCTCAGGGGCAAACAGTCCCCAGCCTTCTGGGACAGACCAAGACAATCCACAAGGGCTACACACACACACACATTAACATCTACGTCAAACGGAGCTTTATCCCAGACAATCTAATTTTCCCCAGAAATGGTTCCTATTTTTTGAGTACATAACTGCAAATGACATCCAACCCCACAGACAGATATATCTCAGAACCACTTTACACCTGATGATCAGTGTTCCCTCTAAGCCGAGTTAGTGTGAGCCAGCTCAGTTTTTTAGCCTCCAGCTCACACATTTTTGTCTTCGCTCAGGAAGGAGGGCTCCAGAGCAAACTAATTGATGCGGTAGCCAAATCGCTCGCTCACAACTTTAATGCCCAGTAGCTCACAAAGTAGAACTTTTGCTCACAAGACTCCACAGCTTAGAGGGAACATTGCTGATGATATTACCCTCTCACTACCTACTCTATAGCCATTCAGTTTATGTGTGTCGCACGGCATTTCTGCCTTAAACCTCTTTAAACCCATAAAATGAGACGTAATTTACTCATCGGACTTATCCGTCACTATTTTCACTCACAAGTAACATTTCACTTATTCTACAGCTCAAGTTTGTTTAGTTGCTCTTCCCCACTTCTGCCTATGTATTGGATCGTCGTTTACATGTCTTATTTCTCTAAACTACGAAATGTTTGTAATCTTTAACTTACAAAATGCGAATAAAAAGTTAATTAAAAAAAACCTTTTGCACCATTCACCATGTATTATGATTTATTTATTTAATCTGTATCCCGCCCTCCCCGCTGGAGGAGGCTCAGGGTGGCTTACGTAGTATTATGACAAGATAATTAATTAAATAAAATCGCAATAAAATAGGTCTGAAAACAAAACGCAAAGTGCTAGCGCAATGTGACGATGGTGGGCATCCGACAGCCAGCTGGCATCGTGGTCTGGGTTGTATCGGCGGAGCACAGGCTATTCGAGTGGGTGTAACGTTGATATTAATGCTGACGTTAATATTGGGGCCAGGGCCTCAGACTGACGGATGTGGCTCCCTAATCGAAGGCCCGGTGGAAGAGCTCTGTTTGACAGGCCCTGCGGAACTGCAAAAGGTCCCGCAGGGCCCTGATGTGTTCCGGGAGCTCATTCCACCAGTATGGGGCCGCCACTGAGAAGGCCCTGGCCCTCGTCACGGCTAGCCTGGCTTCTCTGGGGCCTGGAAGAGCCAAGTGATTTTGGGACCCCGATCGTAGTGCTCTCTGGAGAACACGTGGGGAAAGGCGGTCCCTGAGGTGAGTAGGCCCCTGACTATAAAGGGCTTTAAAGGTAAGCACCAGCACCTTGAACCGAATTTGGTATGCTATAGGCAGCCAGTGCAGTGCTTTCAGCACAGGATGGAGGTGTTCCCGCATGTAGTTCTCCTGTGCACTCCCCTTTGGGTTTCTGCAGTAGAATTTCCTACTGGATTGGACCAGATGTTCAGGCTCACCTGGCTCCCACTCCGCCACAGCCCTGCCTGGCTTTGCAGTGTGGTGGCTGCCGAGACACAGAAACAGAGGCATTTTCTGGAGACGTGGTAGCCAGAGGTGCAGCCTCGTCTCCTAGAGAGCCCACCCGGAACTCTTTGCCGAGAGCCGGCCCCTTGTGGAAGACTCAGACCCCGCCATTCCTGTCCCAAAGCAGCACAAGGACCTCTGGACATTCTGAACCCAACAGCCCCGTTCCCGTGACTCGGGTTCCTTCTGCAGGAGCGCGAGGAGGACTCTGCTCTTCACTCCCAGACCCTCAGGAAAGGACTGCAAACAGCCAAGTGCGAAAGGCCGCCTGCCTCCCCTTGCCTTTCCGTGCCTGCTCTAAGCCGCCATTCCTCTCCCTCCTGCAGCTCCACAGCCTTACCTGCGCCTTCAGCGTGGCGGCATCCAACACGGTGACTTGGTTGCCACAGCTGGCCCAAACGGCATCATCCAAGCTCAGCAGCGTTCGGACCGGGGCCGGCCCCACCGCCAGGCAGCTGGGCTCGGCTGCCGCATCCCAAAGGCCCCCTGTGATGTGAGGGAGAAAAACAAAATCAGGTACCGACGGGCAGAAAAGAGAGAGGAAAGCAACTCACAAATGGAACGCTCGGCCAAAGAGGGCGGGGGCTGAGGCAGGGGAAGGGGGGTGGGGGGGGGGGCAGGTGAAGGGGTGTGGGGGGGGGGGAGAGAAGAAGGATGAGTTGGAGGCTGAGATTCTGCAGACTCCCATCTCTGCCGAGGTTTCTCCGAGGCATTTAGAGGCAACCCCCCGCCCCGATGTGTGCAAGAAGAAAGATCACAACAATAACTATTGCTACTTCTGCTGAAGAGCTGACTTGCTACGTTGACAATCAGGTCCTGCCGACACCCCTCACTTCCCTCGCAGGAATCGCAGTTTGCCGACATTCGGCTGCTCACAAGTTACGCACGCATACAGCGAACGTCTAGAATGCCAGCGGTATGTGATGTCACTGCCGCTCTAGCCAATGGCTGGGGGGGAAAGGAGGCCTGAGCAAACGGCAGAAACTGGGAGAGCTGTGTTGTCATTGTGTCCATCACACTTGCCAAGGATACCTGGTGCTTTCTCATTCCTTGCGGCTACCAGGCCTGTGACAGGCAAGCTGTGGACTCAAGAGGCAGATCAGGCACATCGAGGGGAGGGGAGGAGACAGAGCACAGCGCTCGTTCCCCCTCCTGTACTTAAGGCCAGACCTAGCAGAAGGTCATTTTTCACCCCAACGTACATCCCGGATTTCCCCCAGTTCCTTTTGAGTTTAGCCTGATATCGAAAGATCAAGGACTTGGCATCACCGGCAAGCAAACAGGGCCTCGGGGCCTCACTTTGCCTTGTGTGCTCCACCGGCCCCCGACCCCTGGAGAACAGGCAGTCCGGGTCTTCAACACACCAAAGACTGCTGGCCGGGGAGGGGGCGAGTCCAGAGGGCCCACAGCTCCTGGTCAAGGGCCTCCTCTTCATGCACAAGGGGTCCCAGGGTTCACCCTCAAATGACAGGGTCTCAGGGAGGGCCAGTGTTGGGGGAAGACCTTCCTCTGCCTGCGGTCTAAACTCACTTCAGGGCAGCTTCGTTTTATTTAACCAAAGAGTGATGAACACGTGGAACTCACTGCCACGGGAGGTGGCGGTGGCTACAAGCATGGACGGCTTCAAGAGGGAATTGGATATGCATATGGAGCAGAGGTCCATCGGTGGCTATTAGCCACAAGGTCTAGATAGGAACTCTAAGTCTGGGGCAAGGGATGCTCTGTATTCTTGGTGCTTGGGGTGGGGCAACAGTGGGAGGGCTTCTAATGTCCTGGCCCCACTGCTGGGCCTCCTGGTGGCACCTGGTATCTTTGGCCACTGTGTGACACAGAGTGTTGGACTGGGTGGGCCACTGGTCTGATCCAGCATTGGCTTCTCTTACGTTCTTATAGGAACTCTTGGTCTGGGGCAAGTGATGCTCTGTCTTCTTGGTGTTTGGGGGGGGGACAGTGGGAGGGCTTCTGGTGTCCTGGCCCCACTGCTGGACCTCCTGATGGCCCCTGGTATTTTTGGCTGCTGTGTGACAGAGTGTTGGACTGGGTGGGCCACTGGCCTGATCCAACATTGGCCTCTCTTATCTCTCCCTTATTATAAAAGAGTTTTGGGTGCCAGAATTCTAAAATTGGCCCCTTTAGTGTTAGGCCGAAAAAACTGCCACTCGGAAGACACTGGCTGGGTTCATTGGCTGCTTTGTGCAGTCCCGGCCAGCGTTCCAAGGTCATTTACATATGGAAGCTGATTGGACTACACTCCATTCCACACCTCAAACTCACCCCCCCAAGGCAGTTGGAATTTTCAGTTGGGAATGATGTCAGCTGCTCCCTAGGCAGAGGCTGTGTGTGTGTGTGTGTGGGGGGGGTTGTAAA
>NW_015167061.1:1935769-1962803 GCF_001447785.1 Gekko japonicus
GCTGGAGTGGCCGCGGGGGGGTCTGGAGTCGGGCGGCCGCTGGCGGGGGACGCAGTCGCCCGGGCCGAGATTGGGGGGGCAAGGCGGGCGACAGAAGGCCGATGCCTCCGTCGCCCGGCCCTCTACAGAATCCACCCCCCAAACCTCCAGGTATTTCCCTCCTTAGAGCTGGCAACCCTACATTCCCCTCAGTGCCTGTTGGTAGGCAACTAAGCTTGGTCCTGTCACCTACTTTGGCCTTTGGGAGAAAACACATTGGGGCCAGTCCTGATAGGGTTGCCAACTCCAGATGGGAAATTCCTGGAGATTTGAGGGATGGAGCCTGAAGAGGGTGAGGTTTGAGGAGGGGTGGGACCTCAGACAGGTACACTGCCATAGACTCCACCCTCCAAACCAGTCAGTCCCACATAGGGAACCATTGTTGCCAATCTCCAGGTGAGGGCTGGAGAGCACTCAGTATTACAACTGTTCTGCAGAAGGGAGGGCAGAAGTCAGCTGAAGTCAAAGGGGCAGATAATGGTAGGTTGGTGGCTAGCTGGGAAGGAGATGGGGTTGCCAACTACATGCTGACAAATTCCTGGGGATTTGAGGGGTGGAGCCTGGAGAGGGTGGGGTTTGCAGAGGGGTGGGACCTCAGACAGGTAGAATGCCATAGACTACACCCTCCAAACCAGCCATTTTGTCCTGGGTAACAATTGTTGCCAATCTCCAGGTGAGGGCTACAGATTACTCACAATGACAACTGCTCTTCAGGTAGCAGAGATCAGTTCCTCTGGAGAAAACAGTGGACTCTGTCATTATACCCTGCTGAGGTCACCACAGCAAATTGACACTGTTTGCCCAAAGCCAGAGCACTGCCCCAGAGCCTCTTTCTAGATCCCGTTGTATTGCTTTCACAACGGGCTTTACTGCTAGTGTTCTTATAAGAGGGAACTGGATAAGCATCTGGAGCACAGATCCATCCGTGGCTATTAGCCACAATGTATAGATTAGGAACTCTTGGTCTGGGGCAAGGGATGCTCTGCCTTCTTGGTTCCTGTGGTGGTGGGGCAACAGTGGGAGGGCTTCTGGTGTCCTGGCCCCACTGCTGGACCTCCTGATGGCACCTGGTACTTTTGGCCACTGTGTGACACAGAGTGTTGGACTGGGTGGGCCACTGGTCTGATCCAACACTGGCTTCTCTTATGTTCTTATGTTCTTAACCACTCCTTCCTGGTGAGTCCGAAAGCAAAACAGGAGCTCAGCACTTCAGTCTCCCTGCCTTCCCCCTGCAAAGATGGGATGGGGACAATGTCCCCGGTGCGCCTGCCATTTTGTGACCATGTCCCCAGGGTGCCTGGCTCTTGTCCACTGTCTGGCTCAAAGCCCCTCCTAGATCAGGGCGGAGCTTAGAGCACATCATTTGCATGTCAGCAGGAGCCTCAGCGGAGCTCCCTTCCAGCGCACCGCTTGACAGTCTCACCCTGAAGGCTTCACTGGTAATCTCTGCCCCACCCAAATGGAAACACAACACAAGCACCCATGTAGAGAGAAAGTCCCAAAGGTTTTCTTCTGCTGTCTGTACAGAGACCCGCAGGCAGCAGCGATTGTGTCGGCCCTGCCCTTTGCAGATGCAACATCAGATTAAACCTTTGCTCACGTTCCCGTATCTGCCTGGGAAACACATTCTTTTCTCTGCCCCCCCCAACTCCACACATGCTCTAATTAAAAGCCATAAACGGCTTATCAAAAGCTAATTAATAAAAAGCAATACACTGCCAAGTGGAGTCTGAAGCTCCACGTAAACATCCGTTTATAACCCCGGAACGGAGGGCAACGAGCTGCAGATTGTGGGTGGTTAATGGAACACAGAGAAGAAGGCGGAAGACAAATCGGTCAGGAAAGCACACCCACAGACGGGAGGAGGGGGAGCGCTACCCAGGGCTGCCAAGAGACACGGGCATCCTTCGCCCTGTCCGGAAAAGGAGCCAGCCCTGTGCAGAGCGGTACACTTTGCCCTATTTAGCACACCTGAGCACAGCCTCACAAGGTAAGGCTGGGTGGGAACCCCCACAGTGCAGAGGTGGGCGACTGCCGAGATAACTCTCCGTAGCCTTCCAGAGACCTGAGCTGCACACGCCCGCTCAGGTGGCAGAAGGGGTGTTAAGTTGTTCTAATTCAGCACGTGAAATTGAAATGAACTGACCCAAATGAGGCTCTCTTTGTTCATCCAGAATTTACAAGGAAGGCAAATTAAGGCACGTTTGACAGGCTTCACCGGCAGTAAAACGGCCGTTTTCGCTGCAGCCGGAGAGAACTGACAGCCAATCAATAGGAAATTACAGAGCTTTCAAACTGGGGTTTTGTCTTGGGACCGAAACCTGGATTCTAGACGCTGCATTCTGAACACCAATTAGCATAAAAGGGGTGGGGGTGGCGGGGAGAGGGTTGTCCTCCTGCTGCTGCAACAAGCAGGAAATTAAAATAGATTGTAAATTAATTAAAGTCACTTGGAAATCAAGTGCGGATAAAACCTTCCCCCCGAGGGGAGCAAAGAACACACCGGCTCACTTTATTAGCTGAAACCTGCTGCATTCCTGTAGTTGGGGGCACTCTGGAAGTTCTCAGGTGGCTCTTTCTAAGTTTCCTAAAATGATGGCTGACACACACAAGCTGGTACGATGGATAACAGAACCGAAAAGACGTGGAGGGAGGATCTCAAGTCTGCTTAGCTCAGATAGGCTTGTTCAATTCACCTTTGTGGAGCATTCAAGGATTAGATATTTTAAAGGGGGAAGGAAGCGGTGAACAAGTGGACACGTTCCTATAAAACAAGATTCAAGAGTGGAATTCTCTTTCTTTAAAATCTGCTCCTCACCCACAAAAAAAATTATGAAACTGGGATACAAAACGTGAAATTTGGAATCCAACCCTGGAAAGGATCCCAAATTACCAACCTGAATGAAATTCTACAGGGCATTTCTTGTGACGAAGAGTAACCAGGGGACTGCTTCAGTTCAAACAGGCAGAGAGAAAAGAAGTCAATGTGGGGAAAAGGTCATTGATGTGGTATATGATTACAACGGCTAGAATGACTTATGCTCAATGCTGGAAACAAGACAGAATTCCGGAAATCGGGGAATGGATAAAGAAATTACTGTTTATGGTTGAAATGGACAAAATGACAAGGAAACTTAAGAATCTTGAAGCAGAAGAATTTTATGCAGACTGGAAAGATTTTAAAGATTACCTAGAGAAATATTGGGATGTAAAGGACAACTTAATTTGCTTTGACGGTTATTGAAAAGATAATGTTATTAGAAGAAAGTTAATTATAAGAAAACAATAGGTGAAGGCAATGTTACCGGTAGACTATGTTAAAAGATAAGGGAAAATAGAGGAAAATTTAAGAAATGGGCTGGAGGTTGGAGCACTGTGGGAAGCCGGGGGGGGGTATAATAGAAGAAAGGATGTACAACAACTAATAATATAATGTGTATTTGACTTAACAATATATCCTAATAAATTGTTTTTGAAGAAAGAAAAAAAAAACAGGCAGAGGGAAAAGCACGTCACCAGGGCAGATTTGTGGGAAGAAACCTCACCCGGCAACAAGACTTAAGTTAGGGGTCGGCTCCCAGCCTCTCCCCAGCTGAAATCTCACCTGGACACTCAGTGGGTGAATTATAACAAGCCACTCTGTCTCAGTCTTTCCATCTGCAACATGGGAGTGATAATACCAGCCTACCTTACAAGATTCCAAGGAGACGACGCGCGAGAAGGCCTTTAGACACCTGCTAAGTGCCACCAGTGTCAACCCACCACTCCCACACTTACCACTGTTTCTAGAGTAAGCCGCTACGGTGCCATTCTGCAGGCCAGCAAAGAGAAAGTCGGGGCTGTGTTTCAAGCAGAGAACCGGCTGGAGCCCCGGGCTTTTGCAGGTCAGGAGGCACTGTGTCCCTGTGTCCACGCTTCCATACACCAGGATGCTGGGGAGGAAAATGTACGGGCAAGACAGAAACACGGGTTGAGCGCTGGCCAGGACAACAGAGCAGAGACACTCACACAAAACTGGAAAATAGAGGAGGCCTCTATTTAAGGCAGCACCTTGCCAGAGGCACGAGCCGAAGGGCGAGCTGAAGGGCCCTATGCCTGTGGCTCTTAGCGTAGGGACTCTTAGCCCAGGGGCTCTGTAAGAAGCCCAGGAAGAGCCAGGAAGCCAAGGCCCTCGTCTCCTTGTGTTCCCAGTAAGGTAAGTAGACTTCGACAAGGAGAACCACATAAATACCAAAGGGGTTTTTTAATTGATATTTTATTAAGTGTATATATTACTAAGTATATATATCCAGATATTTTTATGCATATCCTAGCACTTCATTTTTCATATTCTCCTCTTTCTAAGAATCAAATTAAACATTGAAAGCATATAAGTACTCTCTGTCCTCGTTACCTTATTCCCTTTCTTCACCCACTTGCCCAAACCGCCGTGCAACTTCCTCTCATTCATGATCTAAACATTATTACATTCTTCTTTAACTTATTCAAGACTTCTGTACTTCTTTTGCTGTATTCCCTCCGTGCATCCCTATTTTATACTTCTAGTCTTTCGTCCACACCTAGAAAGGACAGTTGAGCAGGGCTGCCCCCGAAACTGGTTGCTGCAGAGGGAGCCTCTGCCGCAGGAGGAAGCCCTCCTCCCTCTGATCGGTTTTGAAAGGGGGATTATATATATAATTATTTTGAAAGCAATTATGAAGCCAGAATGCCAGCAGGGGGTTGGGGGCTATCCAGTGTTTTGTACGGAGTGTCACATGTATGACTATCTGCCCACTGGACAGAAGTCTTGGGTGTGTGCTCGGTGCTAGGAGCTCCTGGTTCTCAGGGAACGTGTTTGCTCCCTTGAGGCCAAGGTGGCTGACCTGGAGAAGCAGAGACAGTCAGTTAGGCACACAGAAAAGACTCTCGGGGACTTGATATATATGTCCCACTCTGGATCTGGCAGCCCCGCCGCTGTCAGGGAGCATGAGAGTCATGGGGAAACAGGGCACCGTGCTGAGGATAAGGGGAATGTGCCCTCAGAAGGGACCTCTTCCCCAGCTGGTGAGCGGGTATCCTTTTGCACCAAGGAACCATCCCTGGGCAGGGTGGGAGGGGGGCTCTTGGTAGCTGGTGATTCGATACTTAGGCAGGTAGACAGCTGGGTGGCGAACCCGCGTACTGACCGTATGGTGACTTGCCTGCCTTTTACTTTTCTCCCTTTCTCACAATACAAGAACTCGTGGGCACTCAATGAAATTGCTGAGTGGTCGGGTTAGAACAGATAAAAGGGAGTCCTTCTTCACCCAAAGAGTGATGAACACATGGAATTCACTGCCACAGGAGGTGGTGGCTACAAGCATGGACGGCTTCAAAAGGGAATTAGATAAGCATATGGAGCAGAGGTCCATCAGTGGCTATTAGCCACAAGGTATAGATAGGGGCTCTGGGGCAAATGATGCTCTGTCTTCTTGGTGCTTGGGGGGGGCAACAGTGTGAGGGCTCCTAGTGTCGGGGCCCCACTCCTGGACCTCCTGAGGGCACCTGGTATTTTTGGCCACTGTGTGACACAGAGTGTTGGACTGGATGGGCCTTTGGCCAGATCCAACATTGGCTTCTCTGTTATGTTCTTATGAACACAACAAGAGCCCCCTAGTGGGCAACTGAGGAACAGCTGCACCAGCTTACGGTTTCCCCCAAAGTGTCAGTGGGGGAAGGAGACGCTTCTGGCAACATTATGGGTCATAAATCAAGACAGGGCTTTCCAAAAGTTCACACGGAAGCCAGCTTTCAATGCCAGAGATCAATCTGGAGATATCTGAGGCAGACAGGGAGAGTGCCTTGGACCACGCCCAAAGCGCTTTCCCTCCTCCCCTGGGGCAGCTACGGCCTGATCATCCAAAATTGGCAGGAAGGGCTGGAGAGTCCGGGGGTCACCGCAGTGCTTCAAAGAGGTTCCCCAAAAGGTCACATTAATGTGCAACAAACGTTCGGCTGCACCATTCACAGCATCACCGCCTTCCCCCCTTCGTGGGGTTCTGGGAGGAGAGCCCACCGTGGCGGACCTAGTTGGGACCATTTCGGTGGATGTGGCAAAATAAATGCATCACCAGTCTGTTCCAAGGCACGTTTCCAGGGACAATCGCTCAGCTCAGAAGTGGAAGACAAGGGAAACCCAACGCCTCCCTTCAGGGACAAAAGATGGATGAGACCAAATTTTAAGAGCCAGCTGGTAGGATTTGAACGTCTTTGTTTCCAGCTTGGTTCTCACTTGGAGTTTGTGCTTCCTCAGGCCAATTTTCCCCGTAAAAATCACAAACACTTCCCAACATTATGTGCTTATCGGTTGTGAATGAATGGTGTAGAAATGTACACTTAGGCTGTGTGACAGGGTGTGCAGAAAATGAAGAAGAAGAAGAAGAGTTTGGATTTATTCCCCTTGCCCTTCACTGCCCAAGGGAGTCTCAGGGCGGCTTACAATCTCCATTCCCTTCCCTGCAACAGACACCCTGTGAGGAAGGTGGGGCTGAGAGAGCTCTGACAGAAACTGCTCTTTTTTCAAGGACAGCTCTTGTCAGAACTACGGCTTGCCCAAGGTCACCCAGCATTGACGTAGTCCAAGTGGAGGAGTGGGGGAATCAAACCTAGTTCTCCCCGATTAGAGTCCACGCACTTAACCACTACACCAAACTGGTGAAAGACAGACAGACAGAAAGAAAGAGAAGGAAGGAAAGAAGGAAAAAGAAGAAGAGATTGGTTTTATACCCCTCCCTTCACTACCCAAAGGTGTCTCAGAGCGGCTCACAAACTCCTTTCCCTTCCCCTCCCCACAACAGACACCCTTGTGAGGCAGGTGGGGCTGAGAGAGCTCTGGCAGGAACTGCTCTTTTTCAGGGACAGCTCTTATCAGAGCTACGGCTTGCCCAAGGTCACCCAGCCAAGTGCAAGTGGAGGAGTGGGGGAAATCAAACCCAGTTCTCCCCGATTAGAGTCCACGCACTTAACAACTACACCAAACTGACTCCACCCAAGAAGAAGAGGAGAAGAGATTGGATTTATCCCCCTCCCTTCACTACCCAAAGGTGTCTCAGAGTGGCTTACAAACTCCTTTCCCTTCCCCTCCCCACAACAGACACCCTGTGAGGGGTAGGTGGGGCTGAGAGAGCTCTGACAGAAACGGCTCTTTTTCAAGGACAGCTCTGAGAGAACTGTGGCTTGCCCAAGGTCATCCAGCAGGTGCAAGGGGAGGAGTGGGGGAATTAAACCCGGTTCTCCCAGATTAGAGTCCACGCACTTAACCACAACACCAAACTGGCTTATGAAAGGTTTATGAACAGCAGCAACAAAATCAAGCAGACCGAAACAGATGACAATGGTGACCAATTAAACAAAAAGAATGAAAATGACCATATTGGCACATCTCTATAAAACAGCTCCCGTCCTCTCCCCCCCCCCCCCCCCCCCCCAGACACACATCAGGTCCTCACCTGCCATCCTGTAGCCCCAGGCAAATGGCCGGCTGTGGCAGCAGCGGGGGCTCGGCAGCTGGTTGAGAATCTTCCACTTTCTCCTCTTCGCTCCTCTCTGGAATGTATTCCATGCAGAGGACCTGGGAGGCCACGGGGAAGGACTTCACCGTCCGAGGCACTGCACGATTCAGGGAAAAAATCTCCACTTGGCCCCCGGCCCCTTCCTGGCCGCCCCCAACCTAGAGGGCCAAAAGCAAGACAAAACAATCGTGTGACCCACTGCCCTCTTGGTAGGAAAGGGGCTCTCCAAAACCTCCTGGCACTCTCTCTGCCCACCTAGCAAGATACCCAAACAAACTGGAAACGAAGGAAAAGTCAACAGAATGAAAAGCTCCGAATTTACTGGCAGAAATTTGAAATTAGTTTCCCGCAATCTGCACCACGATTTTTGTCTGTGTTTGTTTGATAACACTCCCAATTAAACAGCTCTACAGGCCTTTTCTTTTTCTTTAAGGCACCAGGGTATACAAATGTTGAATTTGGCAAGCCGGAACTGAGATAATTCTTAGAATTTGGCTTTTTAAAAAAAAATCCCCCCAAAAAACATTTTTTTTTTAAAAAAAAAATGACATTAAAAAGACAAACGTGTGGTCCTGTTCTTAAAAGGCTTGACATTCTGTACTAGACCGAATGCTCCCTTGAGGTTGTGAAGTTAAATAAGAACAAAGCCCCAGTGAATCAGCCCACGCGGGGCCCCGCGGGACAACGGGGGATTGGCTCTGTTTGCCTCGGGTTCTCCACTGTAAGATACAGCAGAGAGGCCGGGCTTCCGTTCATTCCAGGCTGGGAAAACATGCTAGGTCCAACCTATCCAGTCACAGGAGAGAGCCACCTGGCTGGGCCTAACCAAGGGTCAAACTACACAGAGGATGCTCAGGATGCGTGATCGGATCCCCTCCGATGTGAAATTTAGCTCCAAGAAGCTGTCGCAGGGGCCCAATATGGACTGGCAGTCAAGCACTGGGAAACACGAGGTGAAGTCTCAGCCCTCGCACCTTTTCCAAATCGAATGCCAAGCGGAACGAATCTCCAAATGCCTTCCAGGGTGCTTCAACCCAAGGGAGAGGGGAGAGACAGGCACAGGATGGGTCCCTGTCTTTCTCCCCCCCCCCCCCCCCCCCCCCGCAACCAGAGCTTAACACAGCTTGAGAGGGCATCTCTGATACCATTTTCTGCATCATGTAACATATTACAACAAGAGACGGTTTTTATACCCCACTTTTCTCTGCCCTAAAGTGTCTCAAAGCAGTTTGCAGTCTCCTTCTCTTCCTCCTCCCACAACAGTAACCTTGCGAGGTAGGTGGGGCTGAGAGAGGTCAGAGAGAACGGTGACTGGCCCAAGCTCACCCAGGAGGCTTCAGGTGGAGGAGGAGGGGGGACTCAAACCCAGTGCTCCAGATTAAAGTCCACCGCTCTTAAGGACCACACTATGGTGGCTTGTGTCTAATGCTTTATACTTTCTTTCAGACTGCTGCAATCCTAGTCTTATTACATTGTTTAGTCCAACTGATTGCATTGCCTTACACTGTGCAATCTGCCTGGAGTGTCAATGAGAAAAGGAGACTACAAAGTAAATAAATAATAAATCTGACAGGAAACCAGCCCATTGGAGGAGCTAATCTCCCTTTCCCCTCTCATGGGGCTCGGACACCCCTTCCCTCTGAAGGCAGTTTGATCTCAAATCCCAGTTGCTGGGGAGCAACACCGGGGGGGGGGGGGACTTTGGGACCCTGCTGGTGGACTTTTGGGGGCTATACGGATGATGGACTGGAGAAGCCCTCCGTGGTCTGATCCAGCACAGCTGCTGTTTTCTGACATCCTTGTGAAGCTCGAACGAGGAACTGCTGCTTGTCCCACTTATGCCCCGGGCTAAAACAGGTTTTGTGCCATTTCAGAATCCTGCCAGATCCGTTTGACCACAGGTGACAGCGGGACAAACGCCATGGGCAGGAGTGCTGCCTCTCTCTTAGCTCTCTGGGAAGCGACTCTCTTGTCACCAGCCTCCCAAGACTGTGTCAGACACAGGCTGATCCAACACGACAGAGTGACCTTTTAGCCCCCTGACTGCGCCTGGTGCAGGGAAAGGGCTCTGGCGGCCTGCTTGTGACTCCCCGAGGCGGAGCTGGAAGGGGCCCGGCCCACTCTGTTTGGCCTCCCAGCTTAGTCCACAGGGGAAGAACTTGGTGATGGATGCAGATCCCTCAAGGTCCAGATCCGTTTTGGGATCACCTCTATGCTTTATCCCTCCGGGGATTTGGCCAAGGGCAATGTGTCGCTCTGCAGAGGTGCGCCTGGCAAAGAGGCCGCTCACACGGCACGCAGGAGGACATTCGGGCACAAACTCACCCAGAGGTAGCCTTGCGGCAGAGAAGTGCTGATGGCCGAGAAACCCAGCAGTGAGGAATGGACAGGGCTGTGCACGGCCGCTCCAAGCTGAGCGAGGGGAGAGAAGAGAGAGAGGAAGAGAGAGAGAAAGATGTCAACCCAAAGGGGAGCTGGAGAACAGCACTGGTGCACCTGAACTTCTTTCCCACACCTCCCGCTTCATCCCAAAGTGCCCTCCTCCACCACCACCTCGGCTTCCCACCTCCTGGCTGCCTTCTTCTCCCCTGCTCTCTCCTCCTTTGGCTCCCTCTCCCCTGCTTCTCGCCCTCCCCCATTCCTTTTGCAAAGAAGCAGGGGAAAGCGTGGAAAAAACCCCACTTGGGTTCTAGACGGGAAAGCTGATGCTCACAGAACAAAATCCATCTCAAAGAGAAGGGTCCCCAGGAGAATTCTCTTTCAGATAGGAAAAAAATTTTTGGAATCGAAACGCGTGGAGCTCATTTATCATTTTTATTCTGCAAGACCCTGCAGGGCTGTTCTGCTCTAGAGATGTCGCCCCCCGTGCCTTGCTTCAGGGGAACTCTCCATCCGCTGAAGAAAAGCGTCTCTGCTAGCGGGACGGACAGGTCTGTGGGATCCAACCCAATGTTGCCCACTGAGTGCCGGTTTGAGGGTCCCGGGCGGGGCCGCAATCAGTCCAGGCATCCGAGGGTGCATTCTGCCCCCCAGCCGGACCCCCTTTGGTCTCACTCGCTCGGCACTGGCCGCCTCGCTCCAGGGCCTCAGGAAGAGGCCGGCCTTTCCCAGCACCAGCTACTCAGGATCCGTTCCCTGGAGATGCCGCAGACGAAACCTTGGACTGCCCGGCAGGCAGGTCTTGACTTCTAGAACGGAGCCCAGCCCTGCTGGCGCAGGACTGCCTGCAAGCGGGAGCCCAAGGGGCAAACGCCGCCTCGAGGGGGGAAACCAGTGACACATGGCACGCCAATATCTGCTACTGGAGACGGCTTCCACAAGGATCAGACACCTTACGGAGCACGGGTCTGTCAACAAGTACTGACCGTCACAGCCAAGTAAACCTCCATGTTCAGCTTTGACCACACACACACACGCACAAAGCTGACTTGTACTGCACAGGACCCCCCCGAGTCCACCAAGCTCAGTGCTGCCTGCTCAGACTGGCAGCCGCTCTGCAGGGTCTCAGGCACAGAAGGTCTTTCACGCCACCTGCCGCCAAGGCTCCCTCTCAGCGGCAGAGTCCTGTGAGCAAAAATCCTACTTGGTGAGCTACTTGGCATCAAAGTTGTGAGCGAGCGATTTGGCTGGTGCATCAATCAGTGTGCCCTGGAGCCACCCTTCCTGAGCTAAGATCAAAATGTGCGAGCCGGAGGCTAACAAACTGAGCCGGCCCACACTAACTCAGCTTAGAGGGAACACCGCCTGCCACCTGATCTTTTTCCGCTGGCGATACCAGGGACTGAACCTGGAACCTTCTGCATGCCGAGCAGAGACTGTCCCGCTGAGGCAGAGCCCCTCCCCACCCAAAGTACCAGAGGCTGAGAATAACTAGAGGGAAGGCTGACACATTCCTGTGGGGCTTCTGACTGGCCCTGCTGGACTACGTCAATGCTGGGTCTGCTCCTGCGGGGCCTTTTCTATAGCTTTACAATCTGATGAAGTCGAGGATGCTGATGGGACATGATAAAACTCTAAGCTTTGCACGGTCCCTTTTTGCACGGCGGCCTGGAAAGGCAATTAAAAGAGAGAGAGCGATGACTGACGAGGATCCGAATCATTTCATGTCTTCCCCAAAAGCGAAAGGACAGCGGCTCCCTTTCACCAGAGGTGAAGCCAAGGCAAACCTTTGAAGCCAAAGGACACAACTGCAAAGGGGGGGGGAGCTATTCCAGAACCTCTGGGGTAGATGAAGGGGAGGGAAGGACGTTGCGGAGTCAAAAAAAGCTTTGTAGATTAGTCATAATATATGAATAAAGAGTCCCCCTTTTCCATCTGCTTCCTTTTATTCTCTTCTTTTGGGGGGAGAGGAGGAGAGAATCAATGGTGGCTCATCAGAAACAACAGATCCTGCAGCCAGTCTGATGAGCAAAGCCCGTCTCTGCCAAAAGAGAGAGTGTCTCTGGCATCTCCAGGGGCGGCTGAGCCACCATTTGGTCTAATTAGACAAAACCAGCAGCCAAACCTTCAGGAGGGGCCGCGCGGAGGCCCCCTCTCCTGCCAACGCGAACTGTCCCGCTGGAGCGGGCCGAGCGGGACGCAGCCGGTGGCCCAAAAGCTTTGCATCTGTTACGGTGGCTAATTGGATTTCAAAAAGACGACATTCAGAAGTCCTTTTTTGTCCTGAGGATGGGATGCCAAGAGAGTTCTGCCAAGAGGCTAAAGGAATGAATGGGGTGACTCCCTGAGCACGTGGCCGATCCAGGTGGGCTTTTATGGCGTTCATCTTCGGGGGCGGGGGGAGAGAAAAGGAAATGCCTAGCAAGCTTCACGGCCAGGCAAGGATTTGAACCCAGATCTCTTGTGTCCAGACACTCTGCCACCAAACACGCAAGTCCAATATCTAGATCTTGTTTCCTCAAACAATGTTTTCCCATCTGCCAATAACCAGCAGGAAACCCAGTGTGGGAGAAATACCCCATCCAGTTTAAAGAAGAGAGGAGATTGGATTTATACCCCGCCCTTCACTACCTGAAGGAGTCTCAGAGCAGCTTACAAACTCCTTTCCCTTCCCCTCCCCACAACAGACACCCTGTGAGGTAGGCGGGGCTGAGAGAGCTCTGACAGAAACTGCTCTTTTTTTCAAGGACAGCTCTTGTCAGAACTACGTCATCAGTGTCACGTGTTCACCCTGCCTTCCGTCTCCTCTCAGGTTATCCCAAGAGCAATCCACTAATTCTTTAAAAGCGTAACGCAACCTTTTTTCCATTATACTAGCAACATTAAGAACATAAGAGAAGCCCGTGTTGGATCAAGCCAATGGCCCATCCAGTCCAACACTCTTTGTCACACAGAGGCCAGAAATACCAGGTGCCATCAGGAGGTCCAGCAGTGGGGCCAGGACACTAGGAGCCCCTCCCACTGCCCCCCCAGCACCAAGAAGACAGAGCATCCCTTGCCCCAGACATAAGAACATGAGAGAAGCCAATGTTGGGTCAGGCCAATGGCCCATCCAGTCCAACACTCTTTGTCACACAGAGGCCAGAAATACCAGTTGCCATCAGGAGGTCCAGCAGTGGGGCCAGGACACTAGGAGCCCTCCCACTGTTGACCCCCCCCCCCCAAGCACCAAGAATACAGTGCATCCCTTGCCCCAGACATAAGAACATGAGAGAAGCCAATGTTGGGTCAGGCCAATGGCCCATCCAGTCCAACACTCTTTGTCACACAGAGGCCAGAAATACCAGTTGCCATCAGGAGGTCCAGCAGTGGGGCCAGGACACTAGGAGCCCTCCCACTGTTGACCCCCCCCCCCAAGCAAAATACTGAGCATCCCTTGCCCCGGAGTCCCTATCTATACCTTGCGGCTAATAGCCACCGATGGACCTCTGCTCCATATAACGTTGGGACAAAACGGGCAGTGAGTTTTCATGTAGCCTTCTCCATGCAATTACCCATCCAAGAATTTCCTTTCTTTTCCTCTTTTTTCTTTTTTTGGGTGGGTAGGTTTTGTCACCTAGCACTTGTATTGTTTCTTCATTCTCTCTCCCCCCCCTCTACCCTGTCGCTCCCGGTGTGTTTTCGATAACAATTCAGTCTTTTGAACATCTAGAAATAATGGATTTATATAATTGATTTGAAAATCAGGGAAACTCAACATGTGCAGTGCTTCCATTTAGCGTGCTTCATAATTATTGAATAGCACTGTTATGAATTGGTGCGTCCAGTCTGACGGTCGCCAGCCATTGCCTTAGTTGGCGATTAAGGAGGAGCGGGGGACCTTTGAAACGGCAGCAACCCTGCTGTGCCCCACGATACATCCAGCCTTTGTTTTTCACAATGTGATGATGTTATAAAGTTATGGCACATCTGCAAAAAAAGGAGGCTCCATCCCTGACGAAGTACATGACCACACGGCCGCACAACCCCTTTTCAAAGGGAGTGCGGAACACAGGGGGAGAGGGGGGGGTCGGATCCGAATTCAAGAAAAAATTCCCTGAAATAAATGCCCTTTTGCGGAAGGCATGCCGCAAAGTTGGAGCATCAGGTGGGCATTCAACTCGCTGGGAAACAGTAGCAACACTGACGTGCGGAAAAGGTCTAGGTCTAAAACAGAGCTAAGAAGAAGAGATTGGATTTATACCCCATGGCCCTTCACTACCCAAGGGTGTCTCAGAGCGGCTTACAAACTCCTTTCCCTCCCCCTCCCCACAACAGACACCCTGTGAGGTAGATGGGGCTGAGAGAGAAACTGCTCTTTTTCAAGAACAGCTCTAAGCAGGGGTCTTTTCATAGAAAAAGAGCTGCAGGAGCTCATTAGCATATGGCATGCTAATGAGCTACTGGGCTATTAGCATATGCCACGCCTCCTGACATCACCGGAAGTGATGGCAGAAGGGGAAGCAAAAGGGGGGGAGGCATCTTCAAAAGCCTCCCCTCCCCTTCTCACTAGAGTTCGGCCACAGGAGGAAAGACAGAAGGAAAGAGAGAGAGTAGAGTGAAGGAAATAAGGAAGGAAAGAGGGAAAGAAACAGAAGGAAAGAAGGAGGGAAAGAAAGAGAAGGGAAGAAGGAGGGAAACAGGGAAAGGAGGAAAAAAGAGAAGAAGGCAGGAAAGAAAGAGAGAATGGAAGAAGGAAGGAAAGAGGGAAAGGAAAGAAGGAAAGAAGGAAAAGAGATGAAGGAAGAGAAGGGAACTTACCGCTTTGGTGGGGTTGGGGAAGCGGGCGGTGGTGCTCTCCAGGCGCCCCCCGAGCAGCAGAGCTCCTGCAAGGGCCAGGGGATGTGGGGACGGGGCTCTCCCGTCCCCCAAGCCACAGCGCTCTCGCTCGGGAGACGCGACGGGGAGCGCTCCCGTGTGGGCTGGGAAACTTGGGTGGGGCTCTCCTGGCCTCTCCCGAGCCGCAGCACTCCCGCGTGGGCTCAAAAGACCCGGAGGCGGGGCTCTCCGGGCCTCCCTCGAGCCCCAGCACTCCCACACGGCTCGAACAACCCGGGGGCGGGGCTTGCCGCCACGCGGGCTGCCGGAGCGGCACTCCGGAGGGCTCCGGCCCGAAAAGACCCCTGGCTCTAAGAGAACTTATGACTGACCCAAAGTCACACCAGAAGCTGCATGTGGAGGAGTGGGGAATCAAACCCGGTTCTCCCAGATTAGAGTCTGCGCACTTAACCACTACACCAAACTGGCTCTCCTCTCTAAGGGAGGTCATCTGCTTTTGAATGCAAAGAGAGCTAGCCTCTTCTCTCACCTCTCTGTGCTCCATTTCCTCCAGAATTTTCCTTACAACTCAAGTGATTTCCATGAGGGAACCAGGCTGGAAGAAAATGCTGACAGCCAAAAAGAGAGCAGCTAGGCAAGCCCAGGACGGGGCAGAGTGTCGCTTCCCTCCTTCACCAGGGCGTTCCGTTGCCCTTACAGACACCCCTCCCCTCCTTTCAAGCTAAGCAGGTATCCCTGAATCATTCTCTGGAAGTCTCCCTTCTGCTCCTAGATGATTGCCGCAATTCAGTGCGGAAAAGCACTCTGGACAGGCTCAGATACACTCCCAGCGGTCAGTGTTACTCCGCAGCTCCCAGATCTGAGTTTCCCAGCAGGAAAACAGGTTCTGGGAGGGAGCCAGAAACAAGGGACTGCCAAGAGGTCTAGCTGGAGGCAGGGTGGGGGGGCTGCCCTAACTGGGCTGCAAGGAGAACCAACCCCCCAATTATGGCTCCCGCTGTGAAAACAGTCACAGAATCCTTCCCAACCTTCCCCCCCCCCCCCCCGGTCACTGCCTGCATTTTGTAGGAAATGGTTCAAAACAGACCAGCCACCTTTCAAAGCTGCATTGATTTCTGCAGTCGGAGGACAAACAAGGACCGCTAAGTGGCAAATTTACCTTCCCGGCTGCCTTGTTTTCCCGGCACTCCCACACGATCGACTGTGCACAAAACCACTCAGCACGTCCCACTAATTGCGGCCCAGAGAGAGCCACACCGGCGGCCTTCTCTCAGGCTCGCTGCGGTTACTGTTGTGGTGATCATTAAACGGAGAGAGGGTCAACGGTTCCTCTCAGCTCGAGCCTCCGTGCTTCAGGAAAAGCTAATTTGGTAGAGGACAAAGTCGCTCACATGAAGATGCAACATGTCTGACGACTCCTGGAACACAGACGAAGCTGCCTTACACTGACTCAGACCTGTGGCCCATCAAGGGCAGTATCGCCTACACAAGCGGGCAGCAGCTCTCCAAGACCTCAGGCTGAGGTCTTTCGTATCACCTATTGACTTGTCCTTTTCAACTGGACGTTGAAAAGAACTTTTCAACTTGAGAGACTTGAGAGTCCCCTGGACTGCAAGAAGATCAAATCAGTCAATCCTAAAAGAAATCAACCCTGACTGTTCCCTGGAAGGCCAGATAATGAAACTGAAGCTCAAATACTTTGGCCACCCAATGAGAAGGGAGCCCTCACTGGAGAAGACCCTGATGCTGGGAAAGATTGAAGGTCAAAGAAGACGGGGACGGCAAAGGATGAGATGGTTAGACAGTGTCATAGATGCAACGGAACATGAAATTGAGCAAACTTCAGAGGACAGCGGAAGACAGGAGGGTCTGGCGGGATCTGGTCCATGGGGTCGCGAAGAGTCGGACTCGACTGTGCAACTGAACAACAACAAATTGACTTGTTCTTTTCAACTGGACATGCCGGGGATTGAACCTGGGGCCTACAGCACGCAAAGCAGGGCTCTTCCACTGAGCCGCAGCCCCTCCATGAGCAACCTGGCTGCTGCCTCCCAGCCTCCACAGCCCCAGTGCCAATGTTCCCTCTAAGCTCAGCTAGTGTGAGCTAGCTCACAGGTTTTTAGCCTCCAGCTCACAGGTTTTTGTCTCAGCTCAGGAAGGGAGGGCTCCAGAGCAAACCGATTCATGCAGCCGCCAAATGGCTCGCTCACCACTTTCATGCCAGTAGCTCACAAAGTAGGGTTTCTGCTCACGAGGCTCCACCGCTTAGAGGGAGGGTCGCTCCCCACAGCCCTCCCCCTTCCCCAGCCCAGGGTCTTCTCCTCCACCTGTGCCCCCTTCACCTGCAGGTCGAGAGCCTTGGAGGAAAAGGCGAGCACGCGGCAAACCAAGATGGGGCACCAGAAGGGAGCTTTGCTCTTCTTATCTTCCTCGGGACACAGCCAGCCAGGCTGGTTTTCTTCCCCTGGAGCAAAAGGAAGACACAGGATGAAGGGCAGAACACGAGAAATCACACAGAAGTCCAGACCAGCAGTGTTTATTTCAGTACGAGCTTCCGTGAGACACAGCTCACTTCCTCAGATATGCGAAGGGTCAGACTTGGCTCTGATGAGTCCTGCCTCTGCGACGGACTCTGAGTTTATGCCTTGGGCACTTTGCAGTCTGGACCTCAGTCCCCTATCTGTAAAATGGGTATAGTGGTGACCTACCAGACAAAGAGGATGTCAAGGAGAGAAGAAATGGTAAACAGTATATTACAACCCAACCAATTCCAAAGGTCCATTAAAAAAAGTCTGGATCCACTCATAGCCAGTGTTCCCTCTAAGCTGAGTTAGTGTGAGCTAGCTCACAGTTTTTTAGCCTCCGGTTCACACATTTTCGCCTTAGCTCAGGAAGGGGGGCTCCAGAGCCAACTAATTTATGCAGCAGCCCAATCGTTCGCTCACAACTTTAATGCCAGTACCTCACAAAGTAGAATTTTTGCTCACAAGACTCCACAGCTTAGAGGGAGCCTTGCAGAGCATCCCAATATCGTATTCTGGCAGCACACTTTCAGGGTTGGAACCTGGCTGACTTTAGAACCAATCCAGCCTCGTAGGCACTTGCAGAACACAGTCTTTATTATCTCAGAACACAAAAAAGTCGGGGGAGGCACCTGCAGAATGCTCCCCCCCTTGCAAAAACTCAATGTTTGCATGCCTCCCGTTGTCCTTGCCACACTTTCCCCTTCCCAACCACTACTCCAGAGTCCTAATGCTGTGATGGGAATGCTACCGTGTCATGCCAAAGGAAGAGGCAGCCATCTCTGGATTACTTTGAATACACATTTTGACGGCTGGTGCCTGCTTCTTACTGGATGTGTTATGGGGGGGGGGGGACTGGAGAGAAGCCGCTGGCATCTAGGCAGAGGAGAAAGAGGGGTCTGTATGAGCGGGTGGCAACTGGCTGGTCAGGAGCACACTTGAGGGGCTCCTAGTGCACGCAGCATTTGCTTTTTTGGAAAACTATCTTTGAGAGGAACCCTTTCTACTTGTGGCGCTTGCCTGCTTGCGCACCAGCAGACCTTCTGGAAGCGCAAGGCACGCCCTCTGCCTCTGGTGCTTTGCTTTGCACAGCAAGGCATGCCAGCGCTCCACAGCCAGCCAAAAGCTCTGCCATCGCATCACCAGCTGCACAGGAAGAATCGAGGAACAATCGGGGGGAGGGGGGGGAACCAGCTCCTCCGTATTAAGAGTTTTGTACACACTTTATTTTTAAGTGGCGGTTTCAGTCTCCCCCCCCACACACACACACACAGGCACTTTGGATTAAAATAGGCCAGCAAACTGTTAAAAAAAGAAAAAAACAACCAAGAGAATCAAATCATCGCTGCCTGGGGGAAGTCGGGGATCCAAATAAGATTTCAAATGAATCTTCCCCTCCCCTCTCTTCCATTAAAAGGAGGTTTTTTAAAAGGCTCTCTCTCGCCGCAGCGGTGGCTGAAGTTAAATAGCAAGCAGAGATAAGAAGGAACAGAAGGGTCTTGTGGGAGTGTGAAGCAACGGAGCAAGCGAGGAACGTAAAGGGAGGCTGGGGCTGCCCAAAACCGTCAGCCGCTTTCTTTCCCTCCCCTTAACGAGGAGATTAAAGGGCGGAAGAGGCTTAGAACAATGACATTGCAGGGTTATCCATTTTGGGGCAGATGGTGGGGATGCGCTCGTTCTTTTACATTCTCAGACAAACTTCCAGAGGGGACTTGCTCCATTGAAGCAGTTACGGAGAGCTTTCATCATGTCTTTAAACAGCCCAAGTGAGGAACGGGAGCTTCCCACGAGCTCCCCCGCAGACCACAGCGGGGTGTGCCTTAAGAACATAAGAGACGCCAATGTTGGATCAGGCCAAAGGCCCATCCAGTCCAACACTCTGTATCACACAGTGGCCAAAAATACCAGGGGCCATCAGGAGTCCACCAGCGGGGCCAGGACGCTAGGAGCCCTCCCACTGTTGACACCCCCCAAGCACCAAGAAGACAGAGCATCCCTTGCCCCAGAGCCCCTATCTATACCTTGTGGCTAATAGCCACTGATGGACCTCTGCTCCATATGCTTATCTAATTCCCTCTTGAAGCCGTCCATGCTTGTAGCCGCCACCACTTCCTGTGGCAGTGAATTCCAAGTGTTAATCACTCTTTGGGTGAAGAAGTACTTCCTTTTATCCATTCTAACCCGACCGCTCGCTAAAGAGCCCTAAGTGCTTTAACCTTTCCTCATAGGGAAAGTGTTCCAACCCTTTTATCATTTGAGTTGCCCTTTTCTGCACTTTTTCCAAAGCTATAATATCCTTTTTAAGGTGTGGTGACCAGAATTGCACACAGTATTCCAAATGAGGTCTCACCATTGATTTATATAGGGGCATTATTATATTGGCTGATCTGTTTTCAATACCCTTCCTAATAATCCCCAGCATAGCATTGGCCTTCTTTATTGCAGTCACACACTGTCTCGACATTTTCAGTGAGTTATCTACTACAACTCCAAGATCTCTCTCTTGCTCAGTCTCTGCCAGTTCAGACCCCATCAATGTGTATTTATATTTGGTGCGGTGAAGACCCGGGTCAGTCGGAACTGCAAGTGCTCATAGGAACACTGTGGGGCGAGGGCCCCAAACTCCCTGGGACAGCTGCTCATCTCAGGGCAGCCGGGCTCGGAAAGGGTCCCCGGCCAGCCAGAGAGCCATGGCCAGGCAAGACAGAAAGTGCTGGGCCTGGACGCACAGAGGGCTTGACTCTGCATGAGGCAGTCCCAGGTTCTGGGGAAGTCTGCCTCGGGAGGAGGCGGAGGCTCCTTCGCTGGACGTTTCCAAGCGGAGGAGGCTGGACGACCCTCTTCCGGGTATGTCGCAGGGCTCTCTTTCGGCTGTGCTCCTGCAGAGTGCAGCAGGGGGTTGGACGAGATGACCTGCAAGGTCCCTTCCAACTCTAGCATTCTATGATTCCATGATTCTAAGTGGGGATTTGCCCTGGAGGGACCCCAGTCTCTAGGCCCTCCCGGCTGCTCTTTCGGCGGCAGCAACGCACAACAAGGAAGAGCTTGTTTTCCCTCATTCGTATGCATCTATCCAGCGTCTACATTTTTTAAAAAAGAAGAAATCATATTTGATTGTTTGATGGCTTTTTGTTTATTCAAGTGTGATTCAAGTATTTTATTTGGAAGCCCTCCCAAGTGTGAGGAGCGAGCTAGGAAACAAACAACACACACACACACACAGCCCTTCCTTCCTCCAAGGGGGCAGATCCAAGAGTGGCTGGCGTTTCTCTGGCCGCAGCCCCAGACCACAGCTGGCCCCCACAGAAGCTTCGGGTCAGCACTCGGGAACCACCTCTCCACCCGCTGGGGCACAATCGCACCTAAAGGGCAGAGCTGTGGTCCAGAGAGGCGCCTGGGCCAAATCTCCCTTGGGGCACAAACGCACGTTGGCCAACTTGGGCAGGGCACGCTCGATCCCAGCTCCCCCCCCCCCGGGATTTGGACATAATACTGCTGGCCCACCTTACAGGGCTTTTGTGAGGACATATGAGGCGAATACTGCTGGCCTAACTGGCCATTTATTTATAATATTTATATGCCTCCCGTCCAGAGACCTGCTCTTAAAGCGGCTCACATAGTAAAAACGATACCATTCAAACTACAGAAATGACCACCAGATAATTATGAATATTTATGTAAAGTGCTGGAAGAACAACATTCGGCTGCCTGCAGTTATGTCCTTCCAAGAGCCCTCCGGCTTCAAGAACACCATAAAACAGCTGGAACAGTTGTTAAAGCCAGGGGGCGTTGAATGTTTTGGCTGAGGGAGGGCTGGGTGAGCCCCAAAGGGGAGGTCATTTCAAAGACAAGGTGCCACCACCCAAAAAGCCCTGCTTCTGGTCCAGTGTTCCCCCTAAGCTGAGTGAGTGTGAGCCAGCTCACAGCTTTTTACCCTCCGGCTCACACATTTTTGTCTTAGCTCAGGGAGGATGGGGCTCCAGAGCAAACTAATTCATGCAGCAGCCAAATCACTCGCTCACAGCTTTAATGCCAGGAGCTCACAAAGTAGAATTTTTGCTCACAAGACTCCACTGCTTAGAGGGAGCATTACCGCTTGCCTCAGCCCTTGCTGTTGGGGGCACAGAGAGGCCTAACAGGACTGTCGTAAGGCTGTGTGAAGTTAATAAGGTTGCTCCACCTCACAGGGCTGTTACAGGCAGAGCAGCAATGTTCTGTGTGAGAGAAAAGCTTTGAACTCCAAAAGGATGGCATACATGTTAAGCAGCACTCTTTCTCTGCTTTCTGCGAGTGTGGCTGAAAGCAATGGCCAGCTCCACCTGGCAGCCTCTGCCTTCTGTCTGCATAAAAGAAGGACGTTATTTTCCTCGTCGCAGAAAATCCTTTTGGCCAGCAACTCCCTTCCCCAGCAGGGGCACCTTCTGGAGAGGCGATGAGAGAGCGGCAAGCCAAGTTCCTCCCCGTGTTCCACTCCATAGAGCCAACCTCCCTTCCCACCACCAATGCCAGAACGGGTGCCTGTCAAACCTTGCTACGCTTTGCTCACTTAGGTTGTCGTAGTTATTGAGGGGAGGGAATTCCTGCGGGAAGGGTGTGTGTGTAGAGTGAGTGGGAACCTCTGCTGCAAGATGTGCCTCCTTTCTCTTTCCCAGGGAGAGGTGTCCTTGAAGCTTTTGGTACCAGCTTTAACAGTGGATAACCAAGCTATATATTTCCCCACTTGGTTGAGATGGCAACGCTAGGCGTGGTGTGTGTGACATGTACCTGAGGACAAGGGAAGGGGGCTCTGCTTGAATTGCCTGTATTAAGCATATGCCCGCCAAAATCTTCAGTTCTAACACTGAAGTTCCGGATCATGCGCACATCTCAATGAACGTATCACTGCCAAAGAGAGTGTGGTTGAGAGTAACTTGACTGGGAGCCTGACAGTGCCTCCTCCTCCTCCCCTTCCTCCCTGCTCCCCTATCTCAGTCCCATCAACAACCTCAAATTTCTTCTTCAGTGTGCCATTGGGGCATGTGGGGGGAGAAGAAACTTGGGCTGGCGCCTGGTGGAGTCCGGACTGGACCTCAGCGGTTGCCAGCTACCCCTTCTAATACAAGACAGAGCTTAGGACCCAGATGCTCAGCCCTGCTATGCTAGATCTGAGTTCCAGGGAGGGGGGGGGCGGACTGGATTTATACCCCGCCCTTCACTACCCAAAGGAGTCTCAGAGGGGCTTACAAACTCCTTTCCCTTCCCCTCCCCACAACAGGCACCCTGTGAGGTAAAAGCAGAACCACGTGTAGGACAGGGAGCCCCGCAGACCTGGGGCAGCTGATTGATGGAGAAAGTTTGGTCCAAATGAAAATCCATCCCTTCAGACTCTACAACTGCAAACATTTCAGGGAAGAGAGAGGGGCTCAGCAGGCCCTCCAAGCACCTGCCTGTTTCCTTCCTGAAACATCAGAGTATGCTCCTGCCACTCATGGGAGAGATGGGCAGCTGCCGTTGGAGTAATTTATTTCTCTCCTTCACTGGGGGTCTTTGCAAGTCGGCTCTTTAATTACGGAAAAATAAAAGTTGTGAGCGAGCAATGTGCCTAACTGCATAAATTAGCTTGCTCTGGAGCCATCCTTCCTGAACAAAGGCAAAAATGTGTGAGCCGAAGGCTAAAAAACTGTGAGCTGGCTGACACTCACTCAGCTTAGGGGGAACACTGCATCCAGCCTACAAAAAAAAACGTTCTGTGATCCTCTGAAGTTTGCATTCTAAATACTGGTTGGCCCCAATAAAAGGGGGGGGGCCAATCGGGAGCCTAAATTGCTCTTCTGCCAACATCACGGGAGTCACAGCAGCAGAGCACCCCTGTTCCCGATGGCCCCCTGCCCCCCCCCCAGGAGCTGGTGCTGTGGGCTGCAGCAGGAGGATGGAGGTGAGGAAGTCCCGCTCCGCAGCGTTGTGACCACGCAGCCCACTGGCCTGCCCCCGATCCCGTCAACAACAACGCTTAGAGGAAGGCCACTCACGGAGGGCAATCTTGGCCAAGTGCAGGCGGTTCACCCAGGAGATCTTGCTGAGGGGGTTGGGAGTGATGAAGACCACCATGACGCTGATGGGGCGACCAGACCTGCAAGTGGGGAGAACAAGTGGGGGGGGGAGAACGGGGGGAGCTTGTGAGTGCTGGGAGGCGGCCACCAAGGCAGCGGCTCAGCACGGTCACAGTACCCACATCCAAAGAGGCAAGGCAATCCAGGGTGGTGGGCTTTGAGCCGCTCGCTTTTGCTGTTGAGCGGCTCCTGCTGTAACAGCATCTCTCCCCCGCCCCTCTCCCCAGCCTACTCAAGAATCCCACTGCTCCGGCTGACAAGCAGCAAAGGGCGCTTGAAGTACCTGAGCCCTTGCAGATCACATGGCCCTCGGCCAAATTTGACTCTTTTTTTTTTTTTTAAAAAGGGAGAAAAACGGAAAAGGGAAGTCAAACACAACAGTCCCACCCCGAAAGGTGAACTCTGGGATTCCTTCTTACAGTGTGACTGAAAAAGGTCCGCTGAAATCAAACACGTCTTTCAAATGTGTGAGGGATTTTTTATTTTTTTTTTAAATACTGACGGGATTTGGGCTCGCGTATGTTTGGAAGCCCCTTTGAGCAGTGTTCCCTCTAAACTGAGTTAGTGTGAGCTAGCTCACAGTTTTTTAGCTTCTGGCTCACACATTTTTGCCTTAGCTCAGGAACAATGACTCCAGGGCAAACTAATTTATGCAGTAGCCAGATCGCTCGCTCACAACTTTAATGCCAGTAGCTCACAAAGGAGAATTTTTGCTCACAAGACTCCAAAGCTTAGAGGGAACATTGCCTTTGAGTCTGGCGCATCACAGTCTGAGGAAACGCTGCTTATTCCCACAATAATAACGTTGGCCTTCCCTTCTGACAGTTCGAGATTAGCCTCCCTGTATTAATCTCTCTGGGGGTGGAAAGCGCCGTCAAGAAGCAGCCAATTGACGGAGACCCCCACGGAGTTTTCAAGGCAAGGGATGTTCAGAGGTGGTTTTGCCAGGGCCTGCCTCCGTGTCGCTGGTCTCCCACCCGAGTACTAACCAGGGCCGACCCTCTTTGGCTTCTGAAATCTGACAAGATTGGGCTAGCCTGGCCGGTCAGGGAATTAATCTATTAGCTGTCGAAGATTTTCCGGGCTGTCTGGCCGTGGTCTCGGCATGGTAGGACCTGACATTTCGCCAGCAGCTGTGACTGGCAGCCTCAGAGGTATAACACAGAAAGAGGGAGTACTCTCTGTCTCAAGGTGAGAAGAAAAATGGCTGGCGGGTAAATCTGTATCTACTCAGGAAGGTGGGGTAGGGCTGAGGCATTATCTCGTAGGCGTTCCCCAGGCTGTGGACATGCTAATGGAGGAGCTTTCCTGAGGAGACTCTTTTGCATACAACAACTAATGAACTCCGGCCATGAAAGCCTCCGACAGCACATTCATCTCTTTATTAATCTGTAAATGACACATGAAGCTGCCTCCTACTGAACCAGACCCTCGGGGTCCATCAAGGCCAATACTGTCTACTCAGGCCTGCCAGCGGCTCTCCAGGGTCTCAGGCGGAGGTCCTTCACATCGCCTGTTGCCTGGTCCCTTTTAACAGGAGATGCTGGGGATCGAACCCAGGACCTCCCTGCATTACAAGCAGATGCTCTACCGCTGAGCCACACCGCCTTCCCCTCTTTCTTTCAGAATCCTAAACAATGCATATGCTTTTAAAGTTTTTTTTTTTCAAATTATTCCAATTTTTAAAATGTATTGATTGGACAAAAAGGCAGGCGTCGCTAATGATTTCTAGCTGGCAGACGACTCTAATGACCATCTCTTCTCTTACGAAGCAGCTGCCTCTCACACAGAGAAGCAGGCGCCGAGGAGCATCGCTCCCCCCTGGCTTTTGAAGAAGTCAGCCAAGCACCAGGCTGCTCCGGAAGAGACACGTCCAAGAAGAACAGCCTCGGAAGACGATCCCAGAGGACCTGGAGACTCCACCCCAGCATGGCCTCCTTGGCTTTGGAGGTGCCACGTGGCAAGCTCTTTTCTGCACGCCCCAAAGCAACCCAACACGCACCCCAGACTCACTTGTCTGGCTTTCCCGGGAGCAGGAGACGGAGGCGGCACTTGTTGGCCGAGTGGATCTCTTCCTCCTTCACTCTCATGAGCCGCTGCAGTGCCAAGCACCAGTCCTGAGCCACCGTCATGTTCAGATTCTAGAAGGAGGGAGGGGGGCAGGATTTAAACCAGACCCTTTCACAAAGGAAGAGCACACTGTCCCTTGAAATACGACAGCCCATCAGAGGTGCACACACATTTCCCCCTCACGGGCAGTCTTTAAGGAGCGTCTCTGGGCAAACACCTGCCGGGGATGCTCTAGGCTGAACCTGCACTGACCCTTCCAACTCTGCGGTTCTACGAATCCCAGTGACTGAGAGACTCAAAACAACGAAAAGGCCCAATTTCTTATATTCATTAAAGAAAACCAAAGGGAATAGGAGTGAACATCATGTGGTAGTTCACGGAGGTAAGAGGGAGGGGGAGAGTCAGGAGACAGCTGGAGCGATGAAACTGATAAGCTTTCCAATCATCAAAGTCAAACAGATCGTACTACAGAAAGGGAAGAGGGTCAGGAAAGAGGCAAAGAAAAGGACCTGACATCTACATCTTTGCCAGTGAAAACTACAGAAATGAACATTTAATGGCAATATAACAAATACCAAGGGAGCAAGAAAGAAATACAATTGCACATCCCCTGATTCCAGGTTTCAATTTCCCATGGCTCTGGTTGTTGCCTCTTTCTGTGCCAAACGACACAATACAGTTTCTAATAAGTCAGGTCCAGATCCCCGGACTAGACCTACTTTCCTTGCAGCCACACAGCAGCTGTGGGGAACATCATCTTAAAAGTCTGCGGGGGCCGTTTTGCTTGGGACCACAATACAGAGTGGGGATGGTGCCGTGGGCTCCTGTGTTCCCCTCATGCTAAAATGGCTCAGGGCCCGGGGGGGGGTTACTTGCCTCATTTTGGAGCTGCGTGTGCTGTTTTGGCTCAGGAAAACAGTGTGTGTGGGAGGGTAGACACCCTTCCTCCCCTCGCATCACGGTCCCAAGTCAAACGGGGCCCTGCAGACTTTTAAAGCGATGCTCCCGACTTGCTAGGAATCATACTGTGCAGCTTGGCCCTCAGAGGCAGAAAACAGAGCTGCCTCTTGGCTACACATAAGAACATAAGAGAACATAAGAGCAGCCAATGTTGGATCAGGCCAGTGGCCCATCCAGTCCCACACTCTGGGTCACACAGTGGCCAAAACCCAGGAGCCATCAGGAGGTCCACCAGCAGGGCTAGTACTCCAGAAGCCCCTCCCACTGTTGCCCCCCCCAGGCACCAAGAAGACAGAGCATCACTACCCCAGACATAAGAACATAAGAGAAGCCAATGTTGGGTCAGGGCAGTGGCCCATCCAGTCCAAAACTCTGTGTCACACAGGGGCCAAAACCCAGGAGCCATCAGGAGGTCCACCAGCAGGGCTAGTACTCCAGAAGCCCCTCCCACTGTTGCCCCCCCCCCCAGGCACCAAGAAGACAGAGCATCACTACCCCAGACATAAGAACATAAGAGAAGCCAATGTTGGGTCAGGCCAGTGGCCCATCCAGTCCCACACTCTGGGTCACACAGTGGCCAAAACCCAGGAGCCATCAGGAGGTCCACCAGCAGGGCTAGTACTCCAGA
>NW_015167061.1:1963132-1972569 GCF_001447785.1 Gekko japonicus
AGCACCAAGAATACAGAGCATCACTCGCCCCAGACATAAGAACATAAGAGAAGCCAATGCTGGATCAGGCCAATGGCCCCTCCAGTCCCACACTCTGGGTCACACAGGGGCCAAAACCCAGGAGCCATCAGGAGGTCCACCAGCAGGGCTAGTACTCCAGAAGCCCCCCCCCACTGTTGCCCCCCAAGCACCAAGAAGACAGAGCATCACTACCCCAGACATAAGAACATAAGATAAGCCAATGTTGGGTCAGGCCAATGGCCCATCCAGTCCAACACTCTGTGTCACACGGTGGCCAAAAATACCAGGGGCCACCTGGAGGTCCAGCAGTGAGGCCAGGAGACCAGAAGCCAAGCCCGTAGCGACAGTGGGGCATTTCGGGGCCTCCCCCCCGACTTCCTGCCAAGCCCCCCCCCGACTTCCATCCAGCCCCCTGGCCCCCAGCTCTCTGGGCCACCCGGAGGACTCCCCACTACTGCCCCTTCCCCAGGCACGGTTTGCTTCCCCAGGCAGAGTGCGAATGCTGCAAAAGTGAGTTTTTAAAAAATATATTATTTAAATTTTATTTTTGATTTTGTGACATCAGTGCCCCCTGACTTATTTCAAGTTATTATTTACAAAATCCTGGCTACGGGCCTGCTCGAAGCCCTCCCACAGTTGCCCCCACCTCCCCGAGCACCCCTTGCCCCAGACCAAGAGTTCCTCTCTAGACCCTGAGGCTAAGAGCCACGGATGGACCTCTCTGCTCCATACACAACACATCGCGATCTGACCCAGCTGAATCCCTCCGACATCCTCATTGGCTCACGGGGGTCTTTTGGGTCTCAGGCACCCTGCTGGGAATGGAGCTCACCTGGTAGGTGCCGTGGAGGGTGCTGACGAGCAGGGTTATCTGCTGCACGACGGCCAGATCCTTCTGTAGGTCCTGGAGCTCCTGGAAGAGGCGGGGCGGGCCCAGGTAGACTCTGTCTGCAGGAGGGACGGAGACGGGGCAGGTTTAGTTGCAGATTCTGACCCTGAGACAAGACAGTGAACGCGTTTCTTAAAGCTGATTTCACTGCCCTAGTCGAGTTGATTGCGATGCCCATCGAACCTCTGCACCCTGAGTTTCTTCTCTGCTACACCCCTGCCACCTTCTGACTGGGATAGAAGGACTCAGAAATCTCCATTCCAGCATGTTTCTCCCCTCTGCACCTGGTCCTAATGTGCTGATTAGCCCCTCGGCTTTCAAACCTGGCTGCTGGAATAGTTTATAAAGAGGAGGAGGAGGAGATTGGATTTATACCCCACCCTTCACTACCCGAAGGGAGTCTCAGAGCAGCTTTCCCTTCCCCTCCCCACAACAGACACCCTATGAGGTAGGGAGGGCTGAGAGAGCTCTTTCGAGAACTGCTCTCGAGAGAACTTGTGACTGACCCAAGGTCACACCAGCAGCTGCAAGTGGAGGAGTGGGGAATCAAACCCGGTTCTCCCAGATTAGAGTCCGCGCACTTAACCACTACACCAAACTGGCTCTCAAACTGGTCTTGGGTACCAATCAGCCTCCGTGGACAACAGGAGGCTGGGAGGGCGGGGCAAAAATTTAGTAAACAAAATAAAATAAATAACAGAGAAAGAGGCAGACAAGTACACGAGCACAGGGGTCACACTGGCCCCACCAGCCGCCCTCTCTGGGGACACCCCCCCCCCCCAAGCCAAATCAGCCAGCTGTCCGTAAGAGCGGAAGGTCCCTCACTGTGAGAAGACTGGCTGGTTGGCATGTGCTTCTTGGAGCCCACGTTCTGGATGACCACGTTGTCCTTCTCGTGGGTGCAGCTCTCCTGCCCGACTTCCACCACCTGGATCTGCGGGAGGGCAGAATTCCACTTCACAATGTATTTGGGGCCCAGGGGGACGAGGCTGCTGATCTCCAACTGTCCCCTGCAAGAGCAAAACAAACAGACCCTTTTGGGGGGAAAAGACGGGAGGGAGGCAAACACTCCCCCAGCTTCCCTCCCCACGTATGTGGAGACGACAGAATCCCACAGCAATGGAACCACCCTGCAAAACCATGCCTCTGCCCTGAATAACAGCGCTCCAAAGCTGAGTAAGACACGTCAAGGGAAGGAGGACTTTAAGGGAACGACCACTCAGAGGGCAGAGGGGCAAAACGGCCAAGAGAGGCCAGCCAAGGAACTGTCCTTCTGTCTAGTACCTCTGTGCCCAGCGCATTCTCCAAGGGGCTTGGACCAGTGTGCACAGTGCCCTCCATGGAGAGAGCCAGTTCGGTGTGGTGGTTAAGAGCAGCAGACTCTAATCTGGAAAACCGGGTTTGATTCCCTACTCCTCCACATGCAGCCAGCTGGGTGACCTTGGGTCAGTCACGGTTTTCTCAGAGCTCATCCCTTAAGAGCGATTCTCTCAGAGCTGTCCCAAAGACTGTGGCCAATGCAGTGCTCTGAATCCAACCAGAGGAGCCGACAGGGAAAAGTTAAGAGTCAGGGCCATGTTAGTTTAATGTAAGTGTTAATACTTATCTCAAGTTGTGTGTTTTTCCGAATAAACTCTGTTCTTGTTCACTTTTAAAAAGCAACCATCTTGTGCCTGTCAGTTTTACTCCAGTTAATGGATCCAGGCTTGGGTGGGTTTCCCCTCAGCCCCAGACTCTCTCCTCTCAAGCCCAACTGATAACGCTTCTTTTTGATTCTCACTGGGAACCCAGGAATTAATCTCTCATAAGCTTTCTTTCTTTCAGAATTCAGAATTCATCTTTCATAGGCTTTCATAAGCTTTCTTTCGTTCAGAAACGGATAGGCCTTGCAGCAAATTTATCAGTTACAGCCAAAGGTAGACGGGCTGGATGTGGGGGGAGAAGTTCCCTCTGTTCCCAAGAGGTGAAAAAATAACTGGGGGGAAAAAACTAATTGAGATGATGCAGCGTGAAGGGCACATGCCCCTGGCAAATAAAATGGGAGCCTTTAGATCAGTACAGTTTTAATATTTTTTTAATGCTTTTGTAAGAATATTACATCTGTGGGACTGGGTAAAGGTTAACTCTTTTGACCTTCCAGTGTGATTGCCGCTAAGTCTTTGCACCTTCTTGATAATGACGTATTTATAAACATTTATATATTCAATTGTATTTACTATCTCTATTCTTTCCCTGCCTTGTCTTTTGGTGGAGGTTATCTATTCCACAACTCCTGTATTTGCCTTGACAAGCCTCACCTTGCAAGTCAGGTGAGACTGAAAAAGGATAACTCTGCCCAAAAAGTTCACATTAAATTGAATTTAAAGCTGTTATTCAGATGCTCTGTTATAGAATATTCCATTAAAGTCTTCACAACTCCACTGGAAACCATTTAGACTCATGGTTCTCAAGCTTCATTCCAAGTAGGAATTACTTCAGAAGTTGTCCTCATCAAAATTTCTCCCTGGACTTTGAGGTTTTGCATTTTCCAGTCGTATTTCAGACATGGATGTGATGCATTGGGGACCTGCCACTTTTCGGGTTTTGTTTCCGAATTTTGCGGAGAGCAGCTCATGGGCTGTAGTCTTCAGTTCATTCCCATGCTTTTTCTCCCTTTGTGATAATGCACTTGTGCACATCAACAATTCTTTGGGTTTGGTATTTTACAATGCACAGGCACACATGGGTGCATTGTAAAATACTGCATGCGTAGAATCTTAATGCAATCACAGTAACACGAGAAAGGTTGCTTTTGTGCAATGTTTTATCAAAGCACATGTGCACACCCACATGGGGGGAGAAGTAAATGAATGGAGTGAGATGGATGCTTTCACAAACTGAGCATGATTCAGTCTCCGAATTACTTTCAGTGGTTCTCCTAATTAAACCTGAGTTAAACAGGAGTAGCGCAGAGAGAAATTGCAGAAGAACAAGGGAACAAAAAGTTCAGGGAACCCTCAGATTCTGCAGAATCTTGTCTGGGGATCTTCAGTGAGAAGATGGACAAGCTGATCTGAACGACAGCTCGCTTGCCAGCAATCCTTCTTCCCCTGCAACAGGCATCAGTTGGCAAGCATTCAACGTGCTTTTGGCCAAGCGCTGAGGTCACAGGAGCCCAACAAACCTAGCCAGAGTCACACACACAAACTCAGGGCACGGCAGAACATTCGCCAAACCCTCTGCAATGTGCTGCTGTTCCATGGCAGGGACACACGGGCGAGGCAGTTCAACATGGAAAGGGTCTCCCAGAGACTGAATATTTGAAAACCAGTAGTCCAGAATACAACTCTACATGCCACAACCATGCAAAGGAAGACAGGTGGGGAGCCATGCCATCCACGAACCACGGCTGTTACAGAGTCACAAGTCACTGAAAGCTTTATAACCACCTCAGCCCGTCCCCAAACCAAGCAGGCCAAAGCAACCACAAGCACGACCACCAGCACCACATTATCCCTTCGCATTGCAGACCGCAGCCCCAGACCGTGGGGCAGATGCCACACTACACACTTGACCTACCTGTTGTTCATTGGCCTGCAGAAGAAAAATGTTACAGCATCATTCACAGGAATGTAAGGAAACGCTTGCTGGATCAGATCAGAGCCTGTTTCTCACAACAGCCAACCAGATGCCCTGGAAGGCTCACGGGCCAAAGCCTCCCTTTGCCAGTAAGTCTCAGAGGTTCACTGCCCCTGAACACAGAAGGCCCGTTCGGTTAGCAATTCCCTTTTATAGCTGTCTAGGGCTGTGGCCAGCGCTATTCACCTATGGCAGAGAGTTTCACAGGTTTCACAGTTTCACAGGTTGTGCGAAGGCATTCTTTCATTACATACTCCTCAAGTCTTTGGGAAAATCTGTGGATGGCCCCACCCCACATCCAAGCAGCCAGAGTACGGCACATGAGTTGCTGGCAAGAGGAAGGCCCTGCTACTTCCAGAGGAAAGGGACCCCCCCCATCTTACAAATAAATCAAGAGAGAAGAAGAGAAGAAGAAGAAGAAGAGAAGAGATTGGATTTATACCCCGCCCTTCACTACCCAAAGGAGTCTCAGAGCGGCTTACAAACTCCTCTCCCTTCCCCTCCCCACAACAGACACCCTGTGAGGTAGGTGGAGTTGAGAGAGCTCTTGACAGAAACTGCTCTTTTTCAAGAACAGCTCTTATCAGAGCTATGGCTTGCCCAAGTTCATCCAGCAGGTGCAAGTGGAGGAGTGGGAAATCAAACCCGGCTCTCCCAAATTAGAGTCCACGCACTTAACCACTACACCAAACTGGCTCTCAGCATACTCAGTACTCTGAGCATGTGGGGGCTTAACACCAACTAGAACACACTTCTGTTTACATGTTTGGACAAGGGGTCAAGCCACAGGTCCATCAGCCCCACAGTTATTGGAAGGGGGGGAGGCACTGCTCTCTTCTCCCCAGAATGCAGTGAAGATGACCCAACCTGACATCTGAAACCGGTGTGGAAATTTCCCACCTTTGTGTCACACTCAAAGACACTAGACTCGTAAAAGTCCTCTTACACCTTAAGACAAGGTGCGAGCGTAACATCTACCATTAATTCCTGGGGAGGAAATTGTACGGCAAAGTGCAGAATTCGAGATTCCCCCCCTTCGGAATCAGCACACAGAGGTTTTGCCGGGCACCTGAGGTGCGTGGGAGTCGCTCTGCATTCTTCCATTTCCGCTGTGCTCCAAAGAGTGCTGAGTCTGACCTCTTTATACCTTCCCCATCTCAAAGACACGGCGCAAAGATTCTAGGCACGTACTTGAAATTGATATTGGCGCACACCAGCATGTCGTTCAGAAAAAATTGCTCTCCTTGTATTTGATGAGTTGCCCCCGGTCGCCGTAAACGGTTTCCGTCAGAGTCTCGCAAAGCAACAGCTGCCGCTGGCCCGAACTCAGCAGCTGCGGGAAGACAGGAGGAGAGTAATTCAGCGAAGAATGAAAGGTGGGGGGGGGACGTGGGGCAGCTATTTGGTAGCGGGGACAGGAGGGTCTGCTGAAGAAGGCCACCTCCCTTGGAAGTCAGAGGTGGTCTCGACAACTGATCTTCCAACGGATGGGTTGCTGAGATCCTCAAGCTGAGAGGTGTCCTGAGCTGATACAACACAAGGACTGCCCCCATTTGAAGAGTTATTTTTAAGAGAAGAAAGGCAGGCAGAATGGGGAGGGGACAGACGGAGAGGAAGTGGAGGAGGAGCAGAAGGGAGCCAGAGAGACCAAAGGAGATGCAGGGAAAGTGGAAGAAAAGAACAAGAGAGACGTGGAAGGTGGGGGGGAGAGAGGGAAAGAAGAGAAAGACAGACGGACATCGGAAAACAAAAGTTAGAAAGGTCCCGTAACTGCAGGTCAGGATTAAGAGGCAGGTCTAGAAAGGCTGACAGCTTCAGATTAAGCCATGCATGAGTCAAAAGGCTGTTACCTCAAGCTGATACCTCACAAAACCAAAATAAGGGTCTTGGAACATAAATCACGCCTTAAAGACCAAGTGATAAAGACCCTTTAACAAATCATTTTTCTTCCATGAAACATACTCCAGAAGACTTAAGATTCTTTGTACTTAAAGAAATTAAAAATTATCCCTATAATAGGGTGGATCAGGGGTCATTTCCTGCAGGAGCGCACAGGAGCGGAGCTCTGGCAGTAAAGAGCCCAGGGGGCAGGCACCTGCAACAAGCCCCACCCCCTGCTCCCAGCAGCCCTCAGTCAGAGCAAGAAGCAGCCAGGCAAGCTGCAGAGCTCCTCCCGGCCCCCCGGTCCAAAACAGTCCAGTGGCACCTTTAAGACCAAGTTTTATTCAGGTACGAGCTCGCCCTCCTCTGCGAGGACAGATCTGCACGTTCCCCACCCCCCAAAAGCTAGCAATCCAAAATAGTCCAGTGGAGCCTGAACGGTGCGTGTTGCCTTCTGACACACGTTCGGTGATGTCAGGGGGTGTGGCATATGCAAATGAGTTATGCTAATGAGCTCCTGCACCTCTCTTTCTACGAAATGACCCCTGGGGTGGATATTAATAAACTCTTACATCAACAGGAGGCATGCTATATTTTTTTATTTAACACCTTGGAACCAAATGGTTTGAATCAATATAATGACTTATGTTTTTTGTGAATTACTGCATGTATACTCTTTCAATGTACGGACAGAGTCTCAAAAAACTTATTTCTAATACTGACGAATGGCTTTTAATGGAGGACTATGTCCCTTTAATTAGCCACGCCTATTGTGCTCTATATAACTATGTAAGGCTAAGGAGAGACTGAACGTGTTTTTCACTTTGGAGGAAGCTTTGAGCTCACTAAGAGAGACTTTTTGCAGCGTTCATTGAAAAATTTGGATAAATATTTTGGGTAAGAACTTTTCATTTTCTTGAGACTCCGTCCACTATGAGACTGCTAGTATTGTAACCTATTCTGTTTTTGCTACCTTTTATGTTAGTATTTGGCCACCTTGTGCTTGGAAATATCTGTTGAACTCCCAGAGGAAGACACTGAAACAGGAGGACAGCTGGACCTCTGCTGGATAGCTGTGGGTACCCAGACAAGCACTTATTCAAAACAGACTTAAAGAAGTCCTCCCTCTTAAAACTTTTGCATAATTAAGGAGGACTGATATTAATAAAGGGGTTGTGCAATATCTTTTGTGATATATTAAGAGACGATAAATAATATATGGTGAATCAATTGTAAAAATATAAAACAAAAAATACATAAAAATTATCTGAGGTATTTTATCATCATTTGTATTTGCTGGTTTTTGGCAGCTCCTGGGTACCCGGCATCAGAGCGCTGCAGGCAGTCAAGGAAGTGGGCTGCACGCAGGTGTGGTGATTCAAAGGGCCCAACGGCACCCAGCACTGACTGGAGCCCCACGACTGGACCTCCAGGTGTCCTAGCCTGACCGTGAGACCCAGCCGCAAAGGCTCCACGTGGGGGTGGTTCGGTCGGGCGGAGGCCCGGGGCCTGGGAAGGACGCGCATCCTGCCGGCCCGTAGAAAACCCCCGCAGGCACCAAAGGCCACCCGCGGTCTCTCCCGGCGCGCGCACCTTGTTGAGGCTGCTGCGGTCGCTGACGCTCTTGGTCAGCTGCTGGATCTCAGCCACCTGGTCGGCCAGCCGCTTCTGCTCGTTGAGCTTCTCTGCCAAGGTCTCCAGTTCGGTCAGCGCCAGCTGGAGCGACAGCCGGTCCGGGTGGCCCTTTGGGGTGTTCTTCAGCATGTCCTGCAGGAACAGAACGGGGGGCTGTCAAGGAGAGACATCACACGCATACCCACGGCCGGCACTGCCAGTCAGGAGGGTGCTGAAGCCGACTGCACGGGGCCCGTGCGGGCACTCTGCCCGCAGCCTCAGAGAACCCCCTCTCTGTTTGCGCCAACCAGCTCCTCCCATTCTGGCCCTTCCTTGACTCTGCAAGGAGCAGCAAACTGAGCGTCTTGAAACGGTTACCTGCAGCAGAAGAATGAACTGGGGGAATCTCTGGATGGGTTTCACCATCAGCCCGTACAGAGTGACCCGGTCTACGCTGGCCATCTGCCGCTTCTGCCGAGAAGAGGAACAGCCACCCTTAGCATGAAGCCTCCGGCCTGCCCGCGGTCAGCCTTGTGCCGGTGGGACTTGGGCCCAGCTCCGCACTCAGACCGCCCTGCCTGAACGACACCCACGCGGCCACCGACATCCAGAAAAGGCAGAGTCCACACCGTGTGCCCATTCACACCCAGCACCTGCGGCAGACCACACATGCCTCCCACTGTGCGGACGGGGGGGTGGGGTGGGGATGAGCGGGAGTCACTTTCCCAAGGCTGCCCTGAGAGCCCACAGGCGACCTGGAGCTGGGCCCACATTATGCCTCCAGCCCCACATCTGTGCCTACAAGACTCTGGGTTCAGGTGGGGGCAGCCATGTTGGTCTGAAGCAGCAGAACAAAGTTTGAGTCCAGTGGAGGCACCTTTGAGACCAACAAAGTTTAATTCCGGGTAGAAGCTTTCGTGTGCACATGCCCCTTCTTCAGAATCTGGGTACAAATCCTCCAAGAGACATGTGGACATTCAGACTACAGAAATGAGGGCTGCAGGGTTTAGTTAATGGACTGGCTTGATCGCTCAGTTTAAAGCATTTTGATGGATTCGAAGAGGAGCTTGATTAAGTCTGACTGATTTTTGAAGAGCTTGGAATATAGGTACTTATTGGGGGGTGGGAAAGGCGGCAAGCAGGATCTCCACATAGGAAGCACCCCCTTCTGCATGACAGAGCATAGAGAGTACTCCTCTGGGCTGAGGTCCGGTGAGGCACATGCGAGCATCATTTGAAAGGATGGGTTGGTTTGTTCTAAAGAATGGCTGGCTTTTCTTGTAAGCAGACTTAATCAGTTAATCGACCCATTAAAACCAGACTACCATTATTTCAGCTGGGTGGCCACCCTAACAAAAATCTGCATTTAGCATCTCGGCAGTCTGCATTCCCAGAAACAGTAGCTCTTCCACCA
>NW_015167061.1:1972621-2005344 GCF_001447785.1 Gekko japonicus
TTGGTGAGGCAGGCCTTCTTGATCAGGGACATGGCGGTGGTGAAGTTGTTGACATATTCGCTGTACACATCCAGCACCATCGATTTGGAAAACTGGACAGATGAAGACAGACACCGAGGAAGGGAGGACAAAGGGGGAGAGAATTAGGCCCCACACACGGCTTGCATTGTAAATAACCCGGGAGCAACTAGGAAGTACTTCTACACTGCCAAGGCAGGCCCTTTCTGCCACTTTGGGCCCAAGGATATCGACTCCTTCGCGACTTCGACTGAAGTACACTGACTGAATTCCAAAGAAATCTTGATGCCTGCATTCTAGTTCTCCTGGGCTCCAGAGACTGGACTGCTTCACTTCTTCCCCCTGCCCCTCCCACCTGTGTTTCTGTTCTGGGAAAGGGAGCCGTGTCTCCAGGGATGGGGAGGAAGCTCCTGGCCCACAAAACACAGACCTGAAGGATGAGAAGCCTGGGCAGAAAGGCTATCTTGTTCCGACAGCTGTCCTGCGAGAACTCACCGAGGCCACAAAGAGGTCACCGATTTTCTCCGTGGTGTCCCACTCGGCAACACGTGAAGACAAGGCGATTTGGAACATGGAGTGGCACTGGAGGATCTCTTTGACCCGGAAGAAAACCACCTGGCACTTGCGGGCACTGAGGACTTTGGGCTCCATCTCCATCAGAGGGTTTCTGTAATCCTGTTCAGGCCAGAGCAGGAAGAAGCACACAGCACTGGTTAGAAATCATGAATGGGTGGAGAGCCAATGCTATGCTGGGGATTATTAGGAAGGAAGGGTATTGAAAACAGATCAGCCAATACCATAATGCCCCTATATAAATCGATGGTGCGACCTCATTTGGAATACTGTGTGCAGTTCTGGTCACCACACCTTAAAAAGGATATTATAGCTTTGGGAAAAGTGCAGAAAAGGGCAACTAGAATGATAAAAGGGTTGGAACACTTTCCCTATGAGGAAAGGTTAAGGCGCTTAGGGCTCTTTAGCTTGGAGAAACGACGACTGAGGGGTGACATGATCGAGGTTTATAAGATTATGCATGGGAAAGAGCAAGTAGAGAAAGAAGTACTTTTCTCCCTTTCTCACAATACAAGAACTCCTTGTGGGCACTACATGAAATTGCTGAGCAGTCGGGTTAGAACGGATAAAAGGAAGTACTTCTTCACCCAAAGAGTGATTAACACTTGGAATTCACTGCCACAGCAAGTGGTGGCGGCTACAAGCATGGACGGCTTCAAAAGGGAATTAGATAGGCATATGGAGCAGAGGTCCATCAGTGGCTATTAGCCACAAGGTATAGATAGGGGCTCTGGGGCAAGTGATGCTCTGTCTTCTTGGTGCTTGGGGGGGTCAACATTGGGAGGGCTTCTAATGTCGTGGCCCCACTGGTGGACCTCCTGATGGCACCTGGTATTTCTGGCCACTGTGTGATACAGAGTGTTAGACTGGATGGGCCTTTGGCCTGATCCAACATTGGCATCTCTTATGTTCTTATGAGAGGGGGGCGATAAAGAGAAATCCTTCTCCCTCTCCCAAAAGACTAGAACTCCAGGGCATCCAATGAAGCTGATGGGCAGGAGGTTCAGGACGGACAAAAGGAAATACTACTTTACACAGAGAATGATTAAAATGTGGAATTCACTGCCAGGGGATATAGGGATGACCACTGGAATAAACAGCTTTAAAAGGAGATTAGATAGGTTCAAACAGGATAAATCTATCAGTGGATACTAGCCATGGTGACTGAGGGAAACCTCCACATTCAGAGGCACTAATCCTCTGAATCCCAGAGCCAGGAGGCAACATGAGAGGAAGACCTTGGCCTCTCTGCCCTGTTGTTGGCCCTCCAGAGGAACTGGTTGACCACTGTGTGAGACGGGATGCTGGACTAGGTGGACCACAGGTCTGATCCAACAGGGCTTTTCTTCTGTTCGTATGAAAGCCTCAGCCTCTACGCCCTGTTGCTGGACCTCCAGAAGAACTGGTCAGCCACTGGATGAGACTAGATGGACCACTGGTCTGATCAGCAGGACTTCCCTTATGTTCTTATGAAGACCTCTCTGCCCTGTTGTTGGCCCTCTAGAGGAACTAGTTGGCCAGTGTGTGAGAGACGGGATGCTGGACTAGATAAACCCTCCCTGGTCTGATCCAGCAGGGCTCTTCTGATGTTCTTATCAGGGAAATGCCTTGACCTCTCTGCCCTGTTGTTGGCCGTCCAGAGGAACTGGCTGGCCGCTGTGTGAGACAGGAGGCTGGACTAGAGGGACCCTCACTGGTCTGATCCAGCAGGGCTCTTCTGAGGTTCCTATGAAGGCCTCAGCCTCCATGCCCTGTTGCTGGCCCTCCAGAGGAACTGGTTGGCCACTGTGTGAGACAGGATGCTGGACCAGATGGACCACTGGTCTGATCCAGCAGGGCTCTTCTTAGGTTCTTCTCGGGGGAAGGCAGGCCCATAGCTACAGTGGGGCTTCTCGGGGCTAGGCCCCCTGACTTGCTGGCAAGGCCCCCTGACTCCCCATCCAACCCAGGGTGTCACAGCCTTCTCCCCCAGATTAATAATTTGATTAGCCAGTGCCCCCTAAGAAATTCAAATGCCCCAATTTTAAAAATCCTGGCTACGGGCCTGGGAGAAGGCCTCGGCCTCTGTGCCCTGCTGTTGGCCCTCCAGAGGAACTGGTTGGCCACTGTGTGAGAGACGGGATGTTCTTATCAGGGGAAGGCCTCGGCCTCTCTGCCCTGTTGCTGGCCCTCCAGAGGAACTGGCTGGCCACTGCGTGAGACAAGATGCTGGACCAGATGGACCACTGGTCCGATCCAACAGGGCTCTTCTGATGTTCTCATCAGGGGAAGGCCTCAGTCTCTCTGCCCTGTTGTTGGCCCTCCAGAGGAACTGGTTGGCCCCTGTGTGAGACGGGATGCTGGACTAGGTGGACCCTCACTGGTCTGATCCAGCAGGGCTCTTCTGAGGTTCTTATTTGGGGAAGGCCTCGGCTTCCATGCCCTGTTGCTGGCCCTCCAGAGGAACTGGCTGGCCACTCTGTGAAACAAGAATGCTGGACTAGAGGGACCCTCCCTGGTCTGATCCAGCAAGGGCTCTTCTGAGGTTCCTATCAGGCCTCGGCCTCCAAGCAGGGCTCTTCTGAGGTTCTTCTAAGGGGAAGGCCTCGGCCTCCATGCCCTGTTGCTGGCCCTCCATAGGAACTGGCTGGCCACTGTGTGAGGCAGGATGCTGGACTAGGTGGACCCTCACTGCTCTGGTCCGGCAGGGCTCTTCTGATGTTCTTAGAACACACCCTGGTCCCTCTTTTGTTGCTGCCCCCTAAATGGGGTTGGTTTTTTTGCTATTATGCATAAAAGGTACCAGGAAAAAAAGGATAATAAGCAAAACGAAGCAATTTCCTGAGCCCGCTCGCAGGGAGGGCGGGGTATAAGTTTGATAAATAAATAAATTTCTAATGAGATAGCAATCTGCAGACATTTGGGTGCTTTGCTTTCAGAATACAAACAGATGTTAGAAGAGGTACAAGGATTTTTACAATGTATTTAATTAAATTTAACTGCATTAATGCAAATTAAGATGGGGAGAGAAAAATCATGTCCTATGTTTGGTTTTTATTTTTTTTATTAGGGCATTTGTCTCTTTGACTATATCATGAGGTTTTACTTGGGCCCCTACAAGGTTTTTAACTGTTTTTGAAATAACCACGTGTAATTTTGTCTATGGAGCTGTGGTGGCTAAAGTGGTTAAGACGCTGAACTGCAGGCTGTGGAAGGTCAGTAGTTCAGCAGTTCGAGACCCAACTTGCCGCATGATGGAGCTCCTGCCAACCTAGCAGTTCGAAAGCAAGAAATTGCAAGTAGATAAATAGGTACCGCTTCAGTGGGAAGGTAACAGCGTTCCGTGCGCCTTGGTGTTTAGTCATGCCGGCCACATGACCACGGAAACGTCTTCGGACAGCGCTGGCTCTTCGGCTTTGAAACGGAGATGAGCACCGCAACCCTAGAGTCGGATTCAACTGGCTTTCGAGCAAGGGAACCTTTACCTTTAATTTTGTCTTTAATTATTGTTGTTTTTAATTTTTGGCACCTTACTAGTTTTCTAAAGTTCCTGTGGAGGTTTTGGCTCGTGCTAGGTCGGTTTAGTTTTTCTTCCCCTTTTTTCATGGGTTTTATTTATTTAAAACATTTTATTATTTCACTTGTTATTTTGTTAATATTTTTGTCATTTCCTGCTGGACTAATTGTTCTGGCCTTGTAACATTTTGCGTATCTTTTGAGAGGAATGATTTCATTTGGTTCCACTAAGAGAAGCACAAAAGTTGCAAAAATAAATCCTATTGTATATTTAATATCAGGTCTCCTTTGTAAGCTACAGACTCTTTTGGCTGGAAGCGAGCAAGATACTACCCTGGCTGTTGCTAAGTTTTTCTCTTATGCAATCAAATCTAACAGATAATTAGATATGGATAACTTGACGTTTTAGCCGTTCAGGTGCATCTGCTGTATTTATTGGCATTTATGATGTATTTCTTGTATTTGCTGTTACTACTACTGTCACTACTATTACTGTTACTATCATTTATTATTGCTATCATTATTTTTCCTCTTATTGCTGCTTTGTTGTTGAACTGCTCAAGATGGTAGTCATAAGAGCAATAAATGAAATGAATGAATGAATGAATGAATGAATGAATGAATGAATGAATGAATATCAGGTCTCCAACTATTCCCCAAGACATAAAATGAACTCCAAATGTCTCTCTTACCGGTCTTCCTTGGGGCATACATATATTATAATGTTCACCTATTTATGTACATAATATCCAAAGCCTTGGTCAGCTTATTACAGTGAAGGCTACTGAAACAGTTTGGATATTTTCCACCACATAGTCCTCTTGTTCTAAAACAAATTTTGATAGATAGGCCAAAAAGTCACTTTCTGAAAGGGTTTAATATATATATATTTAATGGTGTCACCAATTTCTTGCCGAAGCACATTTCCACCGGGGGTTCCACACCAACAATACCCTGAAAGGTGTCACGGTGGACGGGGGGGTGGGGGGATGGGGGGGGCAGGCACCCCTGGGACTGGAGGAGGCCCAAAGGTCGCATCAGCCGCATGAGAAACGAGGCAGCCCTCTCACCTGCAAGATCCGCCTCAAGGAGTCCACGTAACTCCGCTCGCTCTGCACAATGGAACCCAAGATGTGACGCCGCACCACCTGTGGCATGCGTGGGGAGGAAAAGGACAAGAGAGTTGGAGCAGGAGATAAGAGAGAGGCAGAAGAAGCTGCAGGCAAAGGGGAACAGGAAGGAGTCCAAACCATAACAGAAGAAGAAGAGAAGACGAGATTGGCTTTATACCCTGCCCTTCACTGCCCAAAGGTGTCTCAGAGCAGCTTACAGACTCCTTTCCCTTCCCCTCCCCACAACAGACACCCTGTGAGGTAGGTGGGGATAAGAGAGCTCTTTACAGAAACTGCTCTTTTTCAAGGACAGCTTTTATCAGAACTACGGCTTGCCCAAGGTCATCCAGCCAGGTGTAAGTGGAGGAGTGCTCCCAAATAAGAGCCTGCGCACTTAACCACTACACCAAACTGGCTCTCAATAAGCATTGTACAGTAAGCACTGTACAGGGTCCCACTAAGTGCACAGTAGATTTAAGACTTTTCTGCCACAGAATAAACTTTGGAACTCGTTGCCGCAGGATGAGGTGAACGGCTGCTAGCTTGGGCCTGTTCCCTATGATAAAACTCGGGCAGGGCAGCTGCTGCGCAGAATCGGAGCCCACTTGTGCAACTCTGTCATGGGAGCCCTGTTCCCCAGTCCCCAGATATCTGGGGGGAGAGGGCCAAGGGGAAAGATGCCGGCATTTTTCCAGAGGTGCTCTCCTCTTTTGTGTTAGCACAAACATTCTAGCACAGAGTCTTGGCAACAGATAACACAATATTCCATTGCCGAGCTCCGGCCAAAAGCCTCTTCTTATGGAAGCAAGCCCTGAAAAAGTCATGACTCACTCCCAATGCATGAATGACTACAGATCGGGGTAGGAGGAGGAGAATCGAGGGCTTCACCCACTTAAGGCTCACACAGAACTCTCCCTTTGCGCGTCCTCCTCTGCAGCCTCCCTTGCTAGCCACACCAGACCCTGCAGGCGCAGCCCCCCTGCAGGGGAATGAGCTCTCTGCCGGCCCCACCTGCACCTGGTGGATGACCTTGGGCAAGCCGTAGTTCTGACAAGAGCTGTTCTTGAAAAAAGAGCAGTTTCTGTCGAGAGCTCCCTCAGCCCCACCTGCCTCACCAGGTGTTTGTTGTGGGGAGGGGAAGGGAAAGGAGTTTGTAAGCCGCTCTGAGACTCCTCCTGGTAGTGAAGGGCGGGGTATAAATCCAATCTCTTCTTCTTCTTCTTCTTCTTCTTCTTCTTCTTCTTCTTCTTCTTCTTGTGGCTGCCGCAGTACGATTTTAGAACACACTGCCATCTCTATTTCATGCTCACTCCACAGGGAGAAAAAGGGAGCCCCATTAAAGTGGAGAGCCCAGAACAGCGTTCCCTCTAAGCTGAGTTAGTGTGAGCTAGCTCACAGTTCTTTAGCCTCTGGCTCACATATTTTCGTCTCCGCTCAGGAAGGATGGGGCTCCAGAGCAAACTAATTTATGCAGTGGCCAAATGGCTCGCTCACAACTTGAACGCCAGGAGCTCACAAAGTAGAATTTTTGCTGACAGGATTCCATAGCTTAGAGGGAGCCCTGCTCCAGAACTGTCCAAACTAGAGAAGGCCACACATATTTAATTCTGTTAAAGTTTTCAAGACCACAAGTGAACTTCCGAAATACACATAACTCTTTGCCTCTGCCTTCCTGCAACTCTTAACCCTTGAGAATCTGCCAAATGCTTGGGGGGGGGGGGTCCACCTGATAAATGGCTGCACATATTCACTCAGTGACGTGCCCAAGGGCTGACCCACAACTGGAGCCCACCTCCACTCTGCTTACAGCCGTGGCTGCTCCAGCCAGCATCCATGGTCCTTTCCCCCACTTTCCGTTTTCACCCTGGGAGGCGTGTTCCAGTGAGAGAAAACAATTGGCTTGAGATCACCGCAGCAGGGTGGCATTTCAGCCTGGGTTTCCCTCTCCTTGGATGGCAGAGCACGTGCAGAAGAGCCCAGGTTCACCCCTGGCATCTCCAGATAAAACAGACTGTGTATCATCTCAGGTCACCACCCAGTAGAGTTGCCAGTATTGGGGGGGGGCACCTGGAGTTCTCCCAGAATTATAACAGACCCCTAGACGACAGAGCCCGGTTCCCCCGAAAAAACAGCCCCTCTGAAGGGTGGACTCTATGGGAACACACACCCCTGTTGAGCAACCCCCACACACACACACACACACCCCGTACTCTCAGCAGTTCCAGCCTTGCTACTTGCTACAGCTGAATAGCTCTTCAACAGAACAAGAACCTAAGTACTCAAGAAGAGAGGCCATTTTTGAACAAGCCCCTACCTCTGTGGGGTAGGGGGCTACCATGCTCCCTCTGAGCCGTGGAGTCTTGTGAGCAAAAATTCCACTTTGTGAGCTCCTGGCCTTAAAGTGGTGAGTGAGCGATTTGCCCACTGCATAAATCGGTTTGCTCTGGAGCCCCATCCCTTCCTGAGCTGAGACAGAAATGTGTGAGCCAGAGGCTAAAAAACTGTGAACTGGCTCACACTCACTCAGCTTAGAGGGAACGCTGGCCTGGGCTCCCCTGGCCTTGAATGTGGCCCAGGCCACGGTCCCAGCACTGACCTGCTGAGGGCTCAGCCCTTCCGGCATGGGGCCCAGTTCGGGAAGCGGGTGCTTCATATCCGTGACGGAGACCTCCAGAAATCCCATGTCCTCCTCTTCCGAGTCGCCTGGGGAATGCACACACACACACAAAATTCACCCAGTGGGGGGGAAATGCAAAATGCTGAAAACGTTTTGTTATTACCAACCAGATACAACAAGCAAAAGTTAGTATATTAAATGGCCCCATAACAGGGAGAATTTCTCAGGTACAGTCGGCTTGTGCATCACATCACACCCCCACATCCAGAGATGCCGGCCCACCAACACAGGTGCTTTCTTCAAACCCAGCTACTGGCGTCTAAGCCTAAAGTCCTCATGAGAGGATGCTGAACCAGACGGACCACTGGTCTGATCCAGCAGGGCTCTGATGATGTTCTTATGAGAATATATTAAAAAAAAACCCTCCCTTTTCCCAAAAGGCTCAAGGAGGAACCTTTTGTCCAAAAACTACCTATCAGCTGCACATGTTTCTCCAGACATCGGCCAACATGCTGTGACATCATGTCAGGTTCACCTCTGAATACGAAGAGTATGCGGAAAATCAATTCAGGCCCTGGAGGGTGGTTTGATGAAGGGGAAAGGGTTCGTACAAGTACAAAGGACTGGAAAGGCGATGTGCCGCAAGGAGGTGAGGAACTGGGGAAGACGAGGCTGAGGGATCCACAGGGAGTGAGAAACAGGGAGCCAGGCAGGGGAGGGCAGGCTGAGAGGGGCAAAATTAACACATGGAACTCATTGCCACAGGAGGTGGTGGCAGCTACAAGCATGGGCGGCTTCAAGAGGGAACTGGATAAACGTATGGAGCAGAGGTTCCTCAGTGGCTATTAGCCACAAGGTATCGATAGGAACTCTCAGTCTGGGGCAAGGGATGCTCCGTATTCTTGGTGCTTGTGGGGGGGGGGGGACAGTGGAAGGGCTTCTAGTGTCCTGGCCCCACTGCTGGACCTCCTGAGGGCACCTGGCATTTTTGGCCACTGTGTGACAGAGTGTTGGACTAGATTGGCCATTGGCCTGATCCAACATTGGCTTCTCTTATGTTCTTATGTCTGGGGCAAGGGATGCTCTGTCTTCTTGGTGCTTGGGGGGGGGTCAACAGTGGGAGGGCTTCTATTGTCCTGGCCCCACTGCTGGACCTCCTGATGGCACCTGGTATTTCTGCCCACTGTGTGACACAGAGTGCTGGAGGGGCCATTGGCCTGATCCAACATTGGCTTCTCTTATGTTCTTATGAGAGGGAAAATACCGGGGAAGCATGTACCCGGGAGGGGGTGCTTGGCCAGGGGTCATGTGCTGCATGTGAGAAGGGGTCGACACTGGACAGGAGGGAGGGAGGAGAGGGGGCGGAGGGCCAGGGAGTGGAAAGGCAGCTCTGAATTCCACACGCAGGACTTGCACTATGATCCTGTGCGTAGGACTGTGCTTTGCAAAAGTTCAGCTTGAAGCCACCGTGTTTGGGGGGCAGCAACTCTGCCCCTCAGAGCGTTACTGTGTACAAAACAGCTCGAGGTCAAAAGATGAGTAAGCAAAAGCCCTGAAACAAATCGCCACCGCTCAGCCCAGTTCCCAAGATGCTTTGGGGGGCATGCCAGACAGCTGCCTCATCCCTTTATTTCAGATGACGCTCGTATTGTCCTAGTAATACCACAACCGCTCGCAACGAAGACATCGTTTTCTCCCCACAGACAACATTCCTGCGCCAGATCGTGAGCAATTCTCCGACGAATGGCAGCACACAAAATGCTTTCTCATGCGCACTTCACGGCAACCCAGCACTGTTTTACAAGAGAGCTCCTCTGAATATGTGCAGCCTCCCCAACACACACACAAACTCACAGAGCATGCCAGTATCAGACCACGCGTGCACAGACCCTGCACTTACCATGCAAGCATAAAGAGCGTTACACCCTTCTGAGTCCATTAAAGTCAATGGGCTGAGAGGAGCGTGTCGCTGTTTAGGACTGCACTGTAAACCTCCTTTAAAGACCACGGCCGGGGTCACTGCTGGGTGTCAGAGCGCGGGCCTCTCTGGAGATGGCCAGGCCTCAGCTGGGGAGCCACCGCCAATCGGAGCAGGCTCTTAGGGGAGTGCTGCTGCATGGAGAACAGCCGGGCTAGGAAAGGCCTTTGCCCACGGGGGACTCGGAGAGCTGCTGCCAGGCAGAGTGTGAAACACTCGGCCTGGTCTGGAATGATGGTCCGACTCAACAGAAGGCAGGGTTTTCAGCAGGCCTTTGGTTCCAGACTCAAAGAAGGCGCCTAGGGGTGCAGCAGCTCATAGTGGAAGGACCTCTGTTAACATTTCGTGTAAGCAAGAGAGAGGGATAATACGAATCACAGCCTTACACATCCCTAGCCAATCAGTGGCTGCTCCCCAGAGGCTGAACCGTCCGTTCCTGCACAGGCCTACCAATGGAGATCAGCCGACGCCACTGAAACCATGAGTCAGCGCAAGCGCAGGAGCAGCACTCTGTGGATCAGGACCTGCAGCGCAAGAGGCTCGAGCCACATTCCTCCAGGAGAGCTTAAGCACAAAAGGCCACCCTCTGGCCGAGATGCCCGGAAGGCCACAGGGTTCTTGAGCGTAGCAAAAGGAAGCAACGGAAAGAAGGAAGCTCGACCCCAGCTTCGCTCTTGGCTGGAGGGAGAAAGGGACAGCCGCTCGCAAGCCCTTGAGGAGGCACCAGCCAAGCGGGAGGGCAGACAGAGCCTTACCTGAGGCAGACGAAGAGGAAGATGTAGAGCTGTGCACCACGACATAGTCCCTGCTGCCAATGCGGTGCCGCTTCCTCCACATTGTGCCCAGGCCACCCGACCACCCCCCAGCCCCCGCCAGTGAGCGCTGCCTGTCCCTCCACTTCCCCCTCTTCACGCCAGCTGAGTTCCCATCTGAGCTTCAGGCCTCCTGCATCCAGCGCAGCAGGAGCTGCTGAGGCAGGGCAAGGGCCGAGGGATCCGGGCTGCGCTGGTGGCGGAGGAGGAAAAGGGGAGCGCGTCAGCAGCCGAGCGGAGGGGGCGGAAATCGGAGGGGGGACAGGAATAGTCCGGCGATGGCAAGGCTGACCTTTTTCCTTCCCTAATTTTGGAACAGCTGCCTGGCTCACTCAGGACGCCAGCCGCCCAGGGCGGAGGGCCCAGAACGGAAGCAGCCTCAGAGAAAGACACACAGAGAGAGAGAGAGAGGGAGGAGGAGGGACATGACGAAGCCCAGACCCCGCGCAAGCAAAGACCCAAGCGGGCTCAGCAGCAAGAAGCCTGTGACATTCCGCGCTTCTGGGGAACAGCAACTACTGCAGAAAACCTGGGAAGTCTGGAGTGCCGACTGACACGCTGCTTGACTCGTGGGCCACAAGAAGTGTGGTGACCCTCGCTCACGTGGGGAGGAGCGGTCAGTCTGCAAAGGCTGCCTGCAGCTGACTGAGGCCAGTTCTCACGGTAAAATCCAGTTGGACAGTGCACTGAAAGTGGACTGAAAGTGGATTACTTAGTGTGTGTCACCGCAGCCTGAGTCCAAGATTTTCCTTCCTGAGGATAAATGAAAATGTTTTGCAAGACGACAGGCAAAAGGAATACAGACAAGGCAGCGTGAAGGGGGGGGGGAGATTCTCTTATTGCCAGTTCACTTGGCAAACCACAGGCAAGCCGTATGACGCTTCACAAAGCAACACAACACACACAGAGACTCTACAAAGAACAAGAAACAGACCCCTGCCCCACTGAGCTTACAATCTAAGGTTTGACAGCTGCAGCAGAAGGAGGGATAGCAACAAGCCGGGGTGGGGGGGTGGGGGGTGAGCAAGGGCAGCAACACACAACGTGGAAGTTGCTCGAAGCACAATCCACTGACGAGCAAGCATCACAGCAGAGGCCTCACGCTGCCAAATACCTTGTGAACATGGCCAAAAGTGCACGAAGACAAGAGTCCAAGCTGGTGCTCCGGAGTTTCACTTGGCGCACGAGAGCTACTGGGGCTGATCCCCACCTGGGAGCCACAGCCTCTAAGCGAAACGCCTGGCTCCCTGCTCCGCCCCACAGGGCTGGATGCCTGCTGGTGGCCGTGGCTTAGGTGGAGGTGAAGAGCAGCACATGCCCAGAGGCATTCTCCAAGAGAGGCAACACTGGAGGGCTCTTCTCTTCACCCAGGGAATCGGCCTCACATCCGCTGCTGCCTTGAGCAGGTACAGAGTGCGGCAGTAGGGCTCCACTGCTTCCCCCTTTACATCTTGAGTGAAGAGAGCAAACCGTCCTGCTTGTTCCTCTGGCCCTGCATGCTTGAGGGGGAGGAGAGGGCCTCTGGGCATATACAGAAGTCCTGCCCTCCCCCACACATGGATCTCTGAAGCCAGCCTTCGCGAATCTGGCAGGAAAGCTCATGGGTCAGGGCCTGGGACAACACATTTCCCTCTATTTTAGTCAGCAGGCAAAAGAGGGGAGAGGGCCTCTGAGTACACACGGAGTGCCTTGTCCCATACAGTAGAAAGCCCAGTAGCACCTTTAGGACCGACAAACTTTATTATGGCATAAGCTTTCGAGAAACACAGCTCTCTTCATCATCAGAGAGCTGTGTTTCTCGAGAGCTTATGCTACAATAAAGTTTGTTGGTCTTAAAGGTGCTACTAGACTTTCTACTGTTTTGCAGCAAGAGACCAACACGGCTAACTCCTCTGGCTCTTGTCCCATTATACAGCATCACAACAGCCAGCCGCCATCCTTGCGATGTTCCGGAGACAAGGCTGTGTGTGTTAAGGAGCAGGACTTCCACACAATTTGTCTGGCAAGGGTATCCCTGGGCATGTATAGACTGCACTGATTCCAGAGTGGCGTGAGCTCCGGCATCCATCTCCTCCTAGGAGTGGGGGCCTGCCAGCAGACACCATTCCACAGCAAGCCATGCACACTCGACTCAGTGGACTGAGCTGAGACAGGATCCAGGCTCGTGTGGCTGGACCAGTACCTCTCTCTGAGGTCAGCTTGAGGCCCTTGGAAAACTCCCCCGTCCAGGAAAGAGAGCGCTTCCGTCCCATCTCTGGCGCAATCCTGCCGGGCTCTCCGTCCCCTACGAAGTCGGAAGCGTTAGCAGAAGACAGCGCTTACTCCCCTCACGTTACCAACAAGCCCCCACGCTTGTTCTCGTCGAAGAGCGCTCAGAGGCGGCACTGCGCTCAAGGCTCCACCCACAGGACCGTCTCGCAACCGCATCTGAGGACCCTGCTCCAGGTCCGCACCGCCCTCACCTTCTTTCCGGTTGCTAATTTATTTACAAAAGTGTCAGCAGAACTTTCTAAAGAACAAAAGAGCCCCCCCCCCCCCAATCAGTGCTTTTCAACCCTGTCAGCAAGTTCTTTGGTCACCCCAGTAACGTTTTGCAATCCCTCGGAAGGATCAAGGAAGTGGTCTTTGTGGTCACGGATGTCTTGCACTCGGGACTCCCACAGATCTCTGTACAGTTGCAAAGAAAGGAACTCTGTACTTTCCCATCTGGGGCTCGGGCTGGATGTGCAAATGCTCAGTTCAGGAGTTGCTTTTAGATATTACCCCCTCCCCAGGGAAGCCCATCCAGTTAAGACCCTCCTTGCTTTCTGGAAATGAGGGGTAATATCTAAAAGTGCACCCCCTCCTCTAGGTAAAGGTAAAGGTTTCCCTTGCTCGAAAGCCAGTTGAATCCGACTCTAGGGATGGCTCATCTCTAAAGAGCCAGCGCTGTCCGAAGACTTCTCCGTGGTCATGTGGCTGGCATGACTAGACGCCAAGGCGCACAGTCTCTCTGCTAAGCCTTAGAAAGATCCACAAAACAAATTCACACAGCCTTCCTCAAGCCTTTGTAACACCAACCAGGGTTGCCAACCTGGAGATCTCCCAGAATTACAACTGATTTCCAGACAACAGAGATCAGTGCCCCAGGAGGAAAGGGCTGGTTTGGGAGGAGGGGATTCTACGGCATTATACCCCACTGAGGTCCGTCCTGTCCCCAAACCCCACCCACCTCAGGCCTCACCTCCAAATCTCCCGGGATTTCCTAATCCGGAGGTGGCATCCCTAAACATCTTGCCCAGCAGAAAACCATCCACTCACAAGCCAGTCTGCACCGGCAAGACGGGATACAAATTGAAAATAATAAATAATAAATAAATAAGCTCTCCCCAGGCACAGATTGTCCCACGTGATCCAGACCAGAATCTGAGAGGACAGCCATCGCCAGAAGAGACTTGCAGAATGAAACTGGCTGAGATGACTCGAGCAAGGGAGTCAAGCCACACGTTCCCTGAGAAAGGGGGGGGGAATCTACCACAGTTGCAACCTACACAACTATCATCCTTCTCTGCACAGAACATTACGTCCCAGTCTACTGCAGGACCCTTGGTCAGTTTCTGGGGCACTGCAGAGGGGTTCGCCTGCCTTGCCAACAAAACTGGACTGGGCAGAACTTGACCTGAGGCCGCATTTAAATTCTTAGGCAAGAATGCAGGATCCCTGATAGGCTATGCCTGTGCCATTAAGAGGCTTTGCTTTTAAACTGAACAATCATCAGTGGACCTGGGCAGGTTCCAATAAAAAGAATCAATGATCACAGAAGATTGAAGTCACCCCATCTGGTTTCGAATATTCCCCATAACCAATGCTCCCTCTAAGCTGTGGAGACCTGTGAGCAAAAATTCCACTTTGTGAGCTCCTGGCATTAAAGTTGTGAGCGAGCGATTGGGCTGCTGCATCAGTTAGTTGGCTCTGGAGCCCTCCTTCCTGAGCTGAGGCAAAAAGGTGTGAGCCGGAGGCTAAAAAACTGTGAGCTGGCTCACACTAACTCAGCTTAGAGGGAACACTGCATAACCATTATCCCCAGGTTCTGCAGAGAATTTTTTTAACTGCAATGATGAGCTCACTCTTCCTCTGAAAACACTTTCTTCTGCACTCTCTATGTTCTTAGCTCATGGAAGGGGTGGGGGTGGGGGGTTGAGGGGCAGGTTGATTAAGTTGCAGCACATTTTGACGCCTGGGAGATCTCCACAGAAGCAAAGTGGCAACAGAGGGGACCGTCACATGTGTGTGTTTGGGGTGGGGGACGGACGGCTAACATAGCAGAACCGAAAGTTAGACTTCTGGGACAAACTTAGGTGAAGGCTTCTCTGTTGCGTCTGCCAGACGGGGGAATTTGGCTGGTGACACTCAGGAAAGCAGGAAGGCGAAAGAGAAACTTCGTTTTAGGTCATGATTAAATGAGGAGTTTCCTGGAAGAGACCCAGAGGCCTGGCCAGCCTCCTCCCCAAGGCTCCCTCTTAGCTGTGGAGTCTCGTGAGCAAGAATTCTACTTTGTGAGCTCCTGGCATTAAAGTGGTGAGCGAGCGATTTGGCTGCTGCATCAATCAGTTTGCTCTGGAGCCCTCCTTCCTGAGCGGAGACAAAGAATGTGTGAGCTGGAGGCTAAAGAACTGTGAGCTGGCTCACGCTAACTCAGCTCAGAGGGAGCACTGCGTCCTCCCCATCTCTCCCCCCGGCAGGAGGCAGGAGGATCAGAGAGTGGGAAGCTCCCCCTGAGCGCTAAAGTCAGTTCCACAGAGGCGGCCACGGTCCTTTCCTCTGCACGCCAGCCCATTTGAATAGGGAGGCTGCTCACCCTCAGGGGGGAACTTCGGTGAGGGGTGTGGCGCCCTGCTCAGGCCCCCTTGGCCATGCCTGGTGTGGGTCTCCAGCACGCCCTCGCTTCAAGCCTTGGACCCAGCAGGAAAGCACTCAGGCCTCGAGACACAGGCGGGGCGGGTTTCTGAACTGAAAGCCCAAGTGCGGTTCTGGAGGGCTTCCTGGGGTCTTCTGCAGTCAGGCCGCGACGATTTCACCCGCGCTTCCCCACGTGCAGCTACCAAGACAGGGAAGGAGATCAGCCTGGCCCAGCCCACGTGTGTCAAACTCTTTTGCATGCCGTGCAACCTGCAGAAGGTCGTCTATCATCTGCATCATTTCGACCCCACCGTTCTCTCAAATGGGAGCTGGCATTCTCCTCTCTTCCCCTCTTAGCAGCACAACGATGCCGCCAAGCAGCGGAGAGGATGTGACGGCCCCAAAATCTTCCCTGGTGGGGAGAAGGTCTGAAACGCAGCCTCCCAGATCTGAGTCCCACCCTTGAGCCGCCACACCCTCCCCCCTCGGGGCTCAGAAGAGCTGAGAAGGGGGCCAGCCTGGTGGGGAGAAGGTCTGAAACGCAGCCTCCCAGATCTGAGTCCCCCCCTTGAGCCGCCACACCCTCCCCCCTCGGGGCTCAGAAGAGCTGAGAAGGGGGCCTGCCTGTCATTCCACTTTGAGAGCAACTGGCATTAAAGTGGTGAGTGAGTGATCTGGCTGCTGCATAAATTAGTTGGCTCTGGAGCCCCACCCTTCCTGAGCTGAGGCAAAAATGTGTGAGCCGGAGGCTAAAAAACTGTGAGCTGGCTCACACCGACTCAGCTTAGAGGGAACACTGCCCAGGGCTCAGCCTGGTCGGTCAATTTGGCCTCCCTGTGGCAGGCCCGGCTGCCTTCCCAAGGGGCGGGCTGCGTGTGTTGTGTTGTGTTTGGGGGGGGGGGGGTCTCCTCAGAGAAGTCCCAACCAGTGCTCCCTCTAAGCTGTGGAGTCTTGTGAGCAAAAATCCCACTTTGCGAGCTGCTGGCATTCAAGTGAGCGAGTCATTTGTCTACTGCATAAATCAGTTTGCTCTGGAGCCCTCCTTCCTGAGCGAAGGCAAAAAATGTGTGAGTCACTATGTGTTCTAGCCGGGAAAAAGAGATTGAGTTTCTAGACACTCTAAATGACTGTGCTATGGAGCAGATGGTCACGGAACCTACCAGGGGAGAGGCGATCCTTGATTTGGTCCTAAGTAACACTCAAGACCTGGTGAGAGATGTAAAAGTGATTGCACCACTTGGAAACAGTGATCATAATGTTGTTGAGTTCAACATTTGTACAAATAGGGAATTGGCCAAAAAGACTCACACAACCACTTTTAACTTTAAAAGGGGTAATTTTTCTGATATGAGGGGACATGTGGGGAGGAAACTGAAGGGAAAAGTAGAAAGGGTCAAAACCATTGGGGAAGCTTGGAAACTGTTTAAAACTACAATTCTAGAAGCTCAAATAAAATATATTCCGCAGGTTAGGAAAGGCACAAACAGGTATAAGAAAAAGCCTACATGGTTAACAAACAAAGTAATGGAAGCTGTAAAAGGTAAAAAGGATTCCTTTAAGCGGTGGAAAGCTAGTCACAGTGAGGCTGATAAAACAGAACACAGGCTATGGCAAATAAAATGCAAGTCTGTGGTCAGGCATGCAAAAAGGGAATATGAGGAGCATATAGCAAAAAACGTAAAAACCAACAATAAAACTTTCTTCAAATACATTAGAAACAGGAAACCAGCCAGGGAGGCAGTGGGGCCCTTGGATGACCAAGGGGTAAAAGGAGTACTGAAGGATGATAGGGAAATGGCTGAGAAGCTAAATGCATTTTTTGCCTCCGTCTTCACTGTGGAAGATGAGAAGTGCTTGCCCACTCCAGAACCACTGATTTCAGGAGGGGTGTTGAAAGACCTGAGTCAGATTGAGGTGACGAGAGAGGAGGTCCTAAAACTGATAAACAACTTAAAAACTGATAAATCACCAGGCCCAGATGGCATACATCCAAGAGTTCTGAAAGAACTCAATTGTGAACTTGTGGATCTCCTGACAAAAATATGTAATCTCTCCTTAAAATCAGCCTCCATTCCTGAGGACTGGAAGGTAGCTAATGTCACTCCCATCTTTAAAAAGGGTTCCAGAGGAGATCCGGGAAATTACAGGCCTGTCAGTCTGACGTCGATACCGGGTAAATTGGTGGAAACCATTATTAAGGAAAGAATTAGTAGGCACATAGATGAACAAAACCTATTGAGGCAGACTCAACATGGGTTCTGTAAGGGAAGATCTTGTCTCACTAACCTGTTAATGTTCTTTGAGGGGGTGAACAAACATGTGGACAAGGGGGATCCAATAGATATTGTTTACCTTGACTTCCAGAAAGCTTTTGATAAAGTTCCTCATCAAAGGCTCCTAAGCAAGCTCAAAAATCATGGGATAAAAGGACAAGTCCTTTTATGGATCAAAAACTGGCTAATTAATAGAAAACAGAGAGTGAGTATAAATGGGCAGTTCTCCCAGTGGAGGGGTGTAAGCAGTGGGGTACCACAGGGATCAGTACTTGGTCCACTGCTTTTTAACTTGTTCATTAATGATTTGGAGTTGGGAGTAAGCAGTGAAGTGGCTAAATTTGCGGATGATACGAAGTTGTTCAGGGTGGTGAAAACCAGTGAGGATTGTGAGGCACTCCAAAGGGATCTGTCAAAGTTGGGCGAGTGGGCGTCAACATGGCAAATGGGGTTCAATGTGGCCAAGTGCAAGGTGATGCACATTGGAGCCAAAAATCCTAACTATAAATACACGTTGATGGGGTCTGAACTGGCAGAGACAGATCAAGAGAGAGATCTTGGAGTTGTAGTAGATAACTCACTGAAAATGTCGAGACAGTGTGTGACTGCAATAAAGAAGGCCAATGCTATGCTGGGGATTATTAGGAAGGGTATTGTAAACAGATCAGCCAATATCATAATGCCGCTATATAAATCAATGGTGCGACCTCATCTGGAATACTGTGTGCAATTCTGGTCACCACACCTTAAAAAGGATATTATAGCTTTGGAAAAAGTGCAGAAAAGAGCAACTCGAATGATAAAAGGGTTGGAACACTTTCCCTATGAGGAACGGTTAAGGCGCTTAGGGCTCTTTAGCTTGGAGAAACGACGACTGAGGGGTGACATGATTGAGGTTTATAAGATTATGCATGGGAAAGAGCAGGTAGAGAAAGAGGTACTTTTCTCCCTTTCTCACAATACAAGAACCCGTGGGCACTCCATGAAATTGCTGAGCGGTCGGGTTAGAACGGATAAAAGGAAGTACTTCTTCACCCAAAGAGTGATTAACACTTGGAATTCACTGCCACAGGAAGTGGTGGCAGCTACAAGCATGGACGGCTTCAAAAGGGAATTAGATAAGCATATGGAGCAGAGGTCCATCAGTGGCTATTAGCCACAAGGTATAGATAGGGACTCTGGGGCAAGTGATGCTCTGTCATCTTGGAGGCTAAAAAAACCTGTGAGCCAGCTCACACCCACTCAGCTTAGAGGGAACACCGGGGGTTGGGGAGGGGCGTCAGTGCCTGTGTAGAAGCAGCCCGCCAGAAAGGATCCCCTTCAGCGGCTCTCGTCCCTCCCAGGAGGACGGGACGCAACTGCAGGCCGGGTGCGGGGAAAGGGCGCCATCTACAGGAAGCAGCCGCCTGAAGCAATGGCGTGAGGTTGCTCCATGGAAGCCTGGCCACTGCAAGTGGCCCCCGAGTCCCCGGGGAGTGAAAAAGACACAGGGTGGTTTAAGTCTGCACAACCAACCCGCGTTCATTATTTCCTTGCTGGCTCTGACGTGCGGCTGTGTATCCAAGAAGGGGCGAACTGGGGGATGCCCTCAGCGTACAAAACCCTTTGCAGGGCTGCCCCCCCCCCCCCCCCCCCGCCCCTTCCTGGCCCCTGCCCCGGAGACCTCCCCTTCTGCCTTTCACTGCCCCCAAAAGCTTCCCACCGCCTCCCACGCCTCCACCCTCTCCCCCCCACTCCGAGAACGCCGGTGAGGTGCCAGCTGCACCCCACAAAGGCCACCTTTCCCAGGAAGCCTGCCTCACCCCCCTCCCCCAACCTGGGCAGCTTCTCTAGCGGCCCTGCTCTGCTTGCCCCTCCCCTCCAACAGCCCCGGCACCAAGCTGGATTTCATCTCACTTCCAAGCCAAGAGCCAGTTTGGTGTCACGGTTAAGTGCACGGACTCTAATCTGGGAGAAATGGGTTTGATTCCCCACGCCTCCACATGCAGCTGCTGGTGTGACCTTGGGCCAGTCGCAAGTTCCTTCAGAGCTGTTCTCTCAGGAGCAGTTCTCGAGAGAGAGCTCTCAGCCCCGCCTACCTCACAGGGTGCCTGTTGTGGGGAGGGGAAGGGAAAGGAGTTTGTAAGCTGCTCTGAGTGAAGGGGGGGGTATAAATCCAATCTCTTCTTCTTGTTGTTAACTGCAACGAGGCTTTCTGGGCAACGCCTGCCTTCTGCTGCTGCTCCACCCTCCCAATTCTTGCCTTCACCACTGTGCTCCTAGTCAGTGTTCCCTCTAAGCTCAGTTAGTGTGAGCCAGCTCACAGTTTTTTAGACTCCGGCTCACACATTTTTGTCTCAGCTCAGGAAGGATGGCTCCAGAGCCAACTAATTCATGCATTAGCCAAATCGCTCGCTCACAACTTTAATGCCAGTAGCTCACAAAGTAGAATTTTTGCTCACAAGACTCCATGGCTTCGAGGGAGCACTGCTCCTGGTTCCTGGTCTCTTTGCTGCCAGCCGACATACACGATGGGTCCTCCTCCTCTTGTTCTGCCGCCATTAACCTATTTCAGAAGGGGCTTCATCACTCTTGTTCCCACCGCCAGCTTCTCCCCCTTTAATCGCCACTGATTATTTTATAGCATGCTTGTTTGGTTTATGTCTTCAACTGTCAGAAACCGCCTTGGAATTTCTTATTTTAAAATCAAGAGCGCGACAAATTTAATGACTTGCTTCTGTCCACATTTCTTCCCTGTCTGCTTCTCAGGCTCAGGACCCCCTTTGGGTTGGTTTGGGTTTTGGGGTGTTTGTTATTTCCCTTTTAGCTTGGGGGTGACTCAGTCAAGCCCTGTGTGGACCTCTGGCCCGACAGAAAGCGCAGCCTTACCTGGGACCTCTTTCTTGTGCAAGAAAGTCACTTTCCGCATGACGGCCATCTTCGTCTTCTCCAGCCCATCCTTGGTGCCGCTCTTGGCTGCTTTCATCAGCTGTGTCATCTGCAGGATCGGGAAAGAGGGGAGAGGAATGAGAGACGCTGCAGGTACCTCCTCAGTCCTTTCACTAGATGTCTCCTCTGGGGATGAAAGGACGCCTCCCCCTCCCGCCGGCCTTTGGAGAAGTGCTAGAAAGATTGCTAGAGTTTGGTACGCATTTTGAATGGTCCGGGGGACTTCAGGATGAGGGGGGATTACATTTTTAAAGTGCTAAATTGAGCTGACATTCAATAAAAGAAAGCACAGTTTATCAGTCATGTGAGTTTTAAGTATTTAAAGAAGAGGTCATCATCAACTGCCAACCTAGCAGTTCGAAAGCAAGAAATTGCAAGTCGATAAATAGGTACCACTTCAGTGGGAAGGGAACAGCGTTCCATGCGCCTTGGTGTTTAGTCATGCCAGCCACATGACCACGGAAACGTCTTCGGACAGTGCTGGCTCTTCGGCTTGGAAACGGAGATGAGCACCGCAACCCTAGAGTCGGACTCGACTGGCTTTCGAGCAAGGGAAACCATTACCGTTACATCATTTCCACTAATGCAGATTCTGTGAACTGAGGCAGATTGTGAGAGGGAGGGCAGGAAGGGCTGCCTCAGGGCTTAGTTCTCGTGGCCCTTTCTGACACGCCCAGGGAAATGCCGATTGCCACTCTGGGGTCAGGAAGCCATCTGTCTCCAGGCCAGTCTAGCTGGGGATCCTGGAGGGGTCTTTTTGTCATCTTCTGGGTGTGGAACAGCGGTCCCCGCGGGTGTGGAGGGGGAGGTGTTTGTGAATTCCCTGCCTTGTGCAGGGGGTTGGACTAGATGACCCTGGAGGTCCCTTCTAACTCTACGATTCTATGATTCTGAAGAGAGAGAAAAAATCCTTCTTTCCCCACAGGTGCTCACTTGTATCACAGCAAGTATTGTGGCAGAAGAGGCATTCTCTTGCACACAAGGTGGAAGGCCTCTTCTAGGATAACAGTTTTTGCAATCCCTGCTGCCCAGTGAGCCCCACAGGCCTTTGCAATCAGTGAAAAGACTGTTAATGGCTTGACCTCACCGCGTGGCCACACGCTGCAGCCTGGGGGCTTAGATCTGGCAAGGCAGGAAGGGACTGCCTGAAGGCTGGTCTCGCCCAACTTTCTGTCAGAGGCTGCTCAGCAGCAACAGCCCAGTTTCAGAGGAGAGAGCCAGAGCAGTGTATTGGTTAGAGCACCAGACTAGCAGCTGGGAGACCTGGTCCTGGAAGTTGGCTGGGGAACCTTGGGCTGATGGCGTGCTCTCAGCCTAACCTACCTCACGGGGTTGTTGGGAGGATAAAATGGAGGAAAGGACAACGACATAAGCCGCTTCGGAGTCCCCACTGGGGAGACGGGCAGGGCATATATTAAGCGAGTAAGTAAATAAATAAAATTCCACGGCATCATATCTCAGTGCCCAGCTCTTCCCCTTCTATTCAGAATTACGGCTACCCTGCTGTGCTCGCACCTCAACAACATCACTGGCCGGAGCCCAGCACAGGTTCTGCCCCAAACGTATCACATGGCAGCCGCATTTCCTCATAGCACTACTAGTGTTCCCTCTAAGCTGAGTTAGTGTGAGTGAGCTCATGTTTTTTTTAGCCTCCAGCTCACACATTTTTGTCTGAGCTCAGGAAGGATGGGGCTCCAGATCAAACTAATTTATGCAGCGGCCAAATTGCTGGCTCACCACTTTAATGCCTGTCGCTCACAAAGTAGAGTTTTTGCTCACAAGACTCCACAGCTTAGAGGGAGCATTGATAACCCCCCACTTTCTGTCGCTCCCTCAGCTCTGCGCGGCCCTTGGGAAAGGGGACCGCACTCAGCTGCTAACTGTTTCCGGTGTGACTTAATGACCCTCTCCTCAAACACGGGGCAAAAAACCTGCCCCTGCAATCTGCCAGCTTGAAGTGCCTCCCCCCCCCCCCCGAAGGAGGGTAATGTTGCGGCAAACCCGAAAAAGGAGGCGGCAAAGGGCGAGATGAAACAGAGAGCACGTTGCGCACAGACGGCAAGGAGGTCACCTGAGGAAGGGTCTGGAAGAAGAAGAAGAAGGGCAGTACCTTGCAATCGTATCTCTGCTTCAGCTCTTGCATGTCTCTCCCCCCAACTCTCAAAGCCAGAATGTCCCTCTTAGTCCTGGAGTATCTCTCCTTGAGCCTGTGCAGGTCTGGAGAAAGCTTCCACCCCCAAAAGCCAGCGCCAGCACAGAAGGAGAAGCAGCGACAGCAGCAGCAGCAGCAGCAGGAGGAGGAAAGAGAGGCAGAGAGAGATCCCAGTAAGCAGCCAACACAAGGAGCACCAGCGGCAGTCCTCAGCTTCACAGCAGGGTTAGAACAAGCCCTAGCCAGATGCAGACCCCCGACCCCACCCCGCCGGTGCTCCCATCACCGTCACGACCAAAATAAAGCCAAGGTCCATCCAGATCATGTACCTCAATAAAACCCTTCACTTTCTTTTCATCCCGTACATTTCTAGCCCTCAAGAGTGCGGAAGGGGAGGGCTGCACTCCAGTGGCACGCAGAAGGCCCCAGGCTCAGTCCCCAGCAGCATCTCAAAAGGATCCTGGGGGGGGGGAGGTGATGGGGAAGGCCTTTCTCTGCCTGAGACCCTGGAGAGCTGCTACCAGTCTGAGCAGCCGGTAAGCACCTGTTTGGTGTCGTGGTTAAGTGTGCGGACTCTAATCTGGGAGAACCGGGTTTGATTCCCCACTCCTCCACATGTAGCCAGCTGGGTGACCTTGGGTCAGTCACAAGTCCTTTCAGAGCTGTTCTCTCACGGGCAGTCCTCGAAAGAGCTCTCTCAGCCCCACCTCCCTCACAGGGTGTCTGTCTGTTGTGGGGAGGGGGAGGGAAAGGAGTTTGTAAGCCGCTCTGAGACTCCTTTGGGTAGTGAAGGGCCATGGGGTATAAACCCAATCTCTTCTTCTTCTTCTGGAGAGACCGAAGGGGGGGGGGGGGGTCTGATTCAGTATAAGGCAGCACCCTGTGCTTAATTAAATGAAAGGCCTCTCCCAAGAGCCAGGGATGCTTCCCAAATTTGCCATGCCTAATTTCCATATCTTGTTCCTTAAATGGAGGCAACATTTCAGGGTTGTTGTTTTTTTAATTTCTGACGGAGGAGCAGAGCAGCGCACATGTCCAGCGGGCCGCAGCTCACAGCTCCTTCCCCACCTTCATGCCGTCCTCTTGCCTCCTTGGCCGACTGGCCCCCACCCGCAGAGGCACTGATAGACCACCTTAATGGGACGGCACATGTTTTTTATCCACATGCCGCTCACATCACTAACGGGAGAGGGAGGGAGATGCAAACTACCCGAAGGGGCAGAAGGCTGCAACGGACGGCACTTGGGCCAAGTCTGGAATTAGCCTTACAATTTCTCCCAGTTAAACCGGAATGGAGAAACAGTTGCATGACTTTACAACGGGAGCCACAGCCCGTAGGTGGTTGCTGCAAAATATGGGGAGAATTTCCAAAAGAATAAAGGGAGGGGCTGCGGATCAGTGGTAGAGCCTCTGCTTGGCATGCAGAAGGTCCCAGGTTCAATCCCCGGCATCTCCAGTGAAAGGATCTGTTAAGGATCCAGTTAAATGATCTGGCAGTAGGTGATGGGAAAGACCTCCGTTTGAGACCCTGGAGAGCTGTAAAGAGGGGCCATGGCTCAGTGGTAGAGTCTCTGCTTGGCATGCAGAAGGTCCCAGGTTCAATCCCCGGCATCTCCAATGAAAGGATCTGTTGTTAAGGATCCAGTTAAAGGACCAGGCAGGAGGGGATGGAAAAGACCTCTGCCTGAGACCCTGGAGAGCTGTAAAGAGGGGCCGTGGCTCAGTGGTAGAGCCTCTGCTTGGCATGTGGAAGGTCCCAGGTTCAGTCCCCGGCATCTCCAGTGAAAGCATCTGTTAAGGATCCAGTTAAAGGACCAGGCAGTAGGTGATGTGAAAGACCTCTGCCTGAGACCCTGGAGAGCTTCTGCCAGTCTGAGTAGACAATACCGACTCTGATAGACCAAGAGGGTCTGATTCAGGACAAGGCTGGTTCGTGCGTGTTCATCTCTACCAAGAGCTCCAAGTGTGCAAGGGACCTGGGTGTGGTTTCCTGGCACCAGAGAGGCGTTTCGGCTGGTGTGGCTCTTGGGCCGTCAGCTGGAGGACAGGATCCTCTTTCTCTCCCTGCTCTTACCTTCGGCTGAAAGGACACTTTTGGCTTAGCAGCTTCCACCTCCGGCTTGGTCTCTTCCCCGGAGTCCTCGCTGTAGCTTTCGAACTCACTGGAGCTCCAGCCGAGGTCCTCAGCCTCCTGCAGCTCTTTGTCTTGATGGATGTCCTCATAAATCAGGCTTCTCTCTGAATCTGGAAAGATGGAGGGGGGGGGGGACACAGCACCTTCAGTAAAGGCCTAGAAAACCAGAACGGATGAAATGGCAGAGAGGGATGTATCTGGGGTCTTCTGAATGAGACAGTCCAAAGGGGAGGAGGAAGAAGAAGAAGAAACAAAAATTAAGCAGAATATAAGAGACTCCTAAACGACAGAGAGGCTGCCTGAAAGAGGAAGGAGAAAAGCAGACACAGAATGAATGGGGCCAGAAAGGCTGATCTGAGCCCCCATAACCAGAAAGATGATGGATGTACACATATGCTGGTAAGCCTGGAGATATTCGATAGCTTTTTCATCGACAGAAAATCCGTCCTTTGATCTCAGGGACCCCCCCCCCACCAGGTGGAAGCCTCATTCCAGGTAATGGATCTTGGTCCAGTTCAGAGCAGAGCCTCCGCCGACACTTGCCGGTTAGCCCTGAGCAGGCACTATTACTGCAGTCTCTGCCCCTTGATATGCAATGGAGAAGATGTCACTTGCTCCTCCGAGGCAGAGTCTGGGGGAAGTCAGTCATCGTGACTCTGGTTTTGTGAGCAAACAGCTGTTCACAACAAAGGTATCAGTGAGGCAAGGGGAGGTTGCCTAAAATTTAACTCAGAAGGGGAATGAGAAAAGGGCAGCTTGATTCTATGCCACCAGGGTTCCTAGACTGTCGCTGCAAATCATGGGAAGGGGGCAAGAGGTGGACAAAGAAAAAGAAGAGGGGGTGAAGTCAGACTCCCTGCGCTCTGTTCCCAAGCTCTGCACCAAATCTCAGATTTTAGCCACTGAAAATGCAAAGCCATAATAAAAAGTGCGCCTGGGCATATTCAGAGTGCTACTCCATCACTTAAGATGTAGCCTCCTGCTGTTCTTAGATTTTATGTTGACTCCTGGCCAGATGTTTATTTTACTGAAGGATACAGTTTTTGACTGAACATGTCATTGGTTTTGGTCTACGGCATATTTGCCCTGGATTTTATTATCTAGAAGTTGATGTTTGCATTTTAAATTATCTTAAGATGCTCTGGGTGGTCTTGAACAGAGGGGGAGTAGTATTTAATAATCTAAGTAAACAATAAATGAATCTCTGCTGCGTTAACAAAACTCCTGCACATTTGGGGAAGGGAAACGGGGGGGGGGGGGAGTTCATTGAGGCTGTGGCCTTCCATTCCCACCCCCAGCCCCTCTTGTCTTCCAGAAGCCCTGTTCACATGTTCCACTGAACACACGTACAGCCTGCACGTGACTGCGTACACCTGTTTGTAAGAAGAAAGAGCTAATGCATTTTCAAATTACAAACAAAACCGGGGAATGTGGTGTTTCAGTCACATGCGCAGCTGTAGATGCATTAAACACACGATAAGAATTACTCAGCACAAAAAATAAAAGAAAATCAAGTGTATGGGGTACACAGATTATACACGTGTTTACTTGCACAAGGTGGGGGGTTTGAGAGCACTTTGGATGGAAGGACGTGGTGAGACGAATGCCTGAGGACAAAAGAGACCCAGAAAGACTCGGAACAGAGGAGGACCAGGAGTACAGAGAAATCAGATACGAGGCGTGGCACCCGGTATCTCAAGGGAAACATCTGAAGCCGTGCCCTACCACGCTGATCCGGGTCCACGTTTTCATAAGGAACATCGTCATAGATCACGTCTTCTTCCGGGGCTGGGGGATTAACCTTTCCTAGAATAAAAGTGACAGAAGGTGGGCGGCTGAATCCTGAGCAGGCGGAAAGGCTGAAGTAGGAAGAATCCATCCCTCTCCATTGCATACTCAAGACTGGGTGTGCAAACGCCCTGGGGGCCCAGCAGTGCCTCAGACAACCAGAGATGCAATGGGGACTAGATCCCTGAAAGGCTAGATTACAGGCAAGCACATTTCTCCAACAGGTGGCCCGAAGAGCTTTGCATTCTCTGCCAGCGCGCCCTCTCAGACCAGCCCCATGGCCATACCTCGCCGGAAACTTTTCCTCCTCCAGCTGAAGGATCGCGACACGCCATGGGAGCCTTCCACCAGGTCCCCATTGCTGACAACAAACCTGGAAAAAGAGAGGCAGCCTTGAAACCCGGCTGAAAAACATTCCCTCCACATCGCAACACACAAGACCAGCCCTCCCTCGCCCCCGAGTATGCTGCCCTCCCAAAGAGGACAAATAGGCAAGCAACCAAGACTACCACGGACTCTGATCTGGGAGAACCGGGTTTGATTCCCCACTTCTCCTCCACATGCAGCTGCTGGTGTGACCTTGGGTCAGTCGCAAGTTCTCTCAGAGCTGTTCTCTCAAGGGCAGTTCTCAGGAGAGCTCTCTCGGCCCCACCTACCTCACAGGGTGTCTGTTGTGGGGACGGGAAGGGAAAGGAGTTTGTAAGCCGCTCTGAGACGCCTTCGGGTGGCGAAGGGTGGGGCATAAATCCAATCTCTTCTTCTTCTAGCTGCTTTCTGGTTCTGCCCTGGGCCAAACCCTTAACATTTCATTTCTTAGTGGATTAATCTTTGTCGCCCCCCCCACCCCCGTCACCCCCCCCCATGGGCTTGGCATGTCGTAACCCAGTTTACAGTACTTCCTTTCCAAAGTCCTTTTCTTTTATGGACATAAAAAAAATTTATTTTATTTATTTGTTTATTTTATTAGATTTTTAGGGTACCCTTCCCTGCAAGCAGGGCTCAGGGCAGCTTACAGTGAAGGTGCATACAATAAATAAATTAAGTTAAAACCGACAGTAAAATACATAAGATGTATATCAACAAATAAAACAATCTTCTGGGAGTGGAGCAGGGGTCACTGCAGGTGAGGAGGGGAAGGTATTTGTGAATTTCCTGCCTTGTGCAGGGGGCTGGACTAGATGACCCTGGAGGTCCCTTCCAACTCTATGATTCTGTGGCTCTATGGCTCTGATCCAGTTCTTGCAGACGGTGGGAAATAATTCAGCTTCCACAAGCCTCCGGCGGGGGTGGGCAGTTGTGGAGAATGGAGGGTATGAGAGTGCCAGTTTGGTGTAGTGGTTAAGTGTGCGGACTCCAATCTGGGAGAACCAGGTTTGAGTCCCCACGCCTTCACTTGCACCTGCTGGATGACCTTGGGCAAACCATAGTTCTGACAAGAGCTGTCCCTGAAAGAACAGTCTTCAAAAGAGCCCTCTCAGCCCCACCTACCTCACAGGGTGTCTGTTGTGGGGAGGGGAAGGGAAACGGGTTTGTAAGTCGCTCTGAGACGCTGCGTGAAGGGCGGGGTATAAATCCAATCTCTTCTCTTCTTCTTCTGCCTGCTGCTGTCCCATCTCCAACCTCAACCAAATGCCTGGCAGAACATCTCTTCCTTACGTGCCCTGCGGAAAGGTAACAAATCCCGCAGGGCACAGACGTTCTCCAGCAGAGAGTTCCACCAAGCAGGGCCGAGGGCCGAAAAAGCACCATTCGACCTCCGTCAGAAGGAAACCTGCTCCTGTCCTCCGAGGTGGCAGCCCACGCCTTAGAAAGCACTAGGGCGACTGACCAACCACACAGTCTTCTATTATTAACACTTTTAAAAATAAATGGTCTGGAGTTCTGCAAGCCATGATGCTAAGCACTCCACAGTGTACTTAAATGCATGACACGGCTTGGGCTGACCACCTCCAAAACGCCCTCTGCTCGGACGGGAGACCACCGGGCAAGAGCAGAAAAGAAGGTCAACAGACATGATCTGGGGACCAGAAACGACTTTCGAGGGCTGCTGCTTCTCGCTCACTGCGGTGCGTGATTCAGCCCCACCCACCACCCCCTTCCTGGCAACGGGACCGCAAAGGAGGAGGGGAGAGCTGAGGAGCCGTGCGGGGAAGGGTGGCATACAAATGAGGCAGCTAGACAGAAGGAGGCATGCAGAAGCCGGCTCCGGCAACATACCCTACGAGGGAGGGGGGGCGGGCCCCCTCTCTGCCTCTCCGGCTCCCAGCCCTGCTTCCCGTAGTCTGCAGCCTCTCTGCTCCGCAGTATTGGCTCCTTTGCACAGTTCTGCTGACTGCGCGAGAGGATGCCAGCGCAGGCAACGGATCAATACCGCTGGCTCCTTCTCAGTCGGCCGGGGGTGTCACCCTCCCGCCTAGCCTTCGGGGCCCGCAAACGCCAAGCCTTGCCAGCGAGTCTCTTTGCCTCCCGTCCTGATGAATGGGTTGATAGTCAGCCTCTTATGAGCAAGAGGAAAAGGGAGACCCATTTAGAGAGACGGGGGGGGGGGTCATGTACAAAAAGGGCAGCTGCTCAGGAAGAGAGCTTCTGGCAGCTCCCAGGAGCGGAGCCCGCTGGAGTTTCTGTCATGGCAGGAAGCAAGGGCAGAAAAACAACCACTAGACTAGGCAGAGTTTCTCACTCAGAAAAAACACGGATCAGCTGGCTTGGTGGGAGGCAAGTGCGGCTCCTCAGGAACGTTGAGGGTCTGCCCTCGTGAGATTTCGGAGAGTCCCACTTTTAATTTTTCAGGCTGCTAGCCCTCACGGCTCCAGAAGACAGATGCATAAGCCAGCGGTTCCCCACCCCACTGGCAGTTAGCTGCTGGATATGGATTTGCCGGGAGGATTCCCACGTGAACTAGCATTGTTCTGTGCAGCGGCAAGACTGCTGGAAAAACCAGCAGTAGTTTTCTGCACTCCAAGATCCTTGAGACAGACAACGCTCCCTCTAAGCTGTGAAGTCTGAGCAAAAATTCTGCTTTGTGAGCTACTGACATTAAAGTTGTGAGCGAGCGATTTGGCTACTGCATAAATTAAGTTTGCTCTGGAGCCCTCCTTCCTGAGCTAGGACAAAAACGTGTGAGCCAGAGGCTAAAAAACTGTGAGCTAGCTCACACTCAATCAGCTTAGAGGGAACAGAGAAATGAAGAGCAAACCTACTAGAGAGCCAGTTTGGTGTAACGGTTAAGTACGTGGACTCTAATTTGGAAGAACAGGGTTTGATTCCCCACTCTTCCACTCGCAGCTGCTGGATGACCTTGGGCAAGCCATAGTTCTGTCAGAGCTGTCCTTGAAAAAGAGCAGTTTCTGTTAGAGCTCTCTCAGCCCCACCCACCTCACAGGGTGTCTGTTGTGGGGAGGGGGAAGGGAAAGGAGTTTGTAAGCCGCTCTGAGACACTGAGTGAAGGGCGGAGTATAAATCCAACCTCTTCTTCTTCTTCCTTGTGGGCAGTACAGATGAGCTGTGGTGGTCTCCTGAAACACAGCCCCCCCTCTGGGTTTTTCCCTGCTGCAAGAAGGCCATGGGACGGTTCTTTTGCATGGCCCCCCTTCATTGCAATGGACTTGAGCAGAACACTTTCCGGGGGATTGCGCCACAAGGATCTGCTTTGCCCTGCCTCCATTTCTGCCTTGGTAAATGCCCAAAATGTGACACCTTGCCTTGCGAGACAAGCATCTTGTAAGCAGGTAAAGCAGACTTGGTTTTTGGGAGGTCAATGCCATCGCAAAGTAAAGATGCAATCGTGTCTGACTGGGAGAGCAGCCACTTTTCACGCAGAAGACCCCAGAGATTCAGTCCCCGCTCAGAGAGAAGAAACGCAGATATCTGCGGCTGGGAAGACCTTCTTCTGCCTCATACCTGGGGGAGCTGCTCCACGTGAGAGCTGGCAGCGTCATCTGTTCTAATAATCCAGTGGGGGCACAGTTTGGTGTTGTAAAGCACCTCCTCTGTATAGCGAAGCTTGCAGCTTCAGCCCCGTGACTGCCAGCTAAGGGACTGCAGACACCAGGTACTGGAAAAGACTGTTCTCCGCCAGTGACCCTGGAGAGCTGCCGATAGTCAGAGCAGACCATCCCGAGCTAGACGGACCAATGGTCTGATTCATCTTAGGCAGGGATATTCAAGACACCGGCTAGTTCAGCCCATGCTGGTTTTTCAGTCACTGGTTTCAAGGTTCATCCACCCATTGGTGGCTGTTCAGCGGGCCGCTTCACTGTACTCCTTCCTAAACACGCAGTAGCGTGGACTGGCTTCCACACATGCCCCTCCATCCCCACGGGGCCCAAACGAGTTCTGCTCCCCACCAACCTTGCAGCGGTCATAAATAAATGAAGCCTCTCAATAAAATCCTGCCCTTTGGTATTCATCTAAGTAGTCCCCTAGTGACGCCAGTGACTGCCAATCGGTTAAATCGGCAGCATCGTCGCACATGTGCAGTTTTGCAAAAACCTGAGGCAAACCCATCTGGCAAGCATTCACAGCCATTCAGCATGAACGTAAGAACCTGGGTGACTGACACATTGAAGCACAGATCAAGGTCTGAAGCACTAGAACAAAGTTTGAGTCCAGTGGCACCTAGGAGGAGGAGGAGGAGGAGGAGGAGGAGGAGGAGGAGGAGATTGGATTTATACCCTGCCCTTCACTCAGAGTCTCAGAGCGGCTTACAAACTCCTTTCCCTTCCCCTCCCCACAACAGACACCCTGTGAGGTAGGTGGGGCTGAGAGAGCTCTGACAGAAACTGCTCTTTTTCAAGGACAGCTCTGACAGAACAATGGCTTGCCCAAGGTCATCCATCAGCTGCAAGTGGAGGAGTGGGGAATCAAACCTGGTTCTCCCAGATTAGAGTCCACGCACTTAACCACTACACCAAACTGGCTTTAAGACTAATAAAGTTTTTATTCATGGTACGAGCTTTCGTGTGCTCATACCCTGAATTTTTAAAAAGCTCACACTTTGAATACACCTTCGTTGGTCTTAGAAGGTGCCCCTGGACTCAAACGTCGTTCTACATTCTAGCCCAGTAAGTTCAACTGCCAGACACATTTGTGGCAAGACTCTGCAGCATCCCTCATCCTAAGCCAGTTTTTTTAGGTTCACCACAATGAGTGCAAAACACGTTTCTCCCACGGTCTGCCACTAGAGGCCAGTCAGTGTTGATGACACATTAGAAATCCCCTTTTTCTACTTTCCCTCCCGTCATTCCGGCAAGAGACCTCTCCCTCTCCGTAAGACGTCCAGTTGCTGGAGCTCAGGTTTCAGCCCCTGACCTACTTTCCCAAAAAGAGCAACCCACACACCCAACCCACATGCTTCCATCAGCCATACAGCAGTTAGTGGCCATAACTCAGAAATGAAACTCGGGGAGTCCTTCCAGAAACAGACCAAAGCAACTAACTGAGGGAAGCAATGCTTGCGACACGGAGGCTGTCCTGTTTCATTACAGAGACTGAGATGCTGGTTCCGGGTGAGGATGGGAACAATTATCCACCAAAGAGTCTGGGTTACAAGGAATAACAACAGGCACAGAACACCTCTGGGCATGTGCAAAGTGTCTTTCCTTCACCACTGAGCAACCGCAGATTTTCCCTCTCCCCAATGGCCCAACACAGACAGCGGAAGGCCAGGCTTTCCGGCAGTTTCTAAGCCCCCCAGCACCATCGCTTATGTTCTCTTCCAAGGGTTTTATTGTTTGTTTATTCCCATATTTTTTACTCTGCCCATCTGCCGGAACATTTAGGCAAAATAAACACGAGGAGGAAAAGTAAATATTAGTCTAAAAACAGCAACAAGCCAGCCACAAAACCAAATGCCATAAACCTCGCAGAAGGGAAATGCCAATTAAACAGCACTAAATGAGGTGATGAGGTCTAAATAACGTACTGATTAAATGTCCATTTATTTAAAAGCTCGGCATCTTTCCCT
>NW_015167061.1:2005358-2015972 GCF_001447785.1 Gekko japonicus
TAAATATCTGCAGAGGGGCTGACGTGGGCTCATCCCTGCTCCAGATCGGCACACTCAAAGAGGGACGGGACTGACGGAGTGCTGGAAGAGGGACAATGTTCAAACAGCCGTCTGTCTGCCCTCCTCTTCCGGCAGCAGCTGCAGGGCTCTGTGGTGCTAAAACTCGGACCGGGGGGGGGGGGGGGAGCAGTGTTCCCTCTAAGCTGAGATAGTGTGAGCTATCTGACAGTTTTTTAGCCTCCGGCACACACATTTTTCTCTTCACTCGGGAAGGAGGGCTCCAGAGCAGACTAATTTATGCAGCAGCCAGATCGCTCACTCACAACTTTAATGCCAGGAGCTCACAAAGTGGAATTTTTGCTCACAGGACTCCACAGCTTAGAGGGAGCACTGGCTGGACCTTCTCTGAGGAGACCCCCCCCCAAAAAAAAAAAACACAACACAACAAACACATCCAACCCCTTGGAAAGGCAGCCGGGCCTGGCACAGGGAAGCCAAATTGACTGACCAGGCCGAGCCAAGGCCGCAGTGTTCCCTCTAAGCTGAGTCAGTGTGAGCTTGCTCACAGGTTTTTAGCCTCCAGCTCACACATTTTTGTCTTCACTCAGGAAGGAGGGCTCCAGAGCAAACTAATTCACGCAGGAGCCAAATGGCCCACTCACAACTTTAATGCCAGCAGCTCACAAAGTAGAATTTGTGGAGCAGTGGTGGGGAGAATACACAGCAGGCATGGCCAAGGAGTGAGGAAAATTCCCCCAGAGGAGAAGGGGTCTTCTCTGCTCAACAGCTAGCCAGGTTACCTGGCTCCAGGGTCTGTCCCGAGGCATTCGGAGAACTTCACAGAGACATAAGACGCTGCCACATGCAGAGTCGGTCCATCTAGCCTGGCACTGTCTCTTCAGACTGGCAGCCGCTCTTGAGGTCTCAGGCCCAGCAAGGATACCCCCTCCCCCGCTTCCAAGATGGAACCTGGGTCCATCGCCACTGTTTGAAAGACACGCTCCGCCACTGGCTCGTGTGCGTCCTCCTCACAGACATGAGATGGACTCCAGCAGGCAGAGATCTCGTTAGAGAGCAGCTAGACTAGGAGCTGGGAGACCCCCGTTCAGATCCTTCCCTCAGCATGAAGCTGACTGGGTGGCCACAGGCCAGGCACGCCCTCTCAAACCCATCTACCTTATAAGGCTGTTGTGAAGACAGAGAGAGAGGGAGAGTGGATCACGTAAGCTACCCTGCGCTCCTTGGAAGAAGCGGGGGAGAAAACAGGATTGGACAGAGAGATGGATCACTCATGAGCGTCGGGTGCGTAAGGGTTCATGCAGACTCTCTCTTCTTGGGTCTTGTTTTAAGAAGAAGAGAAGAAGAGATTGGATTTATACCCCGCCCTTCACTCAGAGTCTCAGAGCGGCTGATGAACCCCTTTCCTTTCCCCTCCCCACCACAGACACCCCGAGAGGTACGTGGGGCTGAGAGAGCTCTTGACAGAAACTGCCCTTTTTTGAGAACAGCTCTTATCAGAGCTACTGAAACAGTAAATCACCGTGTACAATTAAACAATATTTGCTGATTTTTATATGCAATGTTGAGAATTCAATTATTACCAATAACACTACAATATGTGATATAAAGCTTAGCAGTACATACAAAGTAGTACAATACTAGTTACAGTCAAACGACAGAGTTCTAGTACACTATCCGTTTGCGTTTCCTTCATCAGGTTTGTCATTCTGTATTTATTTCTTCATTAGAATGAAGTGCTGCTGTAGACCCAGTCACATTAGAGCTTGCTATAGGAGCTCCCCAGTCACCAGAATCTAAGCGCGGTAGCGTACATCAAAAATTGTATAAGCATTTTGAAATATGGCTTGCAGCACTTCACAAACGGATAGTGTACTAGAACTCTGGGGTCGTTTGTCTGTAAGTAGTATTGTATTACTTTGTATGTACTGCTAAGCTTTATATCACATATTGTAGTGTTATTGGTAATAACTGAATTCTCAACATTGCATATAAAACCCAACAAATATTGTTTAATTGTACACAGTGATTTACTGTTTCACTGGCTATTACACACCGTGGTCCTGTTTGTTGTAACTTATCAGAGCTACGGCTTGCCCAAGGTCATCCAGTCAGGTGCAAGTGGAGGAGTGGGGAATCAAACCCAGTTCTCCCAGATTACAGTCCACCCACTTAACCACCACACCAAACTGGTGTATTTTATTTATTTGATTTATCCAATTTCTACCCCTCCCTCCCAGCCAAGGGCAGCTCAGGGCGGCTTGCATAAAACAGATAAATTACGTTTAAACACAATTACAGGTAAAACAATCCTTGTGTGTTGAGCAGTGTTGAGAGGCCTACACCCACCCACCTTGGACCGGCCTCGGGGAACTTCCTTCTCTGCCCAGGACCCTGGAGAGACTGCAGCTGCCAGTCAAAGGAGGCAAGGCTCAGCTAAACAGCCAAAATGGTCTGACGGGGCAAGGCGGCTTCACGCGTTGGAAGTCAAGCATGACTCCCCCAAAGCAGGAGCTTGTACCAGACCCACCAGCCCGGCGGCCACACAGATATTCACCAGTCCTGTTGTCTCCAGCCTGCCACCACCACATGTCAAAGAGTGTCGCTTCATTTTGTTTTGGGAAAGCATAAACAATGTGTGTCCCAAAGGAACCGAGAGTCACTTACTCTGTCTGTGACTGTGAGCCCAGGAGATCTGTCGGAAAAGAAAAAGACGGGTGTAAGTCTGTGTTCCCTCTAAGCTGAGTTAGTGTCAGCTAGCTCACAGTGTTTTAGCCTCCGGCTCACGCATTTTTTGCCTTAGCTCAGGGAGGATGTGGCTCCAGAGCAAACTGATTGATGCAGCAGCCGAATCGCTGGCTCACAACTTTAATGCCAGTAGCTCACAAAGTAGAATTTTTGCTCACAAGACTCCACAGCTTAGAGGGAGCCTTGGTGTAAGTTGAAACCGCTGATCCGAGCACAGCATCCGAACAAGCAGCTGGGCAGACGTGCCTTGGCCAGCTATGAGCCTCCAGGTGCAGAGGCAGTCTCTCTCTAAGAGCAAGGTGCTGAGCATAAAAGGGGAAGTGAATTCTTGCCTTTCTGCCCCGCTGGGTCACTGTGGGAAAGGGGATGCTGGCCGCTATGGCCCCTCAGTCTGCATTTAGCATCAGGCCTTCGGGATATGAAGAGACCCTGAATGCCCCTGGTCGGAGGCAGGCACTGCAGCACGCAGGTGACATGACTTTCCCTCACACTGTGACTTCAACTGCGCCTCTGGCTGGCCACTCTGCTTAGGGCATGACCTCCAAGCCAGAAAATCCAGCTGAAGCCTGAGTCGGCCTATGCCTGCATGCCATAAACATTGATTGCCAGGGCTGTATTCTGTATGGGGGAAAACCAGCTGTAAAAGACGGCAGGAGTAGTTCCATGCAAAGTCGCTGCCAAGCCTCCGACGAAGATCTTGGGCCTGGGGTGTAACTTTGCCCCTTTCTGCCCTTGCCTACAGTCTGCAGATAATGGTTGCTGCAATGGACAAAGTTTCAACTTGAGATGTTTCCCCCCCCCCCTTCCACACCAGGAGAAGTGCTTCCTAGTTCATGTCTTTGCCTTCAGGAGCTCTGTTGGTTTTCTGCCCACCAGGCAGCATGAAAAGAGATCCCTGCCCCCCCCCCCCCCGCGCCCCCCTGCGAGTCTGCGTGTGTTTGTGCATGTGTTGTCAGAATCCCCAGTCCTGGTCTCAGAGCCTCCGGAGAACTCTGGCTCTTAACTCCGCTTGGCTGCGAGCTGTGAGACTCTAATGCAAAGACGAACCCCGAGAGTGCTGACCCGCGGCTCTTACCAAGGCTGGTGCTGGAGTCCGCCTGGCCCACTAGGGCCCGCCCCTCGAGCAGGGCTTCCTCAGCCTCCCATTCGTCCAGGGGCTCCAGGTCATCGCTGAGGCTCGATCGCCGCCTGGGGGAAGGGTCCTGCAGTGCTTCCCGGGTGCCCAGCTCAGTCCTGGCATTGCTCACCACCAGCCTCGCGCTCTCCTCCTCTTCCTCGCTGTCCTCAAACACAAACGCCTCCCCGGCATCGTCTTCTCCATCCGTCGAGGCCTCTGGAGCACCCTGCACAGATCCGCCTCCTTCACAGAGGCGAGAAAGCTGCAGTGAGTAGTGAAAGAGAAGGAGTCGCTGCCAGAGGATGTAGTGATGACCACAGGCACAGACGGCTTCAAAAGGGGACTGGACAGGTTCATGGAGGAGAGGCCTGTCAGCGGCTACTAGCCACGGTGACTGAGGGGAACCTCCACATTCAGAGGCTCTAAGCCTCTGAATCCCAGAGCCAGGAGGCAACATCAGGGGGAAGGTCTCAGCCTCTCTGCCCTGTTGCTGGCGCTCCAGAGGAACTGGTTGGCCACTGGGTGAGACAGGAGGCTGGACTAGAGGGACCTTCACAGGTCTGACCCAGCAGGGCTCTTCTGATGTTCTTCTCAGGGGAAGGCCTTGGCCTCTCTGCCCTGTTGTTGGCCCTCCAGAGGAACTGGCTGGCCACTGCGTGAGACAAGATGCTGGACCAGATGGACAAGGCTCTTATGGCCACTGAGGTCCGATCCAACAGGGCTCTTCTGATGTTCCTATCAGGGGAAGGCCTTGGTCTCATTGCCCTGTTGCTGGCACTCCAGAGGAACTGGCTGGCCACTGAGTGAGACAGGATGCTGGACTAGATGGACCCTCACTGGTATGATCCAGCAGGGCTCTTCTGATGTTCTTATCAGGGGAAGGTCTTGGCCTCATTGCCCTCTTGCTGGCACTTCAGAGGAACTGGCTGGCCACTGGGTGAGACAGGATGCTGGACTAGATGGACCCTCACTGGTATGATCCAGCAGGGCTCTTCTGATGTTCTTATCAGGGGAAGGTCTTGGCCTCATTGCCCTCTTGCTGGCACTTCAGAGGAACTGGCTGGCCACTGGGTGAGACAGGATGCTGGACTAGATGGACCCTCACTGGTCTGATCCAGCAGGGCTCTTCTGATGTTCTTATCAGGGGAAGGTCTTGGCCTCATTGCCCTCTTGCTGGCACTTCAGAGGAACTGGCTGGCCACTGGGTGAGACAGGATGCTGGACTAGATGGACCCTCACTGGTCTGATCCAGCAGGGCTCTTCTGATGTTCTTATCAGGGGAAGGTCTTGGCCTCATTGCCCTCTTGCTGGCACTTCAGAGGAACTGGCTGGCCACTGGGTGAGACAGGATGCTGGACTAGATGGACCCTCACTGGTCTGATCCAGCAGGGCTCTTCTGATGTTCTTATCAGGGGAAGGTCTTGGCCTCATTGCCCTCTTGCTGGCACTTCAGAGGAACTGGCTGGCCACTGGGTGAGACAGGATGCTGGACTAGATGGACCCTCACTGGTCTGATCCAGCAGGGCTCTTCTGATGTTCTTATCAGGGGAAGGTCTTGGCCTCATTGCCCTCTTGCTGGCACTTCAGAGGAACTGGCTGGCCACTGGGTGAGACAGGATGCTGGACTAGATGGACCCTCACTGGTCTGATCCAGCAGGGCTCTTCTGATGTTCTTATCAGGGGAAGGTCTTGGCCTCATTGCCCTCTTGCTGGCACTTCAGAGGAACTGGCTGGCCACTGGGTGAGACAGGATGCTGGACTAGATGGACCCTCACTGGTCTGATCCAGCAGGGCTCTTCTGATGTTCTTATCAGGGGAAGGTCTTGGCCTCATTGCCCTCTTGCTGGCACTTCAGAGGAACTGGCTGGCCACTGGGTGAGACGGGGTCACTACATATAACAGTTTGCTCCCTGGCCCAAGAAGCCCAGTGCTGTCGTCTACTCTGACTGGCAGCTGCTCTCCAAGGTCTCAGGAGAACCAAGGCGCTGGGGACCAAAGCATACGTCACCAGGGCCTTGGGGCTGCAAGGCTCTTATGGAGCTTTCCGCACAGGATTGGGCTTGCATGGTTCCGCCGCTGCTGACGCGATAGCTGATAAGGCGTAGCAGCAGCAACGGGGCTTCCATGTGGCAGGCTTCCCACAGTTTCCTTGCCCCTGTCTGCAAGCAGTGGCCATTCCCTCTCCTGGGTGAAAACGGCCTCTTCAGTTTTCGAAAATGGCACTAGAGTATTTTTATACTAATATAACATGCTATCCCAGCCAATGCTCCCTCTAAGCTGTGGAGTCTTGTGAGCAAAAATTCTACTTTGTGAGTTCTTGGCATTAAAGTTGTGAGCAAGCGATGTGGTTGCTGCATAAATTAGTTTGCTCTGGAGCCCCATCCTTCCTGAGCGAAGACAAAAATGTGTGAGCTGGAGGCTAAAAAACTAGCTCACAATAACTCAGCTTAGAGGGTACACTGATCTCAGTATGTGCACAGGGTTCTCTTTCACTTTAAACAGAAGTGTCTCTAGACCCTTCCACTGCAGTGAGACGCCCTTCTGCTTATATCTCCACAATGGAAGCGGCTGGAGATTTACTGTTTGTTAAGGGAAAGCTGGGAATGCAGAGAACCTGGTGCAAATATGGGTATAGCGTTGTATCAGTATACTGATATTCTAGTGCAGATTTTAAAAGTTTAAACTAAAAAGCCACCAGTAAATGGCCGCTGTGAGGACAGGGTTACGGAAAATGGCTGCCAACTGGGCAGGAAAATCCACATTTCCTCACCCACACAGTAGCTATCCAGGCCTTTACTGCGCTCTTTCCCAAACCTTCAGTGCAAACTGGGTGTGAGAAAGACTGGAGAAAAGCTTGAGAAATGCCAGGGGAGGGGGGCACGGATCCACCAAGATGGTGTTGGGAGGCAGGAAAACAACCCACTTCCTGAGAGCACTGAACCCAGGGCAGATAACCTGTGCGGAAATGTCCACAATCTATTTAAGGTATTTTTGAAATGAGATAGACACTTTTCTTCCATGACTCAAGAGATTTTACAAATGGAAAGGGATTACATGACAGGTTTATACCAGGTGGAGAGAGAAATGATTCCGGGCCACTTGGGCAGCAGAGAAATGCCTTGCCTGTCTCCTGTTACCTGAGACCACTATCTAGGGACACCAGGAACAGAACCCGGGACCTTCTGTGTACAAAGCAAGCCCTCCACCACACCGCCACGCCCTGCCCCTCTGAACTCCATCACCCATGGAATTCTGAGATGCGTTTCAAGATTCCTGATTGGGCAAAACATTACAGGAATTTTGAGGCCACTCACATGAGTTTTGATCAAGCCAGCAACACTTCTCAGGCTGCGTGGACTTTTGAGGGGGTCTGAATTGGCAGGTATTTTGAGGGGGTCTGAATTGGCAGGTGTTTTTAAGGTGGGAGGGAGGGAAAGACTGTTATTTCATTTTGGTTTTAATTGGAAGTATTTTTACTTTAAGCAGTGTTCCCTCTAAGCTGAGTTAGTGTGAGCTAGCTCACAGTCTTTTAGCCTCCGGCTCACACATTTTTGCCTTAGCTCAGGAAGGATGGCTCCAAATCACTTGCTCACAACTTTAATGGCAGTAGCTCACAAAGTAGAATTTTTGCTCCCGAGACTCCATGGCTTAGAGGGAACATTGACTTTAAGTATTACTTTAAGTCTCCTTGAACCATGAGGAAAGGCAGGGTATCAATATTCAAGTAAGTAAACCAATAACTAAATAAGAAAAACATGTCAGGGATGGGGGGGGGAGACAAAGAGAGGAAACTCTGTAATAACGGTGCAGTTCCTCGGGGGAGCCAGCCCACAGCTGTTGGCATGCCAGGCTTCCTTCTGGCCCTGCTCCTCCGCCACGAGCCGCTAGCCAACACAGAAAAACTCAGCAGGCAACGCTTATTTCCCACCACTCTCTGTGCCCGAAAGAGCTTCACCACCTAAACGTCTGCTCATGCCAAGGCAGTTAAAGTTGCAGAGGCTGTACAAAGGTTGGCAGCTCAGAAGGCAAAACACACACACACACACACACAAGCACAAACGTATATTGTTTGGTGCTCTCGTTGCCTGCCCGGGTCACTTTGGAACCCTGCCACAGAAGGCCCAACTTCGTATCTGGTTTCTGCCTGTTCCACATTTAGCCTACGCTCCTCGCCTGGCTGTGACCAATCACCCAAAAGCCAGGCACGTCTGCATCACAGCAACCACCTGCAAACCTGCCTACGAATAGCCTGGGTGTGGAAGTATCTCTTTGCCTGCACCAATAGGCAGCTGTTCCAAGGACACCTATTCTGTTATATCAGGAGGGGGGATGGGGGGAGGAAGCAACCTCCAAAACCTTTGGACACCATTTTCCTTATTCTATTATTAGCAAGATGCAGAGTCCGTAATGCCAACTCTTTCTTTTGCATCCACTTCAGTTGGTGCAGAGGCACGTGCAAGCTTACAGATTTCACAGAACACTTTGCCAGGCCAAAAAAAAGAAAAAAAAGCAGGCAACAGAGCAAGCAGAGGATGAGAACGCTCACAGCAATGATCAAAGGCAGCTTGCAAAACTGCAATACAGCCAATCAGATAATCTCATCTACCACACATTCTGCAAAATCTGTCTCATGCCTTCAAAGTGTTTAGGTGGTGCCTACATCACGAGCTCTAGGACAAAGGCTCAGCCCTGCACCATGTGACATGTTCATAAAGAGAAGGGCGCATCTGAGCATGCATAGAGTGTCTCTCCCCTTGCTGCTGCCATGTAACCACAGTGTACTCTCCAGTTTGGGAAAGATGGGGTAAGGGAGGTGGCTGTCAGCATTTTGAGCTCCAGCACGGTCACTGATTCACCGGGAAATTGGGGGGGGGGGCGCTGCGATGAAATTTATTTATTTATTTATTTAGGTATTTTTACCCCACCCTCCCCGCAAGCGGGCCTTTTGCCTAATTTCTGGAAGATGCACCCAGGCCTCCCACACACATCTAATGCATTATCAGAGAGTGCCAGCTCATCTCCAATTTGTTTTCTCCCAGCAGGAAAGAGATCTAGAAAGTTGTTCTTCACTTATGTGAAAGCGGAATTTCTGGGAATCCCACAGAAGCAGCAAGATGTGCACTTGGGACCACATGCTGGCTCCTAGATAACCACAGAGAGAAACGCTGCGGAAGCCGCCGCCACCTCCTCCGTCGAGTAATGCGGTAACACCAGTACCTAGCGTGGAGCCTGGGGGCCCTTGGGAAGAGGCCATCTTTCTCTCTCACACCCACTCAGCTCTGAGGCTCCTCTCCTGGCTCCTTCCCCAGCTGTTTACCTAGGAGAAAAGGAGAGGAAAGGTGTTTCAGGATGGGGACTGTTCTTCCCAGAAGCAATTCCCCCCCCCCCGCCCCAGGCTCTGTCCTTTCTCATTCTTCTATCTACAACAGCTGCCACTGCCCGCAGCCAGCCACTTCACACCCCCAAACAGCACACTGCAAGAAAAAGAAGAGATTAGATTTATATCCCACCCTTCACTACCTGAAGGAGTCTCACAGTCTCCTTTCCCTTCCCCTCCGCACTGAGAGAGCTCTCCTGAGAACTGTCCTTGAGAGAACAGCTCTGAAAGGACTTGTGACTGACTGAGGTCACACCAGCAGCTGCATGTGGAGGAGTGGGGAATCAAACCCGGTTCTCCAAGATTAGAGTCCGCGCTCTTAACCACTACACTAAACTGGCTCTCAACAGAGTATGAGTAATTACAAAAAAGTGTGTAAGCTGAACTAGCTGGCCTGATTGGTCTCATTTGCATCAGGAGCTGTGCCCATGTTCTCAAAATAGCTGCAGAGTATGAACATGAAACACAAGCACTTCCGGTCTCATCCATCCCCGCATGAGGGCTGGAACCTTACCTTTGGTTTCCCACAAGAAGGAATCGCCTCCCGCCTCCCTACAGCCACACACAGGCACGAGAGATGCAGCAGGCTGTTATGTTTTCCACAAAAAGTGATTCAGCAAGCATCAAAGCAAGCAACACGCTTCCCAGGCAAAAATTGCGTGTTTCGATAGATTCTTCTTCAGGCAGACATATTTTTCCTGGAACCAAACCTCACAATGCTACAGTGCACAAGTCAACAATTCTTCTTCCGGCAGACATATTTTTCCTGGAACCAGGAAAATGCACTGTAGCATTGTGAGCTTTGGTTCCAGGGAAAATATGTCTGTCTGAAGAAGAATCTGTTGAAACACGCAATTTTTGCCTGGGAGGCGTGTTGCTTGCTTTGATGCTTGCTGAATCACTTTTTGTGGAAAACATAACAGCCTGCTGCATCTCTCATCATTTACGACTGTTGCAACCTTCATCAGTCTCTTATCAGGAGCAAGATAGTCTACAGCACTGGAATAGGTCTCTGTAGCTGTGGACTCTTCTATCGGTAGATGTATAATGTTCTCTAGGTTTTTGTGTTATAATGAATCTGTATAAGATACACTAGGGTCTCTATTATATTTAAATCAATCTATAAAGACACAAGTGTATATTAGTAGAGTGTGTTTTGTTCTAACACGGTGTTTCTTTACGCACCTGCGGCCTTAGTTGCCCTCCCTGCCAGCCCACTGGGGAGTTTCTTCTAAGAAGGCCTTAGCCTGAGCACAGCACCCCATTTAGTGGAGATGCCCCAAGACACAACTGACGCTGACTTGGGGGCCCTGCTCTCCTTCTGCAACGGTTAACCCGCCTCACACACGTCTGC
>NW_015167061.1:2016079-2045681 GCF_001447785.1 Gekko japonicus
TCCGGGGGGGGGGGGCATATGGCGGCATCCAGCAAGCACAGATACTGCAGGCATTTTCTCACAGCTGCTGCTGCTCTCCTCCACCAGGCTTTGCAACGGCAGCAACTTATTTGTCCTGCAGCCACCGTTTCTTGCTGTCTCTGTCTCTCTCCCTCTTTTTTTTAAAAAAAATCCCAGAGCAATTAGCAATTTCCACCAGTTATTTTCTACGAGTTTGGAGAGGAAATTAGTCTGATAATTCTTTCCCATCCCTGGCTCGCTTGCAGGAGCCAGATGGCTTTTGGGATTTTTTTTTTTAAGGCTAAATAGCTTGAGAGAAAACCAGTCAGGTGGCGACCGTATGGCGGCTGTCGAGGAGCAAAGAGGTTTCTGAACTCTTTGTAGCCGCGAGACATCCAAAAGAAGATTCAGCAAGGGCTGCCAACGCGCGGTCTCTGTTAACTTTAAGACTGCTTTCCGCTGCAAAGAGCACTGCCTCTTCTGTGTCCTCTAGGCCACGGGTGTCAAACACGCGGACCAAGGGCCACATCAGGCCCCGGAGGGCTTCCCTCAGGCCCACAGTGGAACTGGCCATCTCCTGCTTCCAGTTCTTCTGCTGCTGCATCATCGCTTGCTTCGCCAGACTCTCTTAATCTCTCAGCCACTTCATATTTTAACCTGGGTCCTAGACTCAGAACTCAGAGCATGAGATTTCTGTAGTGAATGTCAATAAATCAAAAGCAGGTTTGCAGCTTACAGAGCTAATGTTTTAAGCATGTTTTTTATTTTAAGTAAAAAAAATCTTTGTGTTTGTGTCCTTTATAAAGTTTATCTCTCCGCTACCTGGCATTACATTTTATGACACACATGGCCCGGCCCAACAAGGTCTCATTTATGTCACATCCGGCCCTCGTAACAAATGAGTTCGACAGCCCTGCTCTAGGCCCTGCTTGCAGTTCCCCTCCGAGCCCAACTGACTTTTCACTTTCTATCCAGAAGTTTAAGCCATTGTCCACATTCTGCTGCTGATAGCTCTACTGCCGTCAGCATTCCATGACATCACAGTGGATCAGCCAATGACTTGAGGAGATCTGTTGCAAGGATTTGCAGTGCATGCCTTTCAATACCTACTGAAGTCACTGCGCCTAGAAGCCTGTCGCTTTGTTTTGATTGTACTATGAGCCCATTTATTGGCCTATTTTAACTTTATTGTAATGTAATTAGTTCGTAAGCATTTTTTTTACTGCGATGTGTGCTCTTTTTGATAAAAGCATTGAAATTTACAGCATTTGCATAAAAAAGAAAGTGCCTTCCAGATAACTTTATGCCAGCAAAATATACAGAAATGTGCAGTCAGTCATTTGGCAATAATTCATTTTAAAAGCCTGTCTTCTTCATTTAGCGAAGGGTATGCTGTATAAAGCACTGCGGAATAGAACCTGGCTCATCCCAGGAGCCAAGACGACACTGAATTAATTGGTACATTTTTGTTTTTAATGGTGCCTTAGAGGCTGTCCGTTTCCTGTAATAGTCTCAGCTACTGCTAAGACAAGACATCCTCCCAGTCCAAAGAACTTCCAGCCCTCTGAGCAATGGGAGCGTTTGGGGAAGTCCATTTGTTCAAGATTCCAATTAGGAGAAAACACCAGAAGCAGCAAACGACTGAGCCGGAATCACACCTCACTTAACAACCATGCCTCCCATCCAACACTTGGCCTTATCGAACTCTAGGCTACAGACGGATCGCTAGGTGTCTCGGTTCTGGGCTCGTTCCTTCTGGAGGCACCATTCACACAGACACATTCCTCACTCAAATACGCATTCGACCTACGGGTGCAGATGGGCCACCGCAGGCAAGGGCGGAAGACCACAGGTGGAATAGCCGGGGCAGCTCCTCCCAGCACCCTCCTCCGCGGGGAGGATTTCAGAGGTGGCTGGAAAACTGTCAAGTGAGATGCTATTTATTTGAAACGTTTTAAAATACAGATTGCAAAATAAATAAATGGAATGGAATGGCTCGATGAGTACAATCCAAATGCTAAATAAGAAGACCTAAAACTGCAGTGGGAAAGCAGTGAATAAAACAGCAGCAAAATTCCACGAAGCCATGAAGTCAGCAAAAAAAATCAGGCAGAAAAACGTGAGGAGGAGAGGGCCCCTCCCCCCATGATCCCCATGAGTGAATCAGTCCTCTCTCAGGGGCACCGATCTGAACCCTTCCAAAAACCAAACGGGCACCTCTCAAAGTGGTGTGCTGAGGCCCCGTCAACATTCCTTCCCAAAGCTATGATGATTTAAACACACAAGCCTTCACTGGGTTAAGGCCTGAACTGGTTTGTAAAGCCAGAGTGTAAAGCCAGAGTGTAAAGCCAGAACGTACACCTCTCCCTCGTTCCTTTCCATATTAAGCAGCATCATGTGGTAGAGACAACTCACTGCCACGGGAGGTGGTGGCGGCTACAAGCATGGAGGACTTCAAGAGGGAATTCGATAAACAAATGGAGCAGAGGCCCTTCAGTGGCCACATTAGGAACTCTCAGGCTGGGGCGGGTGATGCTCTGTATCCTTGGTGCTCGGGGGGGGGGGGCAACAGTGGGAGGGCTTCTAGTGTCCTGGCCCCACTGCTGGACCTCCTGAGGGCACCTGGTATTGTTGGCCACTGTGTGACAGAATGTTGGACTGGATGGGCCTTTGGCCTGATCCAGCATTGGCTTCTCTTATGTTCTTATGTCTGGGGCAGTGATGCACTGTATTCTTGGTGCTTGGGGGGGGACAACAGTGGGAGGGCTCCTAGTGTCCTGGCTCCACTGCTGGACCTCCTGATGACACCTGGTATTTTTGGCCACTGCGTGACACAGAGTGTAGAACGGGATGGGCCATTGGCCTGAACCAATACTGGCTTCTCTTATGTTCTTATGAGAGGGAATTGGATAAGGATATGGAGCAGAGGTCCATCCGTGGCTATTAGCCACAAGGTATAGATTAGGAACCCTCAGGCTGAGGCAAGGGATGCTCTGTATCCTTGGTGCTTGGGGGGGCCAACAGTGGGAGGGCTTCTGGTCTCCTGGCCCTACTGCTGGACCTCCTGATGGCCCCTGGTACTTTTAGCCACTGTGTGACACAGAGTGTTGGACTGGATGGGCCACTGGCCTGATCCAACATTGGCTTCTCTTATGTTCTTATAAGAGGGAATTAGATAAGCATATGGAGGTCCACTGTGTGACATGGAGTGTTGGACTGGATGGGCCATTGGCCTGATCCAACATTGGCATCTCTTATGTTCTTAAGTTGCAGGATAGAGCCTTTCCAAGCCAAACCTATGAAAACGGTTTAATGATTCTGCCCTGCTCTTCTCCCGGGATTAGACTGGGGAGGGGCAAATGCACAGGGAAGGCCAGCATCGATCCCTCCATTAAAGGAAGGAGTGGCTGCCCACTTGGGCAAAGATTACCCCCCCCCGCCCAGTGAAGTCAAAGCCTGAGGCTGTGCTGCCCTCACAACAGGATCACACACTGCCTCACGGGGGCCACTGCACACAAGGACCCGCTTTGCTCTAATGAAAGCATAATGAAAACCGGGATTCCGCACAGCACTTAAGAAGAAGAAAAAGAGAAGAGATTGGATTTATACCCTGCCCTTCACCACCCAAAGGTGTCTCAGAGACGCTTACAAGCTCCTTTCCCTCCCCCTCCCCACAACAGACACCCTGTGAAGTAGGTGGGGCTGAGAGAGCTCTGACAGAAACTGCTCTTTTTCAAGGACAGCTCTTGTCAGAACTACGGCTTGCCCAAGGCCCTCCAGCCAGGTGCATGTGGAGGAGGAGTGGGGAATCAAACCCGGTTCTCCCAGTTTAGAGTCCGCGCACTTAACCCCTATACCAAACTGGCTCTCAAGACAGACCTCTATTCCAAGAAGGCCCTGTTTACTCAACAGCCGGCCCATCCAGTTCCAGCAAACACTGGCAGTCTTCCTCCGGCTCCCTCTGGCTCCCCGTCACCAGCCTGGTCCTTTAAGCAGCAGCAGCAGCAGCACCCTGGCCGTCCCACCGTTTGCTCGTTATGGCCGTCCCACCGTTTGCTTGTTATTTTTTTTTTATTAGTTCATTTACACTTTGATGATAACTGTTTATTTTGCTGTGTCACTTAAGCACAGCTGTGCTCATAAAAATCAGATTGCAAAATGAATGGGCAAGGGCCCAGTGGCTGGGGGCGGGGGGGCGGCGGAAAGCAATCTGCAGGGGACTGCCCTGAAGCCCGGCAGTGGGCGGCAGGAGAGAGTTCAGAAGATAACATTAAAAAAATAATAATAATCTCCCCACTTCTACACACACACAAAGAAAAGGAAAGGAAAAGGACCCACCACTAACCAGCGATGCCTGGCCCATCAGCTCCCCCCAGAACAGGGGACCAACGCAGAAGCCCGTGCACTGGCCCCTGGGGCGACCTCCCACTTCATGCTGGGAGAAGCACCGCAAGCGAGTGGGACCAGCCAGCAAGAAGTGCGGCTGAAAAGTGCAGGGAGGAGTGATAAGAACAGAAGAGACGCCAGTGTTGGATCAGGCCAATGGCCCATCTAGTGCAACGCTCTGTGTCACACAGTGGCCAAAGATAGCAGGTGCCTTCATGAGGTCCAGCAGTGGGCCCAGGACACCAGAAGCCCCCCCCCAATGCTGCCCCCTACGAAGCACCAAGGATACAGAGCATCACTTGTTAGGGTTACCAACTACCTTCCTTCGAATCGGCGGGGAACACATGGTTCCCGGCCGGAACCCCCCTCGGTGGAACAGCCCCCCGCCGCACCATGCCGTCGCCCAGACGTGACGCCAGCACGCTGGGCACGTAGCTGGGCGACACTCTGGCAATGGAGCTGGAAACTCGAGTTGCCGGAGTTACCAGAGCGTCACACAGCTACGTGCCCAGCGTGCTGGTGTCACGTCTGGGCGACGGCATGGTGCGGAGCGTTTGTTTTCTGCGAGGGAATGTTCCTGACAAGACGTATGTGTCCCCCGCCAATTCAAGGTAAGTACTTGGTAAGCCTATCACTTGTCCCAGCCTGAGAGTTCCTATCTATACCTCGTGGCACTGGCTAATTGCCACTGATGGACCTCTGCTCCGTATGCTTATCCAATTCCCTTTTGAAGCCGTCCATGTTTGTAGCCGCCACCACTTCCTGTGGCAGTGAATCCCATGTGTTAATCACTCTTTGTACTTCCTCTTATCTGTTCTAACATGACTGCTCAGCAATTTCATGGAGTGCCCACGAGTTCTTGTCTTGTGAGAAAGGGAGAAAAGGACTTCTTTCTCCACCTGCTTTATCCCATGCATAACCTTATAAACCTCGATCTTGTCACCCCTCAGCTGTCGTTTCTCCAAGCTAAAGAGCCCCAAGTGCCTTAACCTTTCTTCATAGGGAAAGTGTTCCGACCCTTTTATCATTCTAGAGATGCTCTGCCCCCTCCTTCAGGAAGACTGTGTGCGTGTATGTGAGAGATGCACACATGAGGAGGCAGCATGCTTAGTGGGCAGGCATTGGGAGGCATATATCCCAGGGCACCCCAAATCCTTGAAACAGCCCGTCAACTGCCTTGAGGACCACTTTTCCAACTACCTACATTGGTGGCACTGCCAATCCAGACAGCGTGAGCTGGCACTGCAGTTGCCTTGGAAGCCAGGAAATCGCCACTAAAGTTGCCAGGTCTTTAAAAAGATGGGAAGGCAGCATGGAAAACACAAGAATACAGCAGTCTGGCAATGAAGTCCTCAGGACTCCCCTTCATTCCTTTACTCTGCCATGTCAGCCCCACAGAAAACAGGTCACAGAAGCAACCCGGAAAAGAAAGAGGCAGTCGTGTCATGCAGCATGGCGTGGATGACCAGGAATAATGGACAACCTTCCAAAACACAGAACTTCTGACAACACCCAGATTGTTGCTACGGGAGGAGTTAAGAAACCAAACATCTCTGGGAGCCAAGAATGTCCGAGTCCAGCCCTTGCTCCCAGCTGGGTCCAAACACTCTGCTCTCCGGCACGGCCTGCAGCGTCTTCATTCCACCCTCGCCCAGGACTGTGTTCTATGGTTTAGGGGTGCGATCTGGACATGCTAACAGAAACTCTCCTGACTCTGTGCCGGTTCAGCCATGCCACCCTATGGCCCCCTAGAGGGGCAAACAGCCAAATCAGGGACGGGGAAGCCAACGGGGCCATTTTCATTTTATTTTTTTATTCTGAGTGCTGCTGACACCGTCCTTGTCTGCCAGCTGGCTCATTTCTGTTGCTGTTTTGGATGATCCTTATTTTTAAAAAAAACATTTTACACAATTTTTACCCAGGTGGCACAACAATAATGTTGCAAACGCATGTGTTTTTATGGGGGACGTTTGGCACCAGGACATGGAAACGGACGCCCAAATCCCAGGGAGAACACAAATCAAAATGGGGATTTTCTGATCCAAGCAGCCGGCTCTCGAAATGTAGATTCATCCCTCACCCAAATGTGCTGAGGGCTGGACTGAGAGGCATAGCGAGGACAAGGGACTTTTATATCCCCTCACCGACCTATCACAGACATTAGACTTTGCCAGCTTTGCACTGGATGATCCAAGGCGCGAAAGGGGAGGGGGACGCGCTGGCTCAAACACGGACATGAGTCCCCTGGTCCAGCAACGCACAACCCACAGGGAAGCAGCGAAAGATTACTAGGAGAGGCACAGAACAAAGCTTGACTCCAAGGGCACCTTTAAGACCAACAAAGTTTTATCCGAGGTATGAGCGTTCGTGCACGCGCACACTTCCTCAAACACCTCCTCAAACTTTGTTCTACTGCTTCAGAGCAACACGGCCGCCCACCTGAATTTAGGAGAGGGGTAGTCATTGATGCTCCCTGGAAGGTCACTGAGTTACACTGACCAGGTGCTCCAAGCACCTGGCTTCAGGTGAGGACAACCTCACCGTCCCCTTCAGACATGGAAAGAGCCAATGCACCCGGCTCGTGGTCCCATCGTTACCAAACAAATGGGGGGAAGAAGAGATCGGATTTATACCCCGCCCTTCACTACCCAAAGGCGTCTCAGAGCGGCTCATAAACTCCTTTCCCTTCCCCTCCCCACAACAGACACCCTGTGAGCAGTATTCCCTCTAAGCTGAGTTAGTGTGAGCTAGCTCACAGTTTTTTTTAGCCGCCGGCTCACACGTTTTTGCTTTAGCTCAGGAAGGAGGGCTCCAGAGCAAACTAGTTTGTGCAGCAGCCAAATCACTCGCTCACAACTTTTAATGCCCCAGGAGCTCACAAAGTAGAATTCTTGCTCACAAGACTCCACAGCTTAGAGGGAGCACTGCCTGTGAGGTAGGTGGGGCTGAGAGAGCCCTTTCAAGAACCGCTCCTGAGAGAACAGCTCTGAAAGGCACAAGGCCGCTCACTGACTGCCTCCCCCAGACTGGCTGTATCTGATCTGGAAAGAGGAAGGGGGAAAGAGGGACAGTAAAAGGAGGTCCACAGCAGACAAGCCGAGGTGTGGGTTTCTGGGAAGCCCCAAGGAGCCATCAGCGGCTAAGCCGTACTCCTTCACCAACATCAGAATGTTTGCCTGTGGAACTTCTTGCCACAGGAGTTCTCAAAATGAAGCAGAGAAATTCAGGGAGGCCTTTTGACAAAACAGAACTCCACATTCAGACGCAGAGTGACTCTTGACTGCTGAAGGTGGGGGATGAGAGCCAGACGGTGGGGGGTCTCCCCTGTCCCTGAGCACCCTCTCTCCTTTCTCCATTCAGCATTTCCTTCTCCTTGTCACAGCTGACATCCGCCTGTACTGGCTCCTGCAGCCAAACTGCCAGGCGGTCCTACTTCTCCAAATACAGACTTAGAGGCCTGACCCAAGTGGCCCTCCTCTACATTTCAGCTGTCCCCACTGTGCTGCCCGTACTGCACAGCTAGCCTGAGGTTGGATCCCTAGTATTCCTGCACATCAGTCCCACGGCTATGAAACTGCAACAGCTAAATGGAACCTCCAGGTTCAAGGGCAGGCTACCTCTCTTGCTGGGGACAAAGGAGGGCTTTTGCATCCATGCTCTGCTCCCAGAAGCATCAGACAGTCCACTATTAGGGATGCTGGCCTATAGGGACCTTTTTCCAGAGCCAACAAGGCTTTTCTTGCATTATAAGGAACGGAAGTTAAGAACAGAACCTCTACGTGCAGAGGCAGTCTACCTCTTGATGCCAGCTCCAGGAGGAAAAGAAAAGAGACGGGCTTCTGGCTTTCAGGCCCTGCTTGGGGGCTTCCTGGGAGCATCCAGGTGGCCACTGGGGGGGCCATGGTGGCAGGCTCTTCTTGTGACTTCCGGGCCACAGGGCCACGTAAGCCGCCTCCCACTGCCTTCTCCTACAGCTGAGAAGCTGGAACTTCTCCCCCTCCACTAGTCACTGGCTGAGAGGTTCCAGAAGACTGGAGGCAGGACAATGGCTGCAACAGCAGGCTCGGGTCAGAGAAACCTCTCCGGCCAGCCTCTCTGCTGTGCAACAGCCTAGAGCACTCCCAAGAAGGGAAGTCAGGGCTGGACTGCAGCACTGGACAAAAGGAGTCTCTAGATCTGCTCTTGATGGGGCTCTCTAGATGGGAGCACATCCAGCCTGTGCTGAAGGCGTTGCACTGGCTGCCAACAGCATACCGGATTCATTTCAAGGTGCTGGTTCTTACCTTGAAAGCCCTATATGGTCAGGGACCTACATACCTGAGCCCAACTCACAACACGCCAAATTAACTACAGTCGTTCTGGGCTTAGGAGGCATCCGGCCACTGCCCTCTTTCCAAACCAGAGGCGGGCAGAGAGTCCAAAGGTTAAGCAGATGGAGAGGAGAGAAAAACATAACATCCTTTCCGGGTGCCCCAGAGCCCCGGGTGATGGATTTCTGATCCCTGTTCCACAGATGGCTGCCCTCAGGAGCCCAGGTTTTCCTCTCCCAAGTCTCTGGTGCTTTAAAAAACAATTCTAAGGTTGAGGTCCTATAACATGAACGCTGCCTGTTGCAGCCAAGTTTCAGTGAATCATTTATTTCCTGGGGTGGGGGGGCAAAGCTTGACTGAAGCTACAGTCTCTAATCCACAACAACGTGAGAGGGAGCAGCATTTGGCCCGCGTTCAGAGGGCCCTTCACTGTACACCCCTTTCTTTCAAAAGTTCCAAGCATTTGGAAACTGATCCTGACTGATAATTTCTGTACTTGAGGGCTGAGCACTCAGAGGAAAAAGAAAATCATAACGTTTATTAGTAAGGGGGCTAGGTGGACTTAAGGCACATTCAATAAGAATCCTGCATTAAAACTTGAATAAAGCCTTCGCAAAAAGCCGAGTTACAATGAGCAAGGATATTTTTTACACATCACTATTTTGTGAAGCATCTGTATTGTGTCCTACATTTACCTGTCAGTAGCCGATTTATCGGCCCATTTGTGACCTATGAAAATAAGAAGCAGCCTTGAACTAAGGTGAAGCCTAAATTGGCAGCCGCCCTTCCCAGGTCTTCCCCAGCGCCTGCTCGCCAAGACCCTTTCCCTGAACCTCAAACCCTTCGGGATATAAAACGGGTGCTCTGCCCAAGGCACCCCAAGTCACCAGGATAGATCCACCAAGCTGCCTTCCACGGAGACAGACCAACCAGCCAGTTTGGTGTCGTGGTTAGGTGTGCGGACTCTAACCTGGGAGAAGCGGGTTTGATTCCCCACTCCTCCTCCACTTGCACCTGGCTGGACGACCTTGGGCAAGCCGTAGTTCTCATAAGAGCTGTTCTTGAAAAAGAGCAGTTCCTGTCAGAGCTCTCTCAGCCCCACCTACCTCACAGGGTGTCTGTTGTGGGGAGGGGAAGGGGAAGGAGTTTGTAAGCTGCTCTGAGACCCCTTCGGGTAGTGAAGGGTGGGGTATAAATCCAATCTCATCTTCCTCTTCTTCTTCTCTTCGTTCAATATTAGCTGTTCTCCAGGTAGTCAGAGAGGCCACGGACTGAACCTCCAGCACTGAGCCCCATAGGAACGCATGGAGCAGCCTTACCAAGACTCAGACCCGTGGTCTGCGTGTCCCAGTATCGTGTCTACTCTGACCGGAAGAAGGCAAGGATGGAGCAGTGACCTGTAAGGAGACCTAACAGGCAGGCAGCCTCCTCTGAGGACAGGGAACTCTCCGGTGTCTCTACGAATTCCCCCGTCACACCCAAAGTAGGAGTGTGGCAGAGTTATCACCACCACAGTCACTTCGAATGAAAGGAAGGAGGCAAGGTCTGAGCAAAGAGTCATGCAGAGGTGGAGCAGGCAGCCTCCTGTGCAGAACAGGTATGTTTGGCTCACAGGAATCTTTTCTTATATAACCAGTGGGTTTCTCATGGCACACAGTCTGGAAATCAGTGGTTTCAGGACAGATCAAAGAAAGAACTTTCCTCACCCAGCGCATACAAATTTGCAGCCACGAGACGTGGCAATGTCTGGTGAGTCTTTGTAACTGGAGGACGCAGGCATGTTGGCAATTACTTCAGGTGCAGAGGCAGTAGACCTCTGACCACCAAATACTAACAAATTACAGCAGGGCAGGCTCCGTCCGTCCATACACCCACCTGCACCCTGAAGTTGACTGAGGAGGCCCAGCCGCAGCAAGCCACAGGGGTGGAGGGACATTTGACGGGGGCTTTCTCAGCTGCCACCCTCAAAAGAGCCAGATTCTTCTAAGCCATTGACTTCAGGGACTTAGAGAGCCAGTTTGGTGTAGTGGTTAAGTGCGTGAACTCTAATCTGGGAGAACCAGGTTTGATTCCCCACTCCTCCACATGCACCCAGCTAGGTGACCTTGGGCAAGCCGTAGTTCTGATAAGAGCTGTTCTTGAAAAAGAGTCATTTTTGTCAGAGCTCTCTCAGTCCCGCCCGCCACAGGGTGTCTGTTGTGGGGAGGGGAAGGGAAAGGAGTCTGTGAGCCGCTCTGAGGCACCTTTGGGTAGTGAAGGGCAAGTTATAAATCCAATCTCTTCTTCTTCTTAGAAGTGTGTGTGTAACTTTGCTTAGGATGGCAAGGTCAGCCTCTGGGGTTTGCTTCTCCACGGATTATGTATGAAACCTTCACTTCCAGCAGCCACTGAAAACGACTGAAAACGGGTTTATCGCAGGCCTTTTAAATCTAAACTCCTCCCCTGCTTTTACACTGCACTTTATTTTAACATGTCTATTTCCTTCATTTATACCCCACCTCCCCCCCCCGCCCGGTTGGGATCCGAAGCAGCTTACCTCATTCTCCTCTCCTTCATTTTATCCTCACAACAGCCCTGTGTGGTAGATTAGGCTGGGAGAGGGTGACTAGCCCAAGGTCACCCAGCAAGCTTCCACGGCAGAGTGGGGATTCGAACCTGGATCGGCCACATACTAGTCCAACACTCGTAACTCTGTGGCGATATGTACTTTCCCAGCTTTTAAGAAATCGTGGGGGGGGGGGGTTAGCATGAGTGTTCTGTTTATTATTTTGCAATTAGAGCTGTGAGCAGTTCTGAGCTCCTCTGAACAACTGCCAAATTGGAATGGGAGTATAAAGTCTCCTAAATAAACAGAAGCAAAACACTTTTAGGGGATTCCTTTCAAAGCCTCTTTCAGCCCCTCTTTTGGAGCTACCTGGCTGCTCTTCAGAGGGGTGGGGGGTATCAGCAGTGCTATCTTCCAGCAACATCTTTGGTGAGAACTATAGGTAAAGATTTCCCTTGCTCAAAAGCCAGTTGAATCCGACTCTAGGGGGCGGTGCTCATCTCCGTTTCCAAGCCGAAGAGCCAGCACTGTCCGAGGATGTTTCCATGGCCATGTGGCCGGCATGACTAAACGCCAAGGCACACGGAACGCTGTGACCTTCCCACCGAAGCGGCACCTATTTATCTACCTGCAATTTCTTGCTTTCGAACTGCTAGCTTGGCAGGAGCTGGGGCCAGAGGCGGGAGCTCACTCCATCACGCGGCACTCGGGTCTCGAACTGCCGAACTACAGACCTTCCAGTCTGCAGCTCAGTGTCTTAACCTCTGAGCCACCGCGGCCAGCTCACAATTACTGCAGTTCACAATGCACTACCAGTGCACAATGACTGCTCTCCCATCCCTGGACCTTCCCCACATTTGCCAAGACGCACATGGCATACAAAACACGGGCACATGCTTTCTCCTGCTCCCCTCCCCCCACGGTTCCAGGCTGGGACTTCTTGACACCCCAGCGCGGTTAAATATAAACCAGCTCCTTGTCAGGTGCCTGCCACTTCTGCTGGCCGGAGAAAGGTCACCCTTCTGCGTAGCAGGAACAGGGGGGGGGGGGGGGGGGGGGGGGGGATTGCTGTGCTGCAGGGCTTTCTGCAGACCCCGAACAAAAGCCCCGTCTCATCTGTTACTCCTGTGTTACTCCTCACACTTTGCATTTTTATGACGTTCCACGGCGTTGTTTTCGCGTCTCTGCACCACTGCTTTCCCCCCAGCATACAAAATCCTTTCTTTTCGTTTCTTTTAACAAATTCTGATGTATCCTGTCTACCCTTTCCAAGAATCTGGCAAATATACTTGTGCGGGGTCTGTTCCGTGCGGCGCTCCTGGGCTGGAATCTAGCGGTTCTCCTCCTGCAGTGCAGACCGACAGGGCTCCCTCCCTCCTCTCTGGAGCTCGGAGCCAGCCAGATCCTCCCCGGGCGGGCAGGAGGGGCCCGGTTGCTGCCACGACCTCCCAGGGGCCCGGAAAGGCGGAGGGGAGGGGAGGGGCGGGCGGTCCACTTACCCGGCTGCGCTCTCTCGCTCGCTCTGCCCTCTCCTCTCGCCTTTGTTGTGATGCTAGAGAGGAGCGGCGGGCAGCTCCCTGGCCCGCCGCGGGCACCCAGCGCCTTTCTGCCCTCGCCCTCTCGCTGCTGCCGCCGCCATGCGCACAAAGCCCCGGCGCGCACGGCTCCCCGCGGCTAGGGCGCCTCTCCTCCGCTGCCCACTTGCCCGGAGGAGGAGGAGGCGGAGGAGCGCGTAGGCCTCGCCGGGAGACCCCCTCCCTCCCTCCCTCCAGTGGCCGGTGGCGCTCCCAGCTGATCTCGGCGCCCGGACTCTGCTGCCGGGCACCCAATGGCAGCGGCGTCCTTCCTGCCGGCCCCCTCCCCTGCTGCAGCAGGCATGCATATGCAGGAGGAGGAGGAGGCCAAGCCGCGGCACTCTCGGCCCCTCCGCGTCAGAGGCAGCAGCAGGGGACGCCTAGCCAGCGCCAGCGGCCGCCTTGCCCCTCTCCGCCCCCCTTCCCAAAACGAGCAACCCTTGGCCTCAGGCCCCACTCAGGCGTCGCATCGGGGAAGGCGGCAGAATAACAGCCGGTCGGAGGCGGCCACGCCCACCCGTGTTCCCTCTAAGCTGAGTGAGGGTGAGCGAACGCACAGTTTTCTAGCCTCCGGCTCACACATTTCCCCCTTCGCTCAGGAAGGAGGGCTCCAGAGCAAACTGATTGATGCAGCGGCCCAATAGCTCGCTCACAACTCTAATGCCGGTCGCTTGCAAAGTAGGATTTTTGCTCACAAGACAACGCAGCTTAGAGGGAACATTGACTCCCGCCCTCCTGCTTGGCGCTAGCTGGCCACCAGCAAAATGTTAGTGGGCAATTTATCATTCACAGATCAGCTATTAATAGAGTTTCCTACGCTCCAGTGTAGTCACTTCTTGGTGAGGAATGGATGCAGTCCCGATAACTAGCTGCAAAGAGCAGAGCCTCACCTGAGGGGGGGGGCCTCTATGGAACATCCCCAGGGCTTGTGCATTTCAGAATCTAAGCCGCCGCTGCCGCCACCTCTGGGTATGTGAGATATTGGCCTACACCATAACAAAGACTCTTTTCTTAAAGAAGAAACTAGCTCAAGATCCATCAGTAACCACGGATGATCCAGGTAAGACAGACCAATGTCTGTTTCAGGCAAGCACTGCCAACTCCAGGGGCAGGTGGCTGTTTCTTGCAGGGGGCAGAAGGGAACAGGTTCCCCACCAGTGCTCCCTCTAAGCTGAGTTAGACTGCGATCACACACACTAAATCATCCACTTTCAATGCACTCTCCAGCTGGATTTTCACGGTGTGAACTGGCAAAACCCAATTCAAAAGTGCATTGGAAGTGGATGATTGAGTCTGTGTGATCGCAGCCTACGTGTGAGCTAGCTCACAGTTTTTTAGCCTCCGGCTCACACATTTTTGTCTTAGAAAGGATGGCTCTAGAGGCAACAGATTTATGCAGTAGCCAAATCGCTGGCTCACAACTTTAAGGCCAGGAGCTCACAAAGTAGAACTTTTGCTCACAAGACTCCACAGCTGAGAGGGAGCCTTGGCCCCCACCCGGAGGTCTGGACCTGGCCAGCCGAGTGGGAGTGTGCCTTTCCCTCCCCCCCCACCCCCCAGCAGGATCTAAAGGATCCAGAGTGTGGAGGAGAGGAGACACTCTTCAGTCAAAGAAATGGCAGGCTGGGAGAGCTGGACCTTCTTTTCCCCAGAACCTCAGCCCCAGTCCGCATCAGGCCCTCCCTACAGCTAACTTTTTTTTCCAAAAACAATTTATTAGGATATATTATTAAATCAAATACATATTATATTCTTAGTTGTCATACATCCTTCCTTCTATTCTACTCCCCCCCCCCTTGGCTTCCCACAGTGCTCCAACCTCCCAACCCAGTTCTTAAATTTTCTTCTATTTTCTTTTATCTTATAGTCATAATCTATCAGTAACATTTCTTTCACCTATTGTTCTCTTATAATTAACTTTTTTCTAATAACACGTACTTTTCAATAACTGTCAAAGCAAATTAAATTGTCCTTTACATCCCAATATTTCTCTAGGTAATCTTTGAAATCTTTCCAGTCTGCATAGAATTCTTCTGCTTCAAGATTCTTAAGTTCCCTTGTCATTTTGTCCATTTCAACCATAAAGATTAATTTCCTTATCCAGTCCCTGATTTCCGGAATTCTATCTTGTTTCCAGCATTGAGCATAAGTCATTCTAGCCGTTGTAATCATATACCACATCAAGGTCCTTTCCCCCACATTGACTTCTTCCATTTTAAGTCCCAACAATAATCCTACAGCTAACTTTTAAGGCAAAGCACACACTGGGATTTCCAGCTGTGGGGCTCCAGCGCCAGATGTAGCTTGGCCCCAACCCCAGGGAAGCAGGCACCTCAAAAGTCCGCTGACAATCTGGAAAAGAGAGCTCTTTGATAGGCATGGCTCCTTCCCCCCCCCACTACCTGCTGCCTCCCTCCCCCTTATCTGTCTCCACCACCAGTGAGCCCTCAGCTCCTCTGACAGGCTGCAACTTCTCCTTCCCACCTCTGCCCTATCATCCTTGCAAGCAAGCAAGATAAGGTTATCTCTAACATTTGCTATTGAACATTCTCTGTATTAACACCCAAAGGGCTGTGATATATTTTTTTTAATTTAAGGGAAAAAATCTGTCTGCTGGAAGATCAACGGGGATTTGAGATATTCCTTTCAGAAGATAGCAGACCTGTGCAACTGAGAAGTGGAGTACGTTCTGCTGAAAGCATGGCTTAAGCGATTGAGAATGTCAGGGGGCAGGGAGGGAAAAAAGGGAAAGGGTTTTTTTAAAGAACGAAGGAGGCAATCGAAGACTTCCTTGCTCAGATGATGCGGCTGACATCATTTCTGAAGATATAAAAGGGAGTTCCATTTGAAAATCAAAATCCCTTTTCAGAGACACCCACCCATTCCGGGCTTAGTACACCTTTACGACTTCCCAGTTTCAATGGCGGGTATATTAGAGGAATCGTCTTCTCCTGGTGAGCCCGCCTATCCACCAGCTGAAATTGTTATTGCAGGGCCTTCTTTCTCTTTTTGCCTTTACCTTGGGAAGCTCGGCAGTATATACCGGAGCCCGAGCCATCCCTTTGGTTGTGCCTCGTTTATGTAATGGACAGGGCTGTGGCTCACTGGCAAAGAGCACCTGCTTGACACACCGGAGGTCCCAAGCCCATCCCCAGCAGCATCTGCTGTTGTGTTTTATGAGGATATTTATAATGATGGTTATATCTGTTATTTAAAGGTAAAGGTAAAGGTTCCCTTGCTCGAAAGCCAGTCGAATCCAACTCTAGGGTTGCGGTGCTCATCTCCGTTTCAAAGCTGAAGAGCCAGCGCTGTCCGAAGATGTTTCCATGGTCATGTGGCCGGCATGACTAAACACCAAGGTGCACGGAACGCTGTTACCTTCCCACCGAAGTGGTACCTATTTAAGGTAAAGGTTCCCTTGCTCAAAAGCCAGTCCAGTCCGACTCTAGGGTTGCAGTGCTCATCTCCATTTCAAAGCCAGTGCTGTCCAAAGACGTTTCCATGGTCATGTGGCCAGCATGACTAAACAGCAAGGCACACGGAACACTGTTCCCTTCCCACCGAACTGGTACCTATTTATCTACTTGCAATTTCTTGCTTTCAAACTGCTAGGTTGGCAGGATATCTGTTATTTACTGGTTGCAATTTTATATAAGCCGCCCTGAGCCTGCTCTGGCGGGCAGGGCGGGGTACAAAATCAAACTAAATAAATAAAATAAATAAATCTCCCGTTAGAGGAGCTCAGGTAGGAGGTGCTCCTCCTGGGACCCTGGAGAGCTGTTTCCTGTCAGGGCAGACGATACAAAGGAATGGGATGGGGCCCAGATCAATCTAGACACAGATTAATGTGCCCTTACACATTCTAAGTCTGGCCTGGGTCCTGCAGACTGGTTAACGAATGTTTGGTCACTAAGGAGACACACAAGTGCCAATGCCTTGCTCCATCGACACAATAGCAGCAAGAGAAAAGAACCACGTCCCTGAGAAGGGAAGAGGCAGAAGCTCTGAGGCAGCCCTTGGTCCAAGGAGCTGTTGCAAATGGGCCACTCTGCTGCAGTCACAGATCTTATGCCAGACTCAAGTCGACCCATGGATTCCTCTTGCCTTGTTCCGTCTCCTCTCCAGGGCTCCCTCAGGCAGAGAAAGGCCTTTCCCAGCACCGGCTGCTAGCTGAGATCCTTTCAGAGATGCTGAACATGGGACATGCAGTGTACAGAGCAGATGCGCTCCCACTGAGCTCTGAGAACTCTGACCTTGAGAGTCAGACCCGTGGTCTGCCTAGTCCAGCAGCTCTCCAGGGTCGCAAGCACATCAAGGTCTTGCAGAGCTGTCTGCGATAGCTGCCCGGGACTGACCTTGGGGCCCCTCCTATGATCCTCTGCTTTCCAACTAGCCTGCCCTACACCTTGGAAAGCCGGCGAGGCATAGTGGTTAGACTTTGCCAGGCTAGGACAGGGTCCCCAGCCTTTTTGGGCCTGCTGTGGGCACCCTTTGAATCCTGATACAGTGTGGTTGGACTGTAAGGAAGGCTGAGTGCCGAAGAATAGATTCTTTTGAACGATGGTGCTGGAGAAGACTCTTGAGAGTTCCCTGGACTGCAAGGAGATCAGATCAGTCAATCCTAAAATACATCAACCCTGACTGTTCCCTGGAAGGCCAGATAATGAAACTGAAGCTCAAAGACTTTGGCCACCCAATGAGAAGGGAGCCCTCACTGGAGAAGACCCTGATGCTGGGAAAGACTGAAGGTCAAAGAAGACGGGGACGGCAGAGAATGAGATGGTCAGACAGTGTTATCAATGCAACGAACATGAAATTGAGCAAACTCCAGAGGATTGCGGAAGACAGGAGGGCCTGGCGTGAGGTGGTCCACGGGATCGCAAACAGTCGGACTCGACTGTGCGACTGAACCACAACAAACACAGTGTGGTGGACATGGCCATTTGCCACCAAACGGCTGCTGCAGGATGCAGAGTCAGCTACAAAACGGGAGCTGCAGTTTACCCTGCAGTCACACTGGGAAGCTCCTTGTGCTGGGGTGGCAGCTGCTGCCAAAGTAAAGTTTTTAAATATCTGCAGCAGCCAGTCAAATCACCAACGGCCAATCAGAAGCCGCGCTGGGCAAAAGCCCCTACCTGGCCCTGTCCGCTTTCTGAAAACACTGAGTAGTTGCCAGGGGAAGGTATTGGTGGGCACCACGTTGGGGACCCCTGGGCTAGGACCTGGGAGAACCAGGCTAAAATCCCCCCTTGCTGTGAGACTCACTGAGTAAGTAACCTTGGGCCAATCATTGTCACTCTGCCTGACCTACCTCACAGGGCTGTTGAGAGGATAAAATGGAGGAGAGGAGAAAAGCGTGCATGTTGCCCTGAGCTCACTGGAGGAAGGGTGGGTACAGAAGAGCATAAGAGAAGCCAATGTTGGATCAGGCCAATGGCCCATCCAGTCCAGCACTCTGTGTCACACAGTGGCCAAAAACACCAGGGGCCATCAGGAGGTCCAGCAGTGGGGCCAGGACACCAGAAGCCCTCCCACTGTTGCCCCCCCCAAAGCACCAAGACAGAGAGTTGCCTATCTATACCTTGTGGCTAATAGCCACTGATGAACCTCTGCTCCATGTTTATCCAGTTCCCTCTTGAAGCTGTCCATGTTTGTAGCCACCGCCACCTCCTGTGGCAGTGAATTCCATGTGTTCATCCCTCTTTGGGTGAAGAAGTACTTCCTTTTATCCGTTCTAACCCGACCGCTCAGCAATTTCATGGAGTGCCCATGAGTTCTTCTCTTGTGAGAAAGGGAGAAAAGTACCTCTTTCTCTACATGCTCTATCCCACGCATAATCTTATAAACCTCGATCATGTCACCCCTCAGTCGTCGTTTCTCCAAGCTAAAGAGCCCCAAGCGCTTTAACCTTTCCTCATAGGGGAAGTGTTCCAACCCTTTGATCATTCTAGTTGCCCTTTTCTGCACTTTTTCCAATGATATAATATCCTTTTTGAGGTGTGGTGACCAGAACTGTGCACAGTACTCCAAATGAGGACATACCATCGATTTATACAGGGGCATGATGATACTGGCTGATCTGTTTTCAATTCCCTTCCTAATAATCCCCAGCATAGCACTGGCCTTCTTTATTGCAGTCACACACACTGTCTTGACATTTTCATTGAGTTATGTACTACGACTCCAAGATCTCTCTCTTGGTCAGTCTCTGCCAGTTCAGACCCGATCGACGTGTATTTATAGTTAGTAGTTTTTGCTCCAGTGTGCATCACTTTGCACTTGGCCACATGGAACCCCATTTGCCACATGAACCCCATTTGCCACGTTGACGCCCACTCGCTCATCCTCGACAGATCCCTTTGGAGTGCCTCACAATCCTTTTTTTTCCACGATCCAGCTTTGTGGGTGCTGACTGGAAAAAGTAAAAATGTACTAAATAAATAAACTTCTTCTCCCACCCCAGCTTCCCACAGCCAACACCCGAGTCCCTACCAGTGAACGTATTTAAACACAGCACCTCCCCCAGCACTCAACCATCAGTCAACAGCTCCCTTTGACCTCAAACGCCTGGGAGGAGGAACCAGGCAAGCGAGCCTAACAGCCCCATCCAGATCTCCTAGAGAGCGCTGGGTGGCTTTTGCAGCGACATGCCTGGCTACAACCAGCCCCGGCTTCCGTACTTGAAAGCGTGAAAGGAACCCTTTGTTGAAACCGTTTTGCAGTGGTGTGACAAACTCCCTGCCCAGCAGAGACAGCCATGAACGCACACTTATTCAGCACGTGCAAAGTACAACTGCCTGTCATTTCCTCCCCACGGGTTCCACCTGGGCTTGCCCTCTGTGGGTTCAGACATTCCCAGAGATTGGGGGGGGGGTGTGGAGCACGGAGAGGACAGAGTCTGGACCAGTGTTCCCTCTAAGCTGAGTTAGTGTGAGCTAGCTCACAGTTTTTTAGCCTCTGGCTCACATATTTTTGTCTTCGCTCAGGAAGGATGGGGCTCCAGAGCAAACTAACTTATGCAGCAGCCAGATTGCTCGCTCACAACTTTAATGCCAGCAGCTCACAAAGTAGAATTTTTGCTCACAAGACTCCACAGTTTAGAGGGAGCACTGGTCTGGACTAGACGGGAGGGACCTCAGTGAATTGCCATTAACCAATTTTTAATCCATAAAAGCACCTGCCCTCTTGATCCCATGACTGCCATGTTTACTTAGGAGTATTTAGTGAGTGACCTTATCAAAAGTATACGGTATCTAGCAACGCCTTAAGCGACAAGCTGGCCTTTCGTTGGTTTTTTTGGCCGTCAAGTCACAGCTGACTCATGGTGGCCCTGTAGGGTTTTCAAGGCGAGAGACGGACACGGCCTACCTCCATGTAATGACTCTGGATTTCGCCAGTGGTCTCCCAAACAAGTACCAACCGGGGCCGACCCTGCTTAGCTTCCGAAATCCATCCCGGTCAGACCACAAGTGTTATAGCCCTCCCAAAAGTACTCCAAAACGTTTGTGAAGCGGGTCTTCCCTTGACAGGAACCATTCTGTTCCCTCAGCAGACCTCGTTCCTTTATTTGCTTAATAAGCCTGTCTTTAATATCTGTTTTCTCCCCTGGAACAGATATTAAGCTAACTGGCCTGTAATCTCCTGGATCTCCTTTTGACCACTGTTCCCTCTAAACTGAGTGAGTGTGAGCTAGCTCACAGTTTTTTAGCCTCCGGCTCACACATTGTCGCCTCAGCTCAGGAAGGAGGGCTCCAGAGCAAACCTAATTCATGCAGCAGCATTGCTTTTGACCCCTTTTTGAAAAACTGGGTGTTAAATGTCTGCTGCTTCCCAGTGCTCCAGTAGATGGGCTGATTTTAGCAACATTATATATACTGGTCAGAAATTAACAACGCTCCCTCGTGTGCCACTGGAGACATAGTTGTTTGCATAAATCAGCCACAAAACCTTGTTCTTTCAGAGCTGTTCTCTCAGGAGCAGTTCTCTCAGAGCTCTCTCAGCCCCACCTACCCCACAGGGTGTCTGTTGTGGGGAGGGGAAGAGAAAGGAGATTGTCAACCACTCTGAGACTCCTTCAGGTAGTGAAGGGCGCGGTATAAATCCAATCTTCTCTTCTTCGTGTTTGTGTAACCTCTGTTTGATTCAGCTGGTCTAAAAAGCCCTTCCCAAAACTGTTTGTTGTTTGTCTTAATGTTTTTAGCAGATATACCGCCTCCAGACTGGGGGACCCTTTCCCACAAGAAATCCCCCAGATCAGAAAGCTTGGTCTGTTTGAAGACCTTTTCAGTCAGACTAGCTTTCGACTACTAAAGAAGCAACATGCGTAGCAATTATCACTCGCCACTGTGATCTGACTGCTGATCTTCGTGAGATCATTATTTTATTGGCTTGTCGTTTTGTTCCCAGCTTTGTGGGTGCTGACTGGAAAAAGCATGTTAAACAAATTCTCTCAAGTAAACATTCTGCCTGTGGAAACTAGAGTTCCACAACAGTGTCCTGCAACTGCAGTACATGAAATACACAGGGCATTACATTGGTTTATTTATATCCCAGCTTTCCACACAATCAAGCCAGGTAACAATGAGATTTAAATATATATATATATCACCTTAAAATAAAATCCTTCAAACTACCCTAAAGCCCTGGTCCCCGGCAGTGTTCCCTCTCAGCTGAGTTAGTGTGAGCTAGCTCACAGTTTTTTAGCCTCCGGCTCACACATTTTTGTCTTAGCTCAGGAAGGAGGGCTCCAGACCAAACTAAATTCATGCAGCAGCCAAATCGCTCGCTCACAATTTTAATGCCAGCAGCTCACAAAGGAGAATTTTTGCTCACAGGACAGCTTAGAGGGAGCCTTGGTCCCTGGCACTATCATCGTCCAGCGGCTGCCTCCCCAAAAGAGGCAGGGAGGAAGCCCATCAGAAAGGCCCTTGTTGAGGATGTCTTTGCCTGCCGGAAAGAGCGCCCCACCAGGAGAATGACACAGCCCAATGTGTGTGGCCATACAGGGAGAAGAACTGTAGCATAGTGGTGGGATTAAGGAGACCACCCCCACACAGGTGGCACAAAGTCACTGCTAGAAAACCAGCCCCACGTGCCACAACACAGAAGAAGAAGAGATTGGATTTATACCCCGCCCTTCACTACCCAAAGGTGTCTCAGAGCGGCTTGCAAACTCCTTTTCCCTTCCCCTCCCCACAACAAACATCCTAAGAGATAGGTGGGGCTGAGAGAGCTCTGACAGAAACTGCTCTTTTTCAAGAACCAGCTCTTATCAGAACTATGGCTTGCCCAGGGTCATCCAGCCGGGTGCAAGTGGAGGAGTGGGGAATCAAACCTGGTTCTCCCAGATTAGAGTCCGCGTTCCTAACCACTACACCAAACTGGCTACACTTAACCACTACACCAAACAGAAGAAGACTCTTTTGATTAAAGTGAAATAAAAAGTAAACTGAAATTATCTAAGTATTGCTATTGTTTCCTGTTAAAGGTTAAAAGGAACCCCACAATAATAGCAGCTAAGTATGGTGGGCCCACTCTTTGAATAATACAACGGCCCTTCACTTTCGACTTTTAGGAGGCAGTTGATGACGGCTTTATTTAGGACTGCATATGGTTCACTTTAGTAGCAGTCCTGAACAGTGATTTTAAACTTTGGTTTTATGGTTTTAATGCATTTTATTCCATGTGTTTTATCTGTACTTGTAAGCCACCTCGAGCTTCACAAGGAAGAAAGGTGACTAATAAATGTTTTAAATGAATAAATGAAGTACAATTCAGGTAGGCCCCCCCTGCCCACAATCCCACTCCTGAGCAGACCTGAGGTGCTGGACGCCATCTTGCGAAGCACGACACATTTGGAAGTCAGGACTCCCGCCCAGCCCAGTGAACCTGTAGAATTATAATTTTGCAGCAGGAGAGAGCTGAGAAATCTCTTTTCGTTATTCCCACATCTCCCCCTGCACAATCATAAGCAACTATCATTCCCGGGGTTCATGCGGAGAGGGAATAACCAGAAGAAGCACTTTATGTCCGGTTACCTATCGACATATCCCCTTGGTTGGGTCAACGAGACGGGGGGGACTCTTGCTAAGAGCCTACTACTCGGTGTGGAAGAATATTTTGAATGTCTGGCCACCGTGAAATGCAAAACTCCGCCATCCGATTGTGGCAATAACACTTTCTATAATGTTGCACCAGTTAAGAGTTTTGCAGAGTTTGAAACATTCTGCACTGGGTGGGGGTGGAACTGGGGATTCTTTTGAGTATGGACTCACAAAACAAAATCACCGGTATCTTTCAGTGTTGTGTTATCTGTATAGACAGAAGGAGGAGTGTTTACCTTCACCCTGTAGCCAGCAGATAGTGTAAAGTGAACACTGGTGAAATGTTTCGGTCTGACCAAACTCAGCACTGCGTCAGTCCCCCAAGATTTCTTCCTGAGGACCACACCTGTGCCTCCATCTGCTTTTAAGGGAGGGCTTCAAGGATGCTGGCTCTTTGTGGTGTGGCGGTTGAGGGCAGCGGACTCTAATCTGGAGAACTGGCTTTGATTCCCCACTCCTCCTCCACATGAAGCCTGCTGGGTGACCTTGGGCCAGTCCCAGTTCTCTTGGAGCTCTCTCCGCCCCACCTACTTCACAAGATGTCTGTTGTGGGGAGAGGAAGGGAAAGGCGATTATAAGCCACTCTGAGACTGCTTATGGCAGAGAAAGTAAAGGTTTCCCTTGCTCGAAAGCCAGTCGAATCCAACTCTAGGGCACGGTGCTCATCTCCGTTTCCAAGCCAAAGAGCCAGCACTGTCCAAAGACATTTCCGTGAACATGTGGCCGGTGTGACAAACACTGAGGCACACAGAATGCTGTTACCTTCCCACTGAAGCGGCACCTATTTATCTACTTGCAATTTCTTGCTTTCAAACTAGGTTGGAAACTAGGCTAGGTTGGCAGGAGCTGGGGCCAGAGACAGGCGCTCACTCCGTCACGTGGCACTAGGGTCTTGAACTGCCGAACTACAGACCTTCCAGTCTGCAGCTCAGGATCTTAACCTCTAAACCACCACGGCCCTACAGTAGAGAAAAGCAGGATATGAAAACCTACTCTTCTTCTTCTTCCCATTTCCACAACTCGCATCCAACTGCCCTCAGGCAGGGAGCAGAGACCCAGGCCCGGCTGTCTGGCACACCGCTGTTCTCAATGGCTCTTAAGCTGCTTTATCATTTTTCAAGAGCATCAGCTCATCAGCCCATGTGTCCGTCTCGCAAGGTGACGATCCTGACAAATTGTTAAAGCAATCTGAAAGTTCCTGCCCACCAGCTGTGACTCCTCCTGGGCCCTCTTCTGCCCACCCGCCCACCCTTATATTAAAAGATACACACAGGCACACAGTTCCCTGCTGGATGATAACACAGACACGTGATGCTTCCCTGACTGGTTGCCTGGAAGAGGGCTCAGAGAGGGGGCCCGCGTCCCCCCCCCCCCCCCCGCGACCAACGAAGCTTCTTTTTACAAGTCCGGCACAAAGTGGCTGATTTCTCAGCCATGCTAACTACTTCACAGTTTTGCTGCAGTTGCAAAAGCAACAAAAAGTGCTCTTGAAAGCAAAGCCATCCCACCTGTCCCCTCCCAAGGAAACGAAGCCACTTTCCAAAGCACCAGCACTAGGGCTGTTTTCTCCAGGTCAGCTGGGAACCCTGCACAAATCCTACACCATTTCTGAGTGGGCCGAAACTTTTGGACAGGGCATCGTCTACATTTTTGTTCTGCACCTCTCTCCTGAGGATGTATATTGTTGTCACAGAATTGAACATTCCCTGCTTATTTGTTGCCGTGTTACTGAAGGGAATCCTGCCAACCTAGCAGTTCGAAAAGCAAGAAATTGCAGGTAGATAAATAGGTGCCGCTTCGGTGGGAAGGTAACAGCATTCCGTGCGCCTCGGCATTTAGTCATGCCGGCCACATGACCATGGAAACGTCTTCGGACAGCGCTGGTTCTTCGGCTTGGAAACGGAGATGAGCACCGCAACCCTAGAGTCGGATTCGACTGGCTTTCGAGCAAGGGAACCTTTACCTTTTTACTGAAGGGAAACACAAGCTGGGAGAAACACTCCAAAAGCCACCTGGCTAGACCAGAGATGAGCTAAAGCTCTTTTGCCTAAACTCTAGGACTACTATGGGCTGGTTATGCCTACGGAGTGGTGAACAAAAGATATTCTGTGTGTGCTCAGGGTCACCTCCACCCCACCCTGCACGATTACTTTACATCTGCCAAGCCTTCAGTGCTGTTTGGAAAGCACTTCCTAGAACTGTTCCCTTGCTGGGGTTTGCCAACTTCTGCGTAGGGCCTCAAGTTCCCCCAGACTTACAAAACCTCTTCAGACCGTGCCCCCTATGGCACTGTATCCTTCTGAGGTTCCTCCCTGCCCCAGGCTCTGCCACCAAGTATCCAGGAATTTCCCAACCCAGAGTTGGCAACCATATTCCTTAACCCACAGACAAGGAAAAATCAAAACCGGCTCTGAATTCGTGAAGACTCGAGAGATTGGGTTGGATCCCGCCAGCTTCTCTGCCAGTGAAAAAGGGAAGTGGGGTACCCTTGAAACACCAGGAAAGGTCACGCGGGGGATCGTATGGCCTGTACAGACAAAAGGCACATGTGACGGGGGCTGCTGCGGTGAAAGAGCTGGCTGGGACTGGTGGGCCCCCTCGTGAAACCCCTTTCGTGGCTGGAGATGCACCTGGCTGAACAGAGAGCAGCTTGACTTGAAGAAAGTCTAAAGATTGAGCCCCAAAAGGCCAGCCATACCTGCTTTCCGGACTCCTCAGCCTTTTTTGCCTCCCGCCAGTCTCAAGGTTGGCTCCTAACACTCGAGAGGCTTAAAACTGCCTTCGTTTCTTCACAGGCAGGGCTGCCTGGGTCACGTCTTTGCTGCTCTCCTCTCAGTGACTGGAGTCCAGGTGAGGCAGGAAACTCTGCAAGTGACTCAGCCACACGCCCGCCCAGGGGATTAGCTGGCTCGTTGGAAGCAGCAGCAGCAGCAGCACCGCCTGGGCAGGTGCGTATGCAAAGAAAAAGCAGTTTGCATGTCCCTGCACTGAACCTTCGGGAACGAGGAAGGGAAGTGCTCTGCCCTTGGTAGGGCTGCTGGTGGAAACCGTCAGAAGACGGAAGCAACGGGGCCGACAAAGATCCATTTTTGGCTGGACCGCTCTGTAGCTGCTAGGGCTCTTGACAAGAACGAAGGGCTGAGCAAACTGACCCAGGAAGGCATCTGTTGTGTTATTAAGCAAAGTGTGTACTCTGCAGCACTGAGCATGGGCCAGCAACGCCTTGGCTGTGAAAAGATCCACTATATGTACTTCTTGTCAGTGGACACAGGTTATAGTGAATACAAAACTGCAGCATAACACACAATACTGGAGTCAGCCCAGCCCTCTGCTAGAAGAACCCTCCAAGGTGATTCCTGTTCTGTTTGTTTGGGGACTCCAAGGTATGCAGCAGAACCACAGGCTCCTGCCCCAAGGGGTTTACAATGTAAACTTGGACAGCGGGCATGCCAGAAAACCAGGGAAAGGGAGACAGCAAGGAGAGTAAGAAGGGATTTTTTAAAATGCAGAATTTTATCCCACACTTCATCAATTACCGCTTATCCCACAACGGCTCAATGGTATAATCGCGTATGGGAACATTTTTATACTGCAAAAATTGTCCTTTAATGTATCAGATTCATCACCAGAAAATTATAACAAAAAAAAATGTTTCTGTTTGGTACCCTGTTATTAGTTTTTTGTTAGGAAAAGAAATTACTCCAAGTAACCCGCAATATCAAAAGTTGATCTATTTTTGAAATTTCTGTTTGGTTTATATGATTGTTTTAATAATGTTTGCAACTAATTGCACTATTTTGTATCTAATATTTGATGGTGTAAACTAAAAAATTGTTAATTAAAAAAAAATTACAGCTTATCTCCAGACTACAGTCCCCATGGAGAAAATGGATGCTTTGGAGGGTAGGTAAAGGTAAAGGTTCCCTTGCTCGAAAGCCAGTCAAATCCGACTCTAGGGTTGCAGTGCTCATCTCACGACAGATGACAGTAGGGCCTGGCGTGATGTGGTCCATGGGGTCACGAAGAGTCGGACTCGACTGTGCGACTAAACAACAATGACTTCTATATTCCTCACCACTTACAGACTAGATTTCTGTCTGTGGCCTCAATCTCTCACAGCTCCTATTCTTTTTCCATAAGGCTAGCAGAACTTCCCTGTGGGTTTTGCTCTCCACCCTGAAACCTCTTAAGGCAAATACTCCCCCTCCCTCCCCCCCCTTCTTCGCATTAAGGATTTCCTCCAGACTTCCTCTATTGGAAGTAAGTGTGGGCCTTGCTCACAGGAGGACAAGCCCCCAGAGACATGGAAAGACTTCCCATCTGGCCAAGAGCACTGCCCACTTCTGACACCAGAGGTGACAGTCCTTGTTTTGACTTTGTTTTTTTGGACAAAATACAATTCACTCCCTAAAGATGACAATTCTACTATCTGTATTCATTCAGGCTGGGAAATTCCTGGGGAGCCTGCGGAAGGTGGAACTGAGGGACTTCAGCGGCTATCATGCCCTAGAATCCACCCTCCAAAGCAGGCGTTTTCTCCAGGGGACCTGATCTCCCCAGTCTGAAGACCGTCTGTCATTCCAGTAGCCTTCGAGACAACCTTACGGGTACCTTTCCCTGATAAAATCATTTTAACCAACCTTTCTTTGGGGGAAGAAGTTGAACATTAATTTTTTAAAAACCGGTTAGGGCACAGGGATGAATTACGCGATTGACTGAGTTAAGGGGTTGGTGTGCAGCTGCTCAGCCATTCGGTTCCCAGGCCAGCTGAGAGCAACCATATAAAACATATAAAACATAACAACTATGGCTTTATTAGGCTTCTGTGTGCTATTTTAAATTTGTTTTTAAATCGTACGGTCAGTCATCTGCTGGGATATGCTGTGTTAACCACCCTGAAGCTGTTCAGTAGGGGGAAAGATGGGATCTAGAAGGGAATCCCCACCGTGGCACCCGCTGCCACCGTCCCTGGTGCCCATTAAGTGTTTTCAGAAAGTAGGTTGGGCCCAGTGAGGCTGTTACCCAGCCGGGCTTCTGACTGGCCACGGAAGACCCAGTCGGCTTATGCAGACTAAAATGACCGTTGTTTCAGGGGCAGCTGCCATCACGGTGTTTGTTTTATCCTCTCTCCTCTTTCCCAGTGGGTTTTTTAATTAGCCCTCCCCTCCCCTGCGCTTGGGCTTCCTCGATATATGGGGCTCCACCTTTCGTGGCAGCCATTTTGTGGCTGGCTCTGCCCCCCCCCGTGGCAGCCATTTTGTGGTTGTGTCCAGGGCTGTTTTGGGGCAGGAACGCACAGGAACGGAGTTCCGGCTGGCTCCCAAGTTGGCCACGCCCAGCAGGAACTCATTAGCATAATAGGCCACACCCAACAGCAGAAACTCATTGGGATTGGCTACATTAGGGGTGTGTGGCCTAACATGCAAAGGAGTCCCTGCTACAAAAAAGCCCTGGGTTTTGACAACAAACAAGGTGAACAGAATAAAAAGCAAAAGGTGGGTGTGGCTGGATAACCACACTTCTGGTAACATGTGGGTTCGGCCTAATGTGCTAATGAGCTGTGGTGTCAGGGGTGTGGCCTAATATGCTAATGTGTTTCTGCTGTTGGGTGTGGCCTATTATGCTAATGAGTTCCTGCTGGGCTTTTTCTACAAAAAGAGCCCTGGTTGTGTCCACCACCACCCTCCCTGCCGCAGAATTTCCAAGGTGCCAGCAGGCTCCGAAGGCCCCGAAGAGACCCCCCCCCCCCCCCGGGATAGAGTTAATGACCAACTCAGCAGCAGCCTTTCCAAACGATACGGCCAGTAAAAACAGACTGAAGCAAATTAAACACCCTAACATGGGAAAGGAAGGAGGAGAAACCAACCAACCTAGTCTTGACTCTGTCAACCAAATACCTGCACAGTAGGGTTGCCACCTCTGGTTGGAAAGTACCTGGAGACTTTGGGGGTGGATCTGAAAGAGGGCGGGGCTTGGGGAGGGGAAGGACCTCAGCAGGGTCCAAGGCTGTAGAGTCCACCCTTTGAAGCAGCCATTTTCTCCAGGGGAGCTGATCTCTGTCAGCTGGAGATCAGTTGTAAAAGCGAGAGATCCCCAGGCCCCACCTGAAGGCTGTGGCAACCCGGCTGCACAAACAGGAATCACTTCTCCCAGCACCTGAAACTAAGAACCTCAGGTGTCAGGCAGCGGCTGGCAGAAGGGACGGAACTCCAAAAGCAGGGTGCTGCTACCAAGGAGGCCCTGAGAGCACACAACATGCTTCATCCCTTCCTCATGGTCTGTAGCAATTACGCCGGCAGATACACCCTAAGGCACCTAATTAAAGAACTCTTAGCAGACTAATTGCACGAATTTTAGTCACTTAATTGGCCTAATCAATTCAGTTAGCATACCAGTTAAAAACAGTCATTCTGGAGCAGGGAGGAAAAAGAGGCTTCAAACGCAGGAGTGTCTCTAGGCCACAGCAGGCACCACCTTAGCGTAGGCCAGTGGTGGCGAACCTATGGCACGGGTGCCAGAGGTGGCACTCAGAGCCCTCTGTGGGCATGCGTGCCATCACCCCAGCCAGGCCCAGACCATCATTAAAGTGTCAAATTCTCTGCCAAATAATTTTAAGTAAATGAAATAGGGCTGCCAAATGCCCCCAGGGGGTGGAATCCCCCCCCCCCCGGTTTCGAGCCCTGA